>NC_045455.1:14821287-14889203 GCF_002776525.5 Piliocolobus tephrosceles | reverse complement strand
TATATATATATATATATATAATGTGTATTTTAAATTTCACTGGATATTATCTAACAACTCCCCATAAAAATGTCAGGTGACTAATTTTTTCTGTCTTCTAATTTTAGAATTAGCATGCATAGCAGAAACAGCTATATTTTTCAAAAACAAGAAAAGTGAAACACTGTGCACGAAGACTGCCTGGAAACTTCATGTGTAGGTCCACAGTACCGCATCAACAGAATGGGAATGGCGTTTTTAGAACTGGAGGTAAATCGCCTGTGTCTCCTAGATCACTCTGGGGCCTGTTTTCTACATACCAACTCTCTTACTAAGTGGACCGTTCACAGTTGACCAGAAACTATGACCAGAAAACCCATCTGTCTTGCTGGGGGGAAGACACTGGTCACCAAACATAGCGTCTGAGCTGAGGACCGTGATGGAGTTATCTTTACACTACAAATGTTTTCTATCTAAAGTCATCTATAAGCCATATAGATGGCATATTTCAGACATATTTCGTATTTCAGAATATGACATATTTCAGAGAGAATACTTTGTTATCATGTCGGGGTGTCGAATAGTGTCCTGCCAATCCCCCTACAAATTCACATCCTTCTCAATCTCAGAACACGACCTTATTTGGAAATAAGATGGTTGCAGATGTAATTAGTGAAGACCAGGTCATACTGGGACAGGGTGGTACCTCATCTAATGCGAGTAGAGTGCTTCTAAGAAGAGGAAAAGTGACACAGACACAGATGGACTGGCAGAGATGGCAGGGGCGTGTCCACAAGCCAAGGAATGTCAAAGACCACCAGTCACACCAGAAGCAAGAGAAAGGCCTGGAACAGCTTCTCCCCTAGAGCCTTTGGAGGGAGTGTGGCCTTGCTGACCCCTTGACTCTGGGCTCCCAGCCTCCAGGACTGTGAGAGAAGACTTTTCTGTTGTTTCAAATTCCCCAGTTTGTGGTGCTTTTGTTACGGCCACCACAGGAAACAAGTACATCATGTGAGTTTAGGTGTCTTGATTTATTTATTTTTTTAACTTGTAACATTTATTATTTTAACTTTGATTTTAGGGGTACATGTGCAGGTTTGTTATATAGGTAACTCGTGACTCAGGGTTTTGATGCACAGATTATTTTTCCACTTAGATACTAAGCCTACTGCCTAATAGTTGTTTTTTTCCAAACCTCTCTCTCCTCCTACCCTCTACCCTCAAGTAGGCCCCACTCCTTGTTGTTCCCCTGTGTCTTTGTGTTGTCATTATTTAGCTGCTACTTATGAGTGAGAACATGCCATGTTTGATTTTCTGTTCCTGTTAGTTTGCTGAGGATAATGGCCTCCAGCTCTATCCATGATCTTGTTCTTTTTTATTGCTGCGTAGTATTCCATGGTGTATATGTACGTTTTCTTTAGTCTATCATTGACAGGCATCTAGGTTGATTCTATGTCTTTGCTATTGTGAATAGTGTGACAGTGAACATATGTGTGCATGTGTCTTTATGGTAGAATGATTTATATTCTTTTGGGTATATACTCAGTAATGGGACTGCTGGGTCAAATGGTAGTTGTTGGGGGAGTCGCCACAATGCTTTCCACAATAGCTGGGCTAATTTACGCTCCCACCAGCAGTGTATAAGCATTCCCTTTTCTCTGCAAGGTGTTTTGATTTAATGGAAAAAAAAGGAAAAAGTTTATTTCCCCAAGAACATCTCAAATGTATAAATGTCTGCCATGTCCTAAAAGAGCTTATAATAAAATCTTGTCACTAGGGGCAGATTGTAGAAGTTCTAAATGCCTAGTTTGAGAACTTTTAATGAGCCTTCTTATGTAAGTACATTCTGTGACTTTTCTAGTTGTTAATCTGAGCTCTGAACCAAAATTCCCTCGGGACAAGGACCTGTTGTTCCATATCCCCACATCACACCTGGAGGACCCTAAACTCTGTCTCCAATGAGAGACCCCTTTCCGCAGCCCAGTGAGGGGCTCTGAGAAGTTTCCAGTCTAGGAACTGGGAGAGGAACTAGACCTTCCTCCTCCTTAAACCTCTGTGGAAGACCCTGTCCCTCTGCCCCGAGCTGTGGCACTTCCCAGCGGCTGAGCCTGTGCTTTAACTGTGTTCTCATAGCTGCCCTCATCCTAAACCCCAAAAACCAGAGAGGCCAAGAGCAGAGGTGTGGCCTGCCCTGGCTGACACAGCCTCCTTTCTATCACATCCATGAGGTGACCCCAGGGTCCAGTGTCCTCCGCAATACACTTCCAGCTTCCGAAACCAAGGGACAAAGGTACAAAAGGGTGACTCCCTGGTTCTCTGTGTTGCAACCCCGGGATGATGAGTCAACCGTGCTCACTGAGCAGAGAATACTCCTCTTTCTCTCACTGTCCTCAAGGAAGAATGTGGAAAAGTTCCTCAGGCCTGACCCTTGTTTTTATTTCCTTATCGGCTCACCTGGGACACCTGCCCACTTTCTCTCCTGCAAGGCGTAGAATCAAGATGCATTTGTGTCTGAGAGCTTCTGCCCCTGCCATGGGAACACAGCTGGCTGGGCAGTCTCAGCTCCAAGATTCCACACCAGGCCCCCAGTCATCAGCAGCTCCACCATGGGGAATACAGTGGCAGTCCCATTTTCTAGGGAGGATTCCTGGTAGCTCAACCAGCCCATTGAGTAAGTTCTTTTTGTTCTTCATGGAATGGTTCAGTAACTCAAAGCGCAGTAGAAAAATTACTGATCAAAAATCCTGGCCTGGCACAGTGGCTCATGCCTGTAATCCCAGCACTTGGGGAGGCCAAGGCAGGTGGATCACCTGAGGTCAGGAGTTTGAGACCATCCTGGCCAACGTGGCAAAACCCCGTCTCTACTGAAAATACAAAAATTAGCCAGGCGTAGTAGCACGCACCTGTAATCCCAGCTACTCTGGAGGCTGAGACAGGAGAATTGCTTGAACTCAGGAGGCAGAGGTTGCCGTGAGCCGATATCACGCCACTGCACTCCAGCCTGGGTGACAGAACAAGACTCGGTCCCAAAAAACAAACGAACAAACAAAAAAACCCAAGTGAACCAAAAATGGAATAATCTTACTCAGGACATTTTGTAAGGGATGTGAAGGACCATGCAGACCTTTAGCATTCTATCCAAACTGGGCAAACCGAAAGCAGGCAAACTCTCCTGCTTAGACAAACACTCCTAGCTGCTGCTTCCACTGATCTCATAGTACCTCATTTTCCTCAACTCTGACTCAGAGTGGAAGAGTGCTGTTTATGGGCTTGTGTTCCTGCCCCCTGAGGACATAAACTTCTTCAAGGCAGGATTATTTTATCCTCTCATGGTAAGTAAATAGATAAGCGATTCAGGTGCAGCCTGGCTGGCCCAGCTGAACCACATTCATTTATCACGCCCATTCATTTCTATTCTCTTTACTTCTTTTTGTTTTGTTGTTGTTTCAGACACCGTTTCTCTGTTCCCCGGGCTGGAGCACAGTGGAGCAATCTTAGCTCATTGCAACCTCTACCTCCCAGGCTCAAGTGATCCTCTGGCCTCAGCATCCTGAGTAGCTGGGACTAGAGGTGCGCACCACCACGCCCAGCTAATTTTTTTTTTTTTTTGTAGAGACAGGGTTTTGCCAGCTTGCCCAGACTAATTTCAAACTCCTGAGCTAAAATGATCTGCCTGTTTCAGCTTTCCAAACGCTGAGATTACAGGCGTGAGCCACAGTGCCCAGCCCTCCCTATGTTAAGACAGCACCGGCAGACTAATTCTCAAGTTCTACCTGCTAATTTACCCAATGCTTCATTGTCATGGACATGTACCCACACGGACAAGCCAGGGGCCAGACTGTACTAGACCTTCCCACAGCCTAATTTTTAGGACACAGTAGCAACATTTGCACATGGGCAGGGGTCAAAAAAAAAAAGAACCCAGGGGTTCTTTAGAGCCTTGGCTCTCAAAGCGTGGGCCTGGGACCAGCAGCATCACACCACGTGGGAACGTGGTCAAATGTCAGTGCATGAGCTCTACCCTGCACCTGAGACTCTAGGCGAGGGGCCCAGCAAGCCCCACTGCTAGAACAAGCCCTCACTCAGATAAGCCTGATGCATGTTCAAGTTTAAAAACTGCCGACTAAGAGCAATATTAGCCCGAAAGCACCCAGTGTTAGAAGTTCTCTCTTCTTGCTGCTGGCTAGGAGGAGGTGGGTTCCCCCGAAGGTCATATGCCAAAGGCCTCCTTCAGTGTGAAACCACCCCTCGAGCTTGCAGCAGGGACACCAGCTGCCCTGGTACTTCAACATTGTTCTCCGGTTGACTCAAGAGCTGACAGGAAGAGAGAACGTGGAGGGACGTGCCAGGTGTGAGGGACCTTCACAGCCCATCCATCATTTTAAGCTCAGGCAGCTGACTTGGAAAAATCCATCAGAATCACAAACAAGGCCAACCAGGAGGCTGAGACCTGGGGGAGCAGGAAGAGAATAAAGCACCCTTCATTAAGTGAGTGAGTATCTCCAGTCAACCTGGAGGTCTTGGCAGATGGAAGCAGGTGCTTGCTGCATAGAACCTGAAGTCTTGTACCTAATTTTCCAAGTCCATTTAGCATAGTCTTGGTAAGCTTCGGATAAGGGAGTGAGATGGGGTGAGAAGAAAGAGATCAAATAGTCTAAATCTCCAGCAAAAGTATCCCCAGCCCTGTGACCCTACGAAGGCTTCGGAGGCTGCTTTTTCTTACTGAAGCTTCTCCCCAGCATATAAGAAGTGTTTGGCTATTCAGAAACAGAATTCGACCTGACAGCCCTTGGGAAAAGAACGTCTCCCCACCCCAGGCTCTGAGAACCACACAGATACCTTAGCTAGGGTCCCCAAACCATCGCTCGTGGGCTAACTCTGGCCCACTGCCTGTTTTTGTGTGGCTCACAAGCTAAGAATGGTTCTTACATTTTTAAGTGACTGTAAAGTTTAAGATTTTGTGGCACATGAAAATTACATAAAATTCAAATGTCTGAGTACATAAATGAAGTTTTATTGAAACCGCTCTGCCATTTGTTTGTCTACGGCTGCTCTAGAACTGCAAAGTTGAGAAGCTGCCACAGAGACCAGCTGGCCCCCAAAACCCAAAGCATTTCCTACCTGAGGCTTTCCAGAAGAGACCGTCGACCACTGCTTTAAAACAAGGACGTACCGTTCATGAGCCCAACAAGAAACTCAGCCAGGTTTGGCTGTGCGTTGCCACACCAAAAGCGACTTTTTTTTTTTTTTTTTTGAGACGGACTTTCACTCTTGTTGCCCAGGCTGCAGTGCAGTGGCATGATCTCGGCTCACTGCAACCTTTGCCTCCTGGGTTCAAGTGATTTTCCTGCCTCAGCCTCCCTACTAGCTGGGACTACAGGTGCCCGCCACCATGCCCAGCTAATGTTTGTATTTTTAGTAGAGATGGGGTTTCACCATACTGGCCAGGATGGTCTTGATCTCTTAACCTCGTGGTCCACCTGTCTCGGCCTCCCAAAGTTCTGGGATTACAGGTGTGAGCCACCACTCCCAGCCCCAAAGCAACTTTTATTTATCCTGTTAACTGTTGTGGATTCTCCTTGCTTCTGTTACTAAGTCTAATAAATGCCTTAATGGTACAATTCTGAGTCTCATCCAATCCCTCACTTTCCTATTCATTCAGAACTTCTGCTCCTGGATTCTCAAGGAATGAAAAAGCACCTACTCTGAAAATTTGTTCCAATTACAGTGGGACGAAGTCAGAGGCAGGAGGCACAGGCTTTTCTAAGGACCATGTCCTTTTTGTCTCCTGCCCTGTTCACCAACTGCTTCAAGTGTCCCCTCAGTCACTGAGGGATCTGAAGCAATTCTGGCATGACCTAAGCACCAAAGATGTTCTTTTTTTTTTTCCGAGACAGAGTCTCACTCTGTCACTGAGGCTGGAGTGCAGTGGCACCGTGTGGGCTCACTGCAACTTCCATCTCCCGGGTTCAAGCAATTCTCCTGCCTCAGCCTCCCGAGTAGCTGGGATTACAGGCACCTGCTACCATGCCCGGCTAGTTTTTATATATTTTTAGTAGAGATGGGGTTTCATGATGTTGGCCAGGCTCGTCTCAAACTCCTGACCTCAGGTGATCCACCCACCTCGGCCTCCCAAAGTGCTGGGATTACAAGTGTGAGCCACCGCACCTGGCCAAGATCTGTTCTTAAGAGAAGTTACTACTACTTTTTTTCTCCCTTAACCATTAAACTTTTTTTTTTTTTCATTTACTAACCCTTGATATTGAAAAGTTAGGACTTCAGTAAAAATCAAATCAGTGTTTGCATATAAACTTTTTGTTGCTATTCACATGCTGTGTCAATCTCAGCTGCAAACAGAGGACAGGTTGCCGACTAGAATGCGTCAGTTCATTTGGAAGGAGGCTTCAAAAGCTAACTCTGTATTCCTTCACCAACAACCAGGCAGCTGCCTTTAACAACTCTCGGGATTGGATATGCTGGAATTGCTAAACACGGGTCATCAATTCCAACTCAACAAGGACGCTACTCAGGTATTTGGTATTTGATGATCAACAGAAATACTTCAGAGCACCTCCCAGCAAAGTTACATAGAGTGACAGGTGGGACTTGTTTAAGGGCGGGACCCAGAACAGCAGCCGGGAATCTGCCTGCAGAGCTGAGCTCTGCCACAGTCTCCACCAGAGAGGGAAGTTGCAGATCTTTCTGGAACAGGCACAATTGGCCACAATTAGAAGTCCAAAGTGTGAACCACTCACTGCTTCTCCTTAGGAACCACCATATGGTGTGTCCCGCAGGCGTTCTGAGAGCCAGAGGACAGCTGTACCCCGGGGCTGAGCACTGACACGCATCGCCCCACCGGGACCACTGAGGCAGCCACGGACCGACATTCCTGTCTACAGGCTCAGATCCCTCTCAACCACGTGGCCACATCTTCTGCAAAGTGCCGGCCGGGGGCATCCATGGCACAACTTTGGGGAACTGACTGGGCTTCCTCATCTTTAAGAAAGCAGCGGGCTGGGCTGCTCTTCTGCAGCTCTGGCTCTGCCTCCATTTATTCTCTCTGGGTCTACCTTAGTTCCCGGGTGGTTAATTGGGAAGCGGGGCAGGAGTTAAGTTGCTTCCTAGCTGTTTTGTTGATGCTCCAGCCCCATCAAGAGCCAGCTCCTTACCATTCTGTAAAGCACAGAAGGTGCCTTCAACTAAGCCAGGGGACAGTGCAGAGGGTTAAGAGGGGGCCACAAAGAGAGGGCCCCAACTCCTCTTGAGCCAGGGCTCCCTGCGGAACTCCAGGGTCACCTCACCACCCAGAGGCAAGACAAGTGCACAGGCAGCCACAAGGCGCCCGCCAGGTAGACGGTGTTTCTGCCGCCCCTGCCGTCACCCGCTGGGTCCCGTCCGCTCCAAGCGTACTCCCGGCCCGCAGGATGGGAACACGAGGACCACAGTGCCCCACGGGCGGGAGAATCAAGATCGCATCCTCGGCGGAGTCGGCGCCTCTGGGCACCTCCGGCTTCCGCGCCCCGGCCGCGCAGTGACTACCCGGGAGGGGACCTCGGGGGCCTCCGGGTCGCCCCGCTTCCCACCGCCGCGTCCCCTTCGCGCGTCCCGGCCCTCGGTGCCGGCCCCGTCCCCGCGTCCCTCCGAGTCCTTAGCCCGGCCGGCCCCCAGCCCGCCGAGCGTACCCATGGCGGCGGCTCCCAGGACTCCTGCGACCGGCTGGTGGGACGTGCTCCTGGCAGGTGCTGCTCCTCCGACCTGGCGTCCAGGTGCAGCCCCAGCTCTGCGAGGCGGGGCCCCCGGCTCCACCCGGGGGGCGGTGCTGCGGGGAGCAGAGGTCCGTGCTTCCGAGCTGTTGCGCGTGGACACCGGCCCTGGCACAGGTGCGGACAGGAATTCCCCGACGGAAGCGCGTGGCAGGCCGGGGGAGAGCTGGTCTAAACGCAGATTCCCAGGCCCACCCCCTGGAGCTGACTCAGGAGGTCGGGGCTGGGGCCCCAGAATGTGCATTTCTAAGAAGTCTAAGGGGAGGTTGTTGCTGCTAGACCCAGGATCACACTTTGGAAACCACTGTGGGAGGAATGCATGCTTCTGGGTGGGGAGGTAAAACACGGTGGGACAGTGGTCAGCTGTGTATGTGTGTGTGGTGCACGCACAAGCGTGTGTGAGATTGTGTGAGCATGTGTGTGAATGAGGACTGAGTGTGAGGGCATGTGAGAATGTGTATATATTGTTTGTGTGTGAGAATGTGTGTGTGAGAGAGTGTGTGTGTGGCTTTATTTTGAGATTCAATCTTTGAAAGCATTTCTGGGGGATTCTACATTTCCTTTCTTTATGAATCATCCTTTCTTTAAGAGGACACAAACGAATGGAAGAACATTCTATGCTTATGGATAGGAAGAATCAATATCAAGAAAATGGTCATACTGCCCAAGGTAATTTATAGATTCAATGCTATCTCCCTCAGGCTACCACTGACTTTCTTCACAGAATTGGAAAAAACTACTTTAAAGTTCATACGGAACCAAAAAAGAGCCTGCATTGCCAAGACAATCCTAAGTAAAAAAGAACAAAGCTGGAGGCATCATGCTACCTGACTTCAAACTATACTAGAAGGCTACAGTAACCAAAACAGCAAGGCACTGGTACCAAAACAGATATATAGACCAATGGAACAGAACAGAGACCTCAGAAATAACACCACACATCTACAACTATCTGATCTTTGACAAACTTGACAAAAGCCATGGGGAATGGATTCCTTATTTAATAAATGATGCTGAGAAAACTGGCTAGCCATATGTAGAAAGCTGAAACTGGATCCCTTCCTTACACCTTATACAAAAATTAATTCAAGATAGATTAAAGACTTAAATGTTAGACGTAAAACCATAATAACCCTAGAAGAAAACCTAGGCAATACCATTCAGGACATAGGCATGGGCAAGGACTTCATGACTAAAACACCAAAAGCAATGACAACAAAAGCCAAAATAGACAAATGGGATCTAATTAAACTAAAAAGCTTCCGCACAGCAAAGGAAACTATCATCTGAGTGAACAGACAGCCTACAGAATGGGAGAACATTTTTGCAATCTACCCATCTGACAAAGGGCTAATATCCAGAATCTACAAAGAACTCAAATTTACAAGAAAAAAACAACCCCATCAAAAAGTAGGCAAAGGATATGAACAGACACTTCTCAAAAGAAGACATTTATGCAGCCAACAAACACATGAAAAAATGCTCACTCCAGCTCGGGCGACAGAGCAAGACTCCGTCTCAAAAAAAAAAAAAAAGAAAAGAAAAAATGCTCATCACCACTGGTCATCAGAGAAATGCAAATCAAAACCACAGTGAGATACCATCTCATGCCAGTTAGAATGGCGATCACTAAAAAGTCAGGAAACAATAAATGCTAGAGAGGATGTGGAGAAATAGGAACACATTTACACTGTTGGTGGAAGTGTAAATTAGTTCAACCATTGTGGAAGACTGTGTGGTGATTCCTCAAGGATCTAGAACTAGAAATACCATTTGACCCAGCCATCCCATTACTGGGTATATACCCAAAGGATTACAAATCATGCTACCATAAAAACACGTGCACATGTATGTTTATTGGGGCACTATTCACAATAGCAAAGTCTTGGAAACCAGCTCAAATGTCCATCAGTGATAGACTGGATTAAGAAATTGTGGCACATATACACCATGGAATACTGTGCAGTCATAAAAAAGGATGAGTTCGTGTGCTTTGCAGGGACATGGATGAAGCTGGAAACCATCATTCTCAGCAAACTATCGCAAGAACAGAAAACCAAATACCACATGTTCTCGCTCTTGGGTAGGAGCTGAACAATGAGAACACAGGGACACAGGGCAGGGAACATCACACACCAGGGCCTCGGGGGGTGGAGGCTGGGGGAGGGATAGCATTGGGAGAAATATCTAATGTAAATGATGAGTTGATGGGTGCAGCAGGCCAACACGGCAGATGTATACCTATGTAGCAAACCTGCACATTCTGCACATGTACCCTAGAACTTAAAGCATAATTTTAAAAAAAATCACAAAACAAAAATAATAACTCAGTGATTGTCTCCAGATTATTGTTCTGTTTTCTTGCCTGATCTCAGAAGGTTCTGCAAACACAGAAAGGAACATTAAAAAGGGGAATGAAGGTGAGTTTCCACAGCCTTTTTGTTTTAATCATGCTGAAATACTTACAACGTAAAACTATTTGAAGTGCACAGTTCAGTGGCATGAAGTACATTCTCATTGTTGTCCCACCATCCCCACACCAGCTCCAGAACTTCTTCATCTTCCCAAATGGAAACCCTGGACCCAATAAGCAATACTCCACATCCACCCTGGCCCCCAGGCCCTGACACCCACCATTCTCCTTTCTGTCTCCATGAATCTGACAACTCTGGTGTCTAGGGAATAAATCTCCAGTGTTTGTCCTTTTTTGTCTGGCTTCCTTCACTTTGGGTAATGCCCTCCAGGCTCATCCATGGTATGAGTGCCTCAGCGTTCCTTCCTTCTGAAGTTGAGGAATATTCTGTCGTGTGTCTACAACACACTTGGTTTATCCACTCACCTAACTCTATTATCTCTTGAGTCTCAGCATTCCCCCAGCCAGCCTTTCTGGAAGATTCTGGTGCCTAGGGAGAATCAGAGACTGCTATTCCACAGAGGTGACTGAGCCTGCCCTTCCCAGGCTTTCTTCACTGCAGCTGAAGAGTAAGAAACTCTTCCAATAGTTGCAGCATTGATACATACAAGGGAGCTGTCAATGTTATGTCCAGAAATGGGGGCTGCAAGTCACAGGACCTCATGGGGTAGAAAAATGCAGGCTCGGCTGAAGGAAAGGAAAACTTTCTCTGACAGGTTTGGAAGTATGCTCGCAGTTGCTACCCTGCGAGATATGCTGGGAGTAGAAAGGCGGGGCTTGTGATGGCTTGTTTAGGTCAAAGTTTTCTCTGCAGGGTGGTATTTCTGTGGCTGAGCTCATGAATTCTGGACTCCTGGACTCCTGTAAACACACTCTTGGTCTAGGCCAGCGGTTCTTAAACTGTGATCCCTGGACCAGCAGCATCAGTATCACCTGGGAACTTGAGAAAAATGCATATTCTCAGGCCCCGCCCCAGATCTACTGAATCAGAACTTCTGCAGTGGGTGCAGCAACTTCTCAGGAGTTGCGAGACAAATGCTGTTTCTTCCACATGCTGATTTAATCCATCATT
This sequence comes from Piliocolobus tephrosceles, assembly GCF_002776525.5. Lineage (NCBI taxonomy): Eukaryota > Metazoa > Chordata > Mammalia > Primates > Cercopithecidae > Piliocolobus > Piliocolobus tephrosceles. The sequence continues at coordinate 14,877,976 of NC_045455.1, read as the reverse complement.
CAGGCATTATTTATTTATCACCTCCCAGTGCCAACTACCATGCTAGTGATGGCATTGGGCAGAGACAGGCCTGTGCCCACAGAGCTCACATTGTTATCCGTTAAAGCATGGCAAGGGATTCAAGATGGAGAAGCCTAAATGAAGAACAGAAACGAAGGGGGTCAAAGAGACAGGCTGTGCAGATCCTGAATAGATCAGCCAGTCCCTGGAGACCTGTGTCCCGCAGGGCTGCTCCGTGACAGGCTGTGTAGGGGATAATAGTGTAAACCAAAGTAAATTTCTAAGACCCACCCCCCACCATCTGAATGGACTTCCTCCTCTGCCAGGGCACTCTTAAAATTTAACCTGAGAGACTGCTCCAGGTCATGATGGGAAGTGGGGATTGGATGTGCCTCCTTGTACCTCCTGGGCATGGCACTAACATCAATGCAGACCTTAAGTCTAATAAAAAACATTTACAGGCCGGGCGCAGTGGCTCACGCCTGTAATCCCAGCACTTTGGGAGGCCAAGGCAGGCGGATCACGAGGTCAGGAGATCGAGACCCTCCTGGCTAACACGGTGAAACCCCGTCTCTACTAAAAATACAAAAAATTACCCGGGCGTGGCGGTGGGTGCCTGTAGTCCCAGCTACTCAGGAGGCTGAGGCAGGAGAATGGTGTGAACCCAGGAGGCGGAGCTTGCAGTGAGCTGAGATCGCACCACTGCACTCCAGCCTGGGCGACAGAGCAAGACTGTCTCAAAATGATGATGATAATAATAATAATAATAATAATAATAATAATAATAATAATAATTTACAATCTATTCTCTCTGAAGCCTGCTACCTGGAGGCTTCACCTGCATGATAAAACTTTAGTCTCCACCACCTCTTATTGCACCCCAGACATTTTCTTTCCATTGATCTCAGCTCTTCAGATGCATTCAGCCAATTGTCAACCAGAAAATTTTAAATCTACCTATAATCCGAAAGCACCCCCCCCCCCCCCCCCGCAGTGCTTCAAGTTTGTCCTGCCTTTCTGGACTGAATCAATGTACCTCTTAAATGTATTTGACTGATGTCTCATGTCTCTCTAAAATGTGCAACACCAAGCTAACGCCTGAACTACCTGGGACACCTGTTCCCAGGATCTCCTGAGGGCTGTGTCAGGGCCTTGGTCACTCACATTTGGCTCATAATAAATCTCTTCAAATATTTTACAGAGTTCGACTGTTTTCGTCAGCAGTAGATTCAGTTTTTACACCCTCCATCTGGGCAACAGAGTCTATGTATTATATTCATTTCCTGTGTCTGCCGTAATAAACTGCCACAGACTTGGAGACTTATGAAAACACGAGTGTGTTCTCTCACAGTTCTGGAGGTCAGAAATCCAAAATCAAGGTATCAGCAGCATGCTCCCTCCAAAGGCTCTGGGGGGACCCCTTCTTGTCTATTCCAGCTTCTGGTGGCTCCAGGTGACCCGGGGCTTGTGGCAGCATCACTCCTATCTCAGCCTCTGTCTCCACATGGCTTCTGCCCTGTGTCCTGTCTCCTTCTCCTCCCTTATAAGGGAACTTGCCATTGGAGCTGGATCCCACCCTCGTCCAGGACGAGCTCATCTCCATATCCTTAACTTGCTTCCATATGAAAAGACCCTTTTTCCAAACGGGCCCACGTTCCAGGCGGGCACCATGAGCCTCTTATACTCCCCAGAGGGGCCCAAGTCTAGAACTGGAGTGTACAGAACTGGCCGGCTGGTCCTGGAGACACAGAGGTGTTGCTTGGCTTCAGAGGATTGTCCTTAGGCAAATATTCTGATAATGAGATCAGCACTCAGCAGTAGCAGTCAGGGTTGTTGTGCAAAACTAGGCCTGTCCTTGTTTTCTTACTGACACGCTTAAACAATACCAAGGTATCCTCGCAGTCTATTCTAGGAAGAACGTGACCTTGAAAAGGTGGCTTGCAAACTTTGTGGAGTAACAGAGTGTCACTTCCTCCAGTTCTGTCCCTCAGATTGCTTGGCTGTAAAGACCTTTTCATTCCATCTCAGAGAGAAATTGAGCAGATGTCAAATGTACAGCAATTAGAGTTGCCATGGAGATGCTGATGGTTAAGGAAGGGACTTGAGGAATAAACAATAAGAGCGAATCCCATAGCCATTATATGAGGAGAGAGAGAATCGTGGAAATGTAATGAGATGGCAGGGGAGGAGGCAGGAGGGGAATAAAGATGTGAAGGTTACCTGGAAAGTAGGAGAAGGAGGAAGACCAGCGGAGAAGCAGGAAGACCAGTAAGCAACTCAAACTCATTCAAAGGCACTTGGGAACCAAGAGCTGGTGGACCAAATTCACAGGTCTTGGCATGTGAACCCCCAAGGCCTCAGAATATTAAGGGTCTAGCCCCAGGAACATGGAATCGGGGGGCTTCCAAGCCATGATGTCCTATTTATAGCATCTAGATGACAAGGTGATCCATAGTAAATAAGTACATTACCATGAGCACCAAACTAATCTAAATTAAAACTTATTTGGCAGATTTTGCTTGTAAATCTAGTTCTCAATCTTGATTGTCTCTAGTGTTAGCAGTAATGATCAATACTGATTACACACTTGGTGTATGTCGATCCTGTGATCAATCTCATTGACTTCCTTCCTCACTATAATGCTATGGGTATTATTATCAGGGAGCATTTTTTTCTTTTTACTTTTTATTATGAAAAGTTTCAAATATACATGAAAAGAAAGAAGAGAATATGGCTGGGCATGGTGGCTCATGCCTATAATCCCAGCACTTTGGAAGGGTGAGGCACGTGGGTCACCTGAGGTCAGGAGTTCGAGACTACCAGGGCAATATGGTGAAACTCCATGTCTACTAAAAATACAAACATCAGCCAGGCATGGTGGTGGGTGCCTGTAGTCCCAGCTACTCGGGAGGCTGAGGCAAGAGAATTGCTTGAACCCCAGAGGGGAAGGTTGCAGTGACTGAGATGGTGCCACTGCACTCCAGCCTGGGCGAAAGAGCAAGACTCTGTCTCAAAAAAGAAAGAAAAGAAAGAAATATAGGCTGGGCATGATGGCTCACGCCTGTAATCTTAGCATTGGGAAGCCAAAGAAGGAGGATCACTTGAGCTCAGAAGTTTGAGACCAGCTGGGCAACTTAGGAGACCTTGTCCTTACATAACATACACACGAAAAGTTACCCGGGTATGGTAGAGGTCAAGGCTTCACTGAACCGTGATTGTGCCATTGCACTCCAGCCTAGGTGACAGAGCGAGACCTCGTCTCTTAAAGAAAAAATACAAAAACAAATACAGACACAAATGTCCTGTTTATTCACTTCGGGTTTAATTATACAATACTAGAACATATCTGACAACCTGCTTTAGTCAAGTTCTATACATTTAAAATACTATAGGTGATGGAATTTTTTGTTTGTGATGGAGTCTCGCTCTATTGCCCAAGCTGGAGTGCAGTGGCACAATCTCAGCTCACTGCAACATCTCAGCTCACTGCAAACTCCGCCTTCCTGGTTCAAATGATTCTCCAGCCTCAGCCTCCCAAGTAGCTGGGATTACAGATGTGTACCACCACACCTGGCTAATTTTTGCATTTTTAGTAGAGATAAGGTTTCACCTGTTGACCAGGCTGGTCTCAAACCCCTGACCTTAGGTGACCTGCCCAGCTCGGCCTCCCAAAGTGCTGCAATTACAGGACTTAGCCACTAGACCTGGCCATCTTTCAAATGTTCTACCACTCATATCTATATTAAATAACTGGCAAAAATCACGAGGGTTTTTTTTTTTTTTTTTTTTTTTTGAGGAAAGTTGTTCGTTTTCTACTGGTACTGGAATAAATTATCACAAACTTAGTGGCTAAGACAACACAACTGACAGTTCTGTAGGGCAGAAGTCCAGAAAGGGTCTTATGGGGCTAACCTCAAGATGTTGGCAATCTGCGTCCTTTCTGGAGGCCCTGGGGAAGAACCATTGCCTAGGCTTTTCCAGCTTCTAGAGGCCACCTGCATGCTGGATCGTGCAGCCTTCTCCTCCATCTTCAAAGCCAGTAGCATGGCATTTTCCAACATCTTCCTTGCTCTCTGCTGCTTTCACCATCACATCTTCTTCTCTAATCCTGACTTTCCTACCTCCCTCTCATTGAGGCAGAAATTTAAAGAAAAATAAATACTGCATTTATTCACTCCAAGGAAAGTAACGGTTAAGGGAAAAACACAAGTTTTCCTCTACTGCAGGCAAGGCTATAGACAGGTCATGGTGACCTGGCCTGCAGAAATAAGCTCCACACACCCCCGAACAAGGTTAAAACAAGAACAACAAATTCCTTTACTGTATCTCCTGTACTGAACTATTAGTTATGACTATGTTTGCCAATGCTTGTATTTAGTAAGATTTGCAAAGTTCCTGTTTTTTGTTTGTTTGTTTGTGTGTTTGTTTTGCAGCTGCAAGGCCACTAGCTATGCAAGGCCATAAGTTATGCCAAGTTAGCAGTTATGCTATAGATTATGTGACTTGTCATTGTAAAATTTACTGTCTTTGTTTTGCTCTCGTACGCTAGTCTATACAAGCTAAACTCTGTTCAATGCTTAGCTTTTTAGATGTGAATCCACTGAATCAGTGAGTACCTTAAAACAAACATCCTCCTGTTTTCCCATATGGGTCTCTCTGGTCCTCAGTTTACCACAACATTTTGGTGAGCCAGCCAGGAGTGGAGATGGCAGGTTTATAGTCTCCTTTGCCTGTGGGACTGAAACCCCGGGTCAAGGGAAACCTGTGACCCCAGGTGCCGCCAGGAGAACTTCAGCCTGGAGGGGAAATCAGCTCTCCTGTGAACTGGCACCCCTACCCAGCAGCGCAATGGAACCTGAGAGGGGCGACAGGATGATTACCAGGAACAGCACACTACTGGACCATGGTGAGGTTTTGGGGCCCAAGGCAGGACCCATCCCATAAGGATGGAAGGGAGCCTGATCACCTCCCATGGTGTAACTAGTAGTCTGACCCAGAGAGGTTGAGGGCGGCAAGAGTGGCTCGCCAATTTGGATCAAACTCACACCCCAACCAACAAAGGATGCAAGAGAGGCTTGCTAAGTCAGTTAGGAAAAGAAAACTGGAGATGGCAAGAGTGGCTTGCCACCCCAATAGGGACACAGGAACTGGGAGTGGGGAGGTGTGTAAAAGAGACGATTCTGGGAGGAACCAATGTGGGGAGTGACGTGGGGAGTCACAGATCTCTTAGCATGGACTGTGTGCTCTGAGTGAAGAGTGGGGCCGACCTGGACTAGTGACAAACCACATACAGCTAATAGGAGCTGCCCCACGGCTCAGAACTGTGGTGGGAATAAAGACCCCTCCAAAGCCAAGCAGCGTCTGAAAACTCCCATAATAGGATATGGTCTGGTCAGTAAGAAACAAAAGAAAGAGTGAGTGCACTGCACCATGAAAGAGGAAAACAGGAGGAAAGTCATCAAAACCTACTCTGTTAGAGTGTATGTTACAGAACTTTAAGAAAGGTTATGCAGGGGATTATAGAGTCAAGCTGACCACCCAGAGGTTGCGAACTCTCTGTGAATTAGAATGGGCCTCTTTGGTGTTGGATGGCCAACCGAAGGAATTATAGACAGGGAAATAATTGACCGTGTATTTAAGGTGGTGACAGGGGTCGGAGGACAGCCTGGGCATCCAGATCAATTTCCTTATATTGACTCTTGGTTAAACATAGCACGGACAAGACTGGCATGGATCCAGCCCTGTTTAATCAGCTTGTTGCAAAAACACTTGTGGCCCGAGTTGAGCCAAAAATGAAAGTAAGAGCAGCTTCTCCGGCAGATGCAGAGTTAAAGGGAAAGTCCCAGAAGGAGCAAGAGAGGCCAGCCTTACAGGAGCACCAGAGGGAGCAGAGATTTCTTCTCCATATATCCCAGCTTACCCTCCTTTACCGATGCCAACAGCCTCCAGGAACCAAATTCAGGGGCTAGCATGCCCCAAGTCTCACCCTGAAGGGAAGGATCAGAGCCTCAGGAGGCCAGGGAAGGAAGTTAAGATGGTCAAGCAGGCCATCTCAGATCTGGCTGTGCTTGAGCTATGCAAATGTCTCTCAGGGAGACGCAAGGACTCATTTATTTCGAAGACCAAGGCCAAGTCCAGGACAGGCAATGGACTTTCATCTATCAGCCCTTTACAACCACCGATCTCTTAAACTGGAAACACCATACTCCCTCCTATGTGGAGAAGCCCCAAGCTCTTACAAATCTGATGCAGTTCATCTTTCTGACACACAATCCAACCTGGCCAGACTGCAGGCAGATTCTTCTCACACTATTTAACACTGAGGAGCATCAGAGAGTAACACAGGCTGCTCTCCACTGGCTAGAAGCTCATGCACCAGCAGACACAGTGAATGCTTAGGCATAAGCTCAGGACCAGTTCCCAGACCAAGATCCCAACTAGGACCCAGAATATGCTACCCAGCTTCAGTGTTTGCAGTGGCACCAAGAGGCACTTCTGCAAGGGCTAAGGGATGATAGAAAAAAGGCAATCAATATAAGAAAGATCTCAGAGGCACTTTAGTGAAGTGATGAGAGCCCTAGCCAGTTTTATGAAAGACTCTGTGAGGCACACCAGCTTTTCACCCGTTTGACCCTAAGGCTGCTGAAAATCATGTATGGTAAATACATCATTTGTAGGACAGGCCTAGGGTGATATTAAGTGACAGCTTCAGAAACCTGAAGGTTTCGCAGGCATGAACCCCACTCAGTTTACACAAGTAGCCACCAAGGTGTATGTTAACTGTGACTAGGAGGCAAAGAAGGAAGCAGAATGGAGGCTTAAAAAGAAGGCAGATCTGTTAGCGGCAGCCCTCATAGGAAGAGAAACTAGCAATGTGAGAGGACATAGACGCGGACATGGACGTGGAAGAGGTCAAGTTAGACAGGGATTCGAGAGCTGACCAAGACTAGAGAAGGATCAATGTGCACGATGTAAAAAGAAGAGACACTGGAAAGATGAATGTCCAGAAGGCAATGAAGGAAATGGCCAACGCCACAAAACAAAGAGGTCACTGACCAGGGGCTGCTGCACCCTAGGAGAACCAGATACTGATCTAATCAGGCTGGCAAGGGCTGAAGGACATGAAGACGAGGACAGACTGGGCTCCTTCTCACTGGGCCTCCAGGAGCCTGTGGTCACACAGGCTTTCCTTTAGAAGTTGGAGGCCAATTGATGGACTTTATGGTAGATACTGGGGCTGAACACTCAGTAGTAACTTGACCCATAGGGCCTCTATCCAAGAACTGTTCAACTATTGTAGGGACTACTAGAGTTTCAGAGAAGAGGCTATTCTTCCAGTCAAGGAGGTGTGTTATAGGAGGATGAAAAGTTCAGCATGAATTCCTATACCTCCCAAATTGTCCAATTCCCTTGTTAGAGAGAGACCTACTTCAAAAACTGCAAGCACAGATTACTTTTGGCCTGCAGGGAGATACGACTTTAAATCTAACTCACCTGAAGGCCATGGTGTTAACCCTTACCATCCCACAGGCTGAGGAGTGGAGACTTTATAGAAAGAAACTACAGGCACCAGTGCAGCCTTGTATGCAGGATGAAGAGAAATTATTATTTCAGTTAGTCAGAGACATTCCTAGTGTATGGGCTGAAAACAATCCACCTGGGTTCGCTGTCAGTCATGCACCAGTAGTAGCAGAATTAAAACCAGGAGCAACTCCTGTTCGGGTTCGTCAGCACCCAGTTCCCCAAAAGGCTGTATGAGGCATCTGTAAACACTTAGAGTGCCTCTACAAACATAGGATTTTAGTCCAATGCCAGTCACCCTGGAATACTCCACTTTTACCAGTACAGAAGCCACTGCCAGGACCAGGGTCTGATGAGTATAGACCAGTGCAGGACTTCCGTGCCATGAACAGGGCCATGGTAACCATCCATCCAGTGGTACCCAACCCATTTACTTTAATAGGACTCATTCCAGCAAGTGCTACCTGGTTTACAGTCTTGGACTTAAAGGACACTTTCTTTTGTATCTGCTTGGCACCAGTTAGCCAGCCTATCTTTGCATTTCAGTAGGACAAAGAAGCTAACACAGCTCACCCAGACTAGGGTCCCAGAAAGGTTTAAAAACTCTCCCACAATCTTTAAGGAAGCATTGGCCTCAGACCTCAAAGCCTATACCCCGCCAAATGATAACTAACTGCACCTTATTGTGGTACGTGGATGACCACCTCTCAGGTGGCCCCAACCTGAGAGGACTGTTATCAAGGAACCCGAGACCTCCTCCATCTCCTATGGAAAGCAGGTTACAAAGTGTCTAGAAAGAAAGCCCAAATTTGCCATGAAGACTTTACATATCTAGGTTTCATAGTGAGCCACAAGGAATGCCGGCTTGGCGATGAGTGAAAGCAAGCTGTTTGTGCACTCCCAACCCCGACCACCCGACATCAAATAAGATAATTTTTAGGGGCAGCAGGATTCTGCCACATAGGGATTCCAAATTTTTCACTGATGCCTAAGCTGTTATACGAAGCCACAAGAGGAGGAGAAAAAGAGCCCCTCCTTTGGGAAACTAAGCAGGAAATAGCGTTCAAACAGATCAAGGAAGCTTTAACTCAGGTCCCAGCCTTAGGACTACCAGATATAACTAAGCCTTTATTTCTGTGAGTTCATGAACGAAAAGGAATGGCTGTAGAGGTTCTGACTCAAGTTACGAGATTTTGGCATTGCCCAGTGGCATATTTGTCTAAACAACTAGACTCCGTGGCACTAGGATGGCCTCTTTGCCTTAAGGCATTAGCCGCTACCATCTTGTTAACACAAGAAGCTAGCAAATTAACTCTGGGACAGCAGCTAACTGTCTGGGAGCCACACTCAGTTATAACTTTGATAGATCAAAGAGGGCGTCGTTCATTATCAAACCCCAAAATGACTCAGTACCAAGGACTTCTATGTGAAAACACGTACATTATCTTAGAAACAGTGAACACCTTCAACCTGGCTACTCTGCTCCCTGTCGAACTGGGAGTTCCCCTCCATGACTGTGTCGAAACAGTAGATGAGGTATTCTCCAGTCGGAAAGATCTTACAGACTGACCCCTCAAAGACCCAGAGTCGAGTACTTCACACACGGAAGTAGTTTTGTGCTAGAAGAGGTTCAAACGTGCCAGGTATGCAGTAGTAACATTAGACTCAGTAGTAGAGGCTCAGCCTCTGCCTAACAGAACATCAGCTCAAAGGGCAGAAATAATAGCCCTGACAAGTGCACTGTTACGAGCAAAAGACAAGAAGGTTAATATTTACACTGATTCTAAGTATGCTTTTACTACATTGCATGGAGCTATTTATAAAGAGAGAGGACTTTTAACAGCTGGAGGCAAAGAAATAAAGTACAAAGAAGAAATTCTACAGCTCTTAGAGGCTGTATAGGCTCCAGAAAAAGTAGCTGTAATGCACTGCAGAAGCCACCAAAAGGCAAGAATGCCAGAAGCCAAAGGAAATAGAAAGGCAGACAGAGAGGCAAATTGGGCAGCAATAATTACACTGCATTTTAGACAAAGCAGAGGAAGCCTCAGCTATGCCTCTCCTCCTAGAACCTGCTCTCCAAGAGGACTCAAGTTATACTCCAAATGAAAGAGCCTGGTTTGCCCAGGAAGCTGGAAAATATATTAAAGGAAGGTGGTAGAAATTCTTCGATAAGAGATTAGCTATTCTGGAGACGTTAGCTCCTAAGTTTGTGAAGCAAATTCATCAAGGAACTCATATAGGAAAAACGGCACTAGAAATGCTACTAAAATGCCATTTCTATATGTCGTGGCTCTCTGCCATCACCGGACCCGTTTGTGAACAATGCTTAACCTATGCTGAGAACAACGTGCGACAGGAGCCCACTCTGCCCCCAAGAATTCAGGAAGTAGGAGCCATGCCTTGTGAAAACTTGCTTATAGACTTTACCAAACTGCCCTGTGCCGGGGGCTATCACTACAGGCTAGTGCTTATCTGCACCTTTTCAAGACGGTTTGAGGCTTTCCCCACCGGGACAGAAAAAGCACGAGAAGTGACTAAAGTACTGTTAAGAGACATTATCCCCAGGTTTGGACTGCTTTTAACTTTAGGATCCAACAATGGGCCGACATTTGTAGCTCAAATAGTGCAAGATTTTACAAGCCTGTTAAAAATAAAATGGAAGTTACACACAGCCTTTTGGCAGCAAAGTTCAGGAAAGGTGGAATGCATGGACCAGACACTCGAGAAGCTACTGAAGAAATGTTGCCAGGAAACTCATCTGAGGTGGGATCAGGTCTTGCCTATGGTCCTCCTCCGTGTCAGGTGCACCCCCACCAAACAAACTGGGTATTTACCCTATGAGATTTTGTTCGGTCGGCCACCCCCAATCATAAGTCAAATTAAAAGTGATCACTTTTAATCACTAGAGGAATTAACTTTAAGAAAGCAAATGCAGGCTTTAGGAATAGCCATGGAAATGTCCATAGTTGGGAACATGAAAGAATGCCTGTAAGTCTGACAGACCCAGTACGCCCCTTTAAACCTGGAGACTTTGCCTGGGTTAAGAAGTGGAATCCAACTTCTCGAGGACCCATATAGGATGAGCCCTATGCTGTAATCTTGTCCACTCCCACTGCTGTTAAAGTTGCAGGTGTTGTGCCTTGGATCCACCATAGTTGGCTGAAACTGGCAGCTCAGGACAAGTAGACCAGCCAGCAGGACGCAGATCATCCAACCCGGCTGATCCTGAGATGAGACCGAGCTGCTGCTGAAGACAACAGCCCTGCTGTGGTCACTCTGGAAGCTGACCAGTCTATGCATGGCTGCAGTTTGAGGAGACAAGCCCTGCTCTAGTCACACAGCAGAAACAGACTAGTCTACGCATGGCCGAAGCTTGAGGACTCCTCAAGCAAGTAAATGTGGTTAGAAATCTTAAGACTAGCAGTTTTCCTTGTAATGCTGTTTTTCTATTGTTCTGTCACTGTGCTCAACCTCCCCCGCTGGGTAAGGACCTCTTCTATCCTTGCCAGATATGGATAGCTGTACATTGTTTTGCTGTTGTTACCCCCTTTAACCATGCTAAAGGAAGCACCCGTAGAAGGGCGTCCCCACTGTATACATACTACATGATCAAGGAACAGTGCCACTAGAACTCTACTGTACCAGACCTATTATGAGTGTGCTGGAACCCACCTAGGAACTTGTACTTACAATTAGACCACCTATTCAGTCTGTGACCCAGAGCATGGCCAGCCTTATGTATGAGGATGAAAACACAAAAACGGTACACAAATGTTCATTGCAGGATTATGTGTTATAGCCAAACAATGAACACCCCAAATGTCTATCAACTGATAGTTAGATAAAGAAAATGTGGTATATTCATAAAATGGAATATGATTTAGCATAAAAGGAATGAAAACACTGATACATACTACAACACGGATGAACCTCAAAACATTCTGCTGAGCGTATGAAGCCAGACACAAAAGGCCGCACATCGTATGGGTCTGTTTATCTAAATGCCGAGGATACGCAAATTCACAGAGGCAGAAAGGAGATTAATGACTGTCAGGGGCTACAGGACGGGGCAGGGGGAACAACTCTTTTTTTTTTTTTTGAGACGGAGTCTCGCTCTGTCACCCAGGCTGGAGTGCAGTGGCCGGATCTCAGCTCACTGCAAGCTCCGCCTCCCAGGTTTACGCCATTCTCCTGCCTCAGCCTCCCGAGTAGCTGGGACTACAGGCGCCCGCCACCTCGCCCGGCTAGTTTTTTGTATTTTTTAGTAGAGACGGGGTCTCACCGTGTTAGCCAGGATGGTCTCGATCTCCTGACCTCGTGATCCGCCCGTCTCGGCCTCCCAAAGTGCTGGGATTACAGGCTTGAGCCACCGCGCCCGGCCGGAACAACTCTTATTAGGGACAAGTTGTCTTTCGAGAGCTGAAAATACTTTGTAATTAGGTAGTGGTGAGAATTGCGCAACTTTGCAGCTATACTAAAAATGACTGAATTGTGTACTATAAAAGTTGAATTTTCAACTTTTTCATATAAAATTCAACTTTTTCATATAAAATCTTTCTAAAATGATTTAGAAAGGTTGCACTGGAGGTTCTCAGCAAGTCATAAGCAGATAGCATAAGGGATTTTCACCCAAGGGAGCACATCACATAACCTTCACCTCAATAAAAACTAGAACATTCCCAGAGCCCCAGAGGCACCCCTGAAACCCCCTCCCAGTCACTCGGTCACTACTGTCACCCATAGGGTAACAAAAGATGAGTTTGGGTGGTTTCTGAACTTCGTGAAATCACATGGAGTATACTGTCTTTACCCCTGGCTTCTGTCATCCAACATGGTGCTGTGAGATTCGTGCATACGGTTGTGTGTGCATAGAACATGGCCATCCCATTGTGGGACAGAATTCCATTTTGAGTTCCATTCTGTTCCGTGCCACGCTTTACTTGCTTATTCTACTGCACATGGACTTTTTGGTTTGTTTCTAGCTTTTGGCTATTAGTGTTGCGAACATTTTCGTGCATGTCTTTTGATATATGTATGTGCAATATTCCTCTTGTATGTATTCTGCAGATTGCTGGGTTGTAAGATATGTGGACAATAAGGTTTAGTGTACAATGCCAAATACCTTTCCTAAGTGTCTATATCAGTTTATACTCCCAACTGCAAAATATCAGAGTTCCAAGGAAATGCTTTAAAGCAAAAGTATAAAAATATGTGGTCCTCAATATGTCAAGAAAGGCAGGACTGTGCCCATACATTTTGTAAATGAAAATAAATGAAGCAAGACAGAAGACACAATCTCCTGGAGAAATGGAGACGGTGTAGTAGTCCGTTTGCAACACTGCTATAAAGAAATACCCAGGACTGGCTAATTTATAAAGGAAAGAGGTTCAATTGACTTACAGTTCCACATGACTGGGGAGGTATCAGGAAACTTACAATCATGGCTGAAGGCGAAGGGAAAGCAAGTACCTTCTTCACATGGCGGCGAGAGAGAGAGAGACAGAGCAGAAACTGCCACTTATAAAACCATCAGATCTTGTGAGAACTCATATCATAAGAACAGCATGGGAGAAACCATCTCCATGATCCAATCACCTCCCACCAGGTCCCTCCCTCGAGATGTGGGGATTACAGTTCGAGATGAGATTCGGGTGGGGACGCACAGCCAAACCACAACAGACAGAGAGTGCCACCTGCACGGGCCATGTGTCCCACACCTGCATCCTTGTGGCCTGGGCAATGTATGGCCTCATTGTGAAGGCAGACTTCCAGCTGCTTCTCCTGCCATGAAATTTTCTTGCATTAACTGTGTCGCCAGATAGAATTCATCTTCTCTGGAATACTCTTGCTGTGTTCAGTTAGTCCCCAGGTGTCTTGGGAGCTCTTATTTTGGTTTCAGTGTCTTGGGAGCTCTTATTTTGGTTTCAGTCCCATGGTAGGAGCTCTGCGTGATCCAGGAGGCAGTCAGATGATGTCTGCATCCGGGGCTCCAGTGGCAAGCACTGGACAGTGGAGCTGGCAGAGATAAAACAAGCATCCGTGCACTGATATCTACCGATCTTACATGTCCCAGTTTCTCAGGCTATAAGATGGAGAACAGGCATAAACTGTCCCACCAAACTGAGGGTGAAAACAGTAGGCCAGATTCACAGGCAGAGGAACAACCTTATCAATGTGCTCTGATCCTGTCTTTGAAAATTTCCTGGGAAGGACATGTCTTTCTTCCCTTTCTTCCTTTGTTTCTCCCCCAGCCCAGTGCAAAGCTGAAAAAGATGTCTTTTCATCTCTGCACCAACACTGGGTCATGGATGGTTGAGAGTCCACCTGTGCCAGGTGCCATGACAAGTGGTTTCATGGACACTGTCACACAATCTGCCTGGGGCAGGAGTTCTCATCTCTATCCTATCGGTGAGGGGACAGAAGACAACGATTAGGACAACCCGTTGAGATTCCTCAAATGAAGACACTCAAACACACACTTCCAGCTCTATTAAGGGGAAATCTACACACAATAGAATTCATCCATTATTCATGTATAGTATGATGAGTTTTAGGGAATTTGGGCCCAGGCCTTCAGGATAACCTAAAACCACATGCACTACTAAACATCTATTTCATTTCTAGGCAGAGAGGACCTTGGCAGTTGCATCTTGAATGAATAGCTGACCTTGGGATAGTTGGGACTCCAAAGGAAATACCGGAAATGTGAAGTTTTCTTGAGGCCATCAGACATCTCCAAATGTAGGCACTGTTTATTATGATAATTGAACTAGGACCCTCTTGCTGTTACAGAATCATGTGGTTCAGGAACCCAGTGAATCCCCTGCATTCTAGAGCCTCCAATTCCATTTTGCTTGTCATTGAAGACTTCTGTTCCAATACTTATGGATTCGCTACATTTCTCGTGCTGTAGCATTTTGGCAGCCTGATCCAAGACCTTTTGGTGACATATTTGAGAAATTTAAAATATTTTAAGTGGAAAACTTAGGCCTCAGGTTTCAATTTCAACACAATGCAGAACTATTTCTTCACCTGACATTCACTTTGCATAATGAGAAATCTCTAGAACCCTAATGGGCACACGGAAGGATCAGTTCATCCGAAAATAACAAACCCCCTAGAACAGGAGTTTCACTTGTTGACTGTCCATAATGTCTTTGGGCTGTTGATTACAACTAAAAAACTTGTTGAAATGATGCAGCTGAACTGACTTATATACACGGTGGGTCTAACCCTCGGCCTCTTCACAGCCCCACCTCTGCTTGGCTACTCCAGTCATTCTGCAGAACCCAGAGGTGATCACGTCTCCCTCTCTTCCCATCCCACTGCCATGACAAAAGCTTCAGGGGGTTCTCCCTGGCCACAGGTGTAAACCCCAAACTGTGAAGGTTGCACATAATACACTTCACACGGCAGTGCCAGCTTGGTTTCTAGCACCCATTCTTTTCACTTCAGACTCTGAGCATGATGCTCTCTCCAAATAACCAGGTTTTTAATATCTCAGAACTATGCACAGGCCGCAATGTCTGCCAGAAACACCCTCCCCTATTTTGAAGTGTCTGTCTTTGTTAAGTTGGCCTGACTCTTCCTGGCGTGGTGTACATCGTTCTGGTACAGACACTGATGACATAGTATTGTCATCAGGGGTCCGGCAGGGCAGGACATGGCCCATAGTGGGTGGCCAGCATATGTGACCATAAGAGGCAAGAGGACTTGGGGTGATCCCCGAGGCAATTGTGTGGTCAACATGTGGCCGTGCTATTGTGGGTGGTTCCATTTCACTATGACCCAGGCCGTTTCCTTCTCCTGGTTTCCTTATTTGCTTTGAGAGAGGGCAGTGGGAAGGGAGGACTGCCAGGTGGAATGAATTGGATGTACGAGTGGTGGCTCTGGCCTTGAGCATAGCATTAGACTTTTCCAAACGACTGATAATAATAAAAACAGTTACTGAAAACACGGTCAGCTCCTGCTCATTAATAAGACAGCATGTTTCACAGCTGCCTGGGCAATCGAGTGCCACTCAAACAGAATGATTTAATGTGAAATGAGCTTACTTTCAAAGTCACAAATTCATTGTTTATGAAGACCCAGACTCTTGCCAGAGTTTTTACTGGGTTATCGGTTGTTTATTCAAGACCAAGTAAACAGAAAGTTGTACGCAGGACCACGTGCTGGGATGGGGTAGCCCAAACACCAGGAGGTTCTGCCTAGAGGAATAACCATTCAACAGAGTCCCAGATGTCAAGCAGCCAGGTGCAGGGCTTCCAGCGGGGGAGGAGGCCCCCAAGCAGAAAGGTCAGGTGGGTAAGAACCCAGCAGGGAGGGGGAGCACAGGGCCCCGGAGCTGTCCAAGGCACCCTAGAGCTGCAGGGAAGAGGTGGGGGTGGAGGCTGGGGCCGTCAGGGATGGGCATGAAGAGGCGAGGAAGCTAAGAGCGCAGCTGAAATTGTTGCGCATTGTTTATGGTTGTTAATATGGAATCTGCTTTTTTCAAAATAATCAAGAGACCACATGGTCATCTTCACCTCTCAGGGTCTTGCTCTGTCACCCAGACTGTAAAGCAGTGGCACGATCATGGCTCACTGCAGGCTTGAGCTCCTGGGCTCTTCACAGGAGCTTAGGAAATACTTGTTGAAAGGCTAAATCATCTCACTCTTCACAGGAAAGCAAACTCACAAGTAGGTGCTCTTTCTACCTCCATTTCCTAGGGGGAGATAAGCTCACAGTTCCAAGGCATTACACTCCACGCATGCAGAGCCAGAATTCCAGGCCAGCCCCTCTGCTACGGAGGCTGTGTGTGTCCCCCGGCTGTCCAGCTGCTCAGGGATGCTTTGCCCACACTTTTGTGTCTGATGGGGATGAGGCGAAGCAGGGCTGCCTCAACCCTTGGGAAGATGTGGAGTTTAAGGAGCAGCTGTTCTTCTGAGTTGAGAGGTTCAGAGCCTGGGACCCCAGGCTGGAGAGCAGGCAGGTGACAGGTATGTTCTGCTGGGCCCTTTGGCTGGTGACTGGGGTCTATCCTGGAAGGAACCAGACCTGTAGAGGTGGATGCCGGGCAGTGGTGCAGGGCCCCTCGTGCACTCGTTTGATGGAATTGCCCTTGGAGGTGCCACCCTTGGCTGTCTTTGACCATAACGTCTACTGGAAGCCTGTTGAGGTCACCATTCTCTCAGGACCCTAAAGAGACGCTCACGTCCTGTCCTAGTTCAGGGCCACTTAGGTTTTCCTCATTGATTGAAAACTGCATTTCTTTTTCCACTAGCAACTGAAAGCCCACCGCATCCCTTTCCTGCAACAGACGTCTAGGTCTGGAATCACAGGAGTCTCTGGCTTAGCCCCGTTCTTGTCTCTGATTTCTGTTCCTGGATGGTTTTTTTCCTCCCTCCATCCACTTTCCACCTAAGAGTTGGCCTGAAATTATTTATGGAGCGATGTGAAATGAGTTAAAAAATCAGTGAGTTTAAAAATGGGAGCCCTCATGTTCATTAGGAAAGGTCTCTCCTTTCTTTCTTTGTCATTTCTTTCACATCCCATGGGGCTTCTGCTGTTGGTCCTGAACCAGGGAGCACTGGCCTGGAGGACCGAGAGTGCCCTGACCATGCCAGGACCTCGCCCCTTGAGCCTGCTCCTCCTGTGAGGGTGATGAGAGGGGCTGAGGAAGAACCAGACGACAGGCACGGGCTGCCCAGGCTGAGAAGGGCTGAGGAGGAACAGGCTACAGGTGACGTGTGTGGTCAGCATGGGAGCCAGCACTGAGCTGCCCTGCAACTCCCAGGGGAAGTGGCTGCCAGCCCTGGGCTTCTGCCAACGAGTCTCCAGGAAGGACAGCAGGGTGGGGAGATAATCAGGGTCTGGTCCACACTCGTGCTGGCGAGTCCTGGAGCTCGCTGTCCCGGGAGGGGTGCACCACTGTGGGTGCAGGGGGATATCCAGGCCCCAGCTGGTGACTTCCAGACAAAAAATGTCCAAGCAACTCTGAGGCCTGAGGGCGGACTACAGGGACTGGCCACCTGCTGCGTGTGGGAGCAACCAATGTGGGGTCACACTTTAGGGGGCTTCGTCCTCCTGGACTCCAGATTCTGCGACCTGAGAGTCTCATAGAGGGGCTGGCCTGCCTTGAGTGTGTGTGTGCGTCCAATATTGAAAAAATGAATGGAGGGCTGGGCCCCGTGGCTCATGCCTGTAATGCCAGCACTTTGGGAGGCCGAGGTGGGCAGATCACTTGAGGTCAGGAGTTGAAGACCATCCTGGACAACATGGTGAAACCCCGTCTCTACTAAAAACACAAAATGAGCTGGGTGTGGTGGTGCATGTCTGTAATCCCAGCTACTCGGGAGGCTGAGGCAGGAGAATCACTTGAGCCCAGGAGGTGGAGGTTGCAATGAGTCAAGATTACGCCACTGCACTCCAACCTGGGCGACAAGAACAAAACTCCATCTCAAGAAAAAAGTAAATAAATAAAAATAAAACAATGGAGAAGCCAAAGCATTCAGACTTGGTTTTCTGCAGGTGGGAAAGGACCGCACAGAGACCAGACCCCTTCAGACGCGCCTGCCCCCCCACACAGCCGGCTTGGGAGCTAGGTGGCCATTTTCCCATGTGAAGGAGAACATCTCCCTTCTCATTCAGGGCATCTGGGGTCAGAGACCAGGACCTCCTCTCTCCCTGCTTCTCCTACATCTGTCCAATGGATGCCAAGCTTTGCCTGGTTGTCAGGCACGGGGCTGGGCCCCGGGAGAACCGGAGTGAGGATGAGACCTCTTCTGTGTCCTGGTGAAGCTCTGTTCCTGGGCAGGTTAGTCAGGTACCAGGACACCACAGAGGGCAGTGGTGGAGGGCTTCAAAGTCATGCCCTCTGTAACTGGCCAGCAAGTGTTGCCACCAAGAGCCATAAGGGGCTACCTTATGGTAGCTGGCATCTGCTACTCAAAGGTCTGTGGAATCTTCTTGAGACTAAAAGTGACAATGCTGCCGGCCTCTGTCTCTACACATCCTCTAGCGCCTCTGTGTCTTCATCAGGGCAGATCATTCTTCGCAATCTTGAAGGTGCTCAATGAGCTGGCTAGTTAGAGCTTCTCTGGAGCCTTGTGTTCGGGTGGGACACTTGACTTTTGCTGTCAGGCCCCTCTTGGCAATGGGGTCAAAGGGAGCAGTGATTCTCACACCCTAATGTGCAGAGAATCCCCTGGCACTTGTCGGAATGTAGACTCACGCTCGGTGGCTCTGGGTGTGGACGAGGACCCTCTGCCCGCAAGCTCCTAAGTGCTTGTCTGTTCGCGGCTGCTGGGCTGCAGGCCACCCCTTGACCGGCAAGCGCTTAGAGGGAGGCTTCTCCGCCGTGGCTGTACTGCCGTCCTGGACGGATCACTGTCTGTTGTGGGTGCTGTCCCGTGTACTGTGATATGTTCAGCAGCGTCCCAGCCCTCCACCCACAGGATTACAGTAGCGCTCCCACCCTCAATCAGGACAACCAAAAATGTCCTCAGACGTTTCTGTTTGCACCCCCTGTGGGGCTGGGGCATGGGGGCGGGGTGTTGAGAACCCCCGGTTAGGAGACTTTCAAAGACTCTCCCACATCCAGTTTTTTTATGATCAAAAGTCCATATCAAATCCTCTTAGTTGGAAAGCACGCATCACTCTAAGGCTGAAAAAGATAACTCCACAGCTGAACTCTAAATGTCCTCTTAAAAATAGAAAATCCCAGTTCAATCTGTCTTCACAACGGCCGCATGTAGCAGCCCCTCCGCAAAGGCTGGGCACAGTGGCATTTGCACCCTCTAAGGGACCCTGAAGTGCAGCCTGACTGAGAGTGGATACGGAGGGGATGCTGGGTCTCTGGCTCAGGTGTTTCATGTTGGGGAGCCCACCAGGTAGAACAAGTATCCTCCGTCCAGCTCAGCACCGCAGCCTTCCTCGAAAGGCAAGAGGGCAACTCATCCTGTGCCTCAGCGGAATCGTCCCTTCCTTTACAAGGGGACTTTGCTCCATGATCTGACAGACCCGGGAAGTGTGTGAAGGTTTTACACGATGACTCAGTGCACATCAGAGTCAAACAGGACTGCCGAACACTGATTCCAGAGATAGGAATCAGCATGTGGGCCCCGCCTGGCAAGGAGAGTTGCCTGGGAGATGGTAAGCCGCAGAGAGCACCCGGAGGGGTCAATTTGCACAAGGCCACTGCATACACTGGTGCATGCTTCCTTGAAAATGTGACATTAGTTTTCTTTGCTCTGAAAGAAGCAATGTTTCAACTGTTTCAACAGTTGGGTAAATTACTGTGCTTCTAGTAACAAAGACGGGTTTCCAGATGAAAAGTGACATGTACGACTACTGTGGAGAAATGTCCATCAGGCGGAGTGCTAAGTGGGGACAGTGTGCCACCACTGAGCCAAGAATGGAGGAGATGAATGTGTGCATGACATGGAAAGAAAATGGAAGGAGAATTCAGAACCTTTCAAATTTGTTTTATATAAGGAGTAGAGAAGAATAATGAAAACAAGCACAAAAATTAGACTTTTTTTTTTTTTTTTTTGAGCTAAGTTCTTGCTCCTTAGCCCAGGCTGGAGTGCAGTGGCACAATCACAGCTCACTGCGGCCTCCACCTCCCAGGCTCAATTGATCCTCCCACCTCAGCCTCCTGAGCAGCTGGGACTACAGGCACACAACACCTCACTTAGCTAATTTTTGTATTTTTTGGGGAGATGGGGTTTTGTCGTGTTGCCCAGGCTGGTCTCCAACTCCTGGGCTCAAGCAACCCTCCTGCCTGAGCCTCCCAAAATGCCGAGATTACAGTCGTGAGCCACTACACCCAGCCTAGACTTTTTAACATCTGTTTTCTTGCATAATTGGATTTGGGGTCATGAATTTATAAAAAATTAATAGAATTTGTTTTTGGTTTTTGAGATGGAGTTTTGCTCTTTGTTGCCCAGGCTGGAGTGCAATGGTGCAATCTTGGCTCACCGCAATCTCCGCCTTCCAGGTTCAAGCGATTCTCCTGCCTCAGCCTCCTGAGTAGCTGGGATTACAGGCATGTGCCGCTACGCCCAGCTAATTCTGTGTTTTTAGTAGAGACGGGGTTTCTCCATGTTGGCCAGGCTGGTCTCAAACTCCTGACCTCAGGTGATTGGCCTGCCTCGGCCTCCCAAAGTGCTGGGATTACAGGTATGAACCATGGTGCCTGGCCCTAATAGACTGTTTTTTAGAGGAGTTTTTGGTTCACAGCAAAATTGAGGGGAAAATACAGAGAATTTTTACATTTTCCCACTCCCCAACCCCCACAAACTCCCTCCCCCACTGTAAACGACCTGCGCTGGCTGCACATCCTCAACCACGATGGACATATCATTGTCAGCCGGAGTCCATCATTTACATTCAGGCTAGCCCTTGAGTTTAACAAATGTATAATGACATGTATCCACTATTATAGTATCATACGGAGTAGTTTCACTGCCCTAAAACCCTGCTGAGATGGTGCTGGTATTGTTATTCTGAGGTTGTCAGGTATCTAACGTGGAATGAAGCAATAGGTCATTAGATGGTGATGAGACATCCTTTCTCAAAGCTCACCCTGTCTCCAGGTAAATACTCACTGAGACAGTAGGAATAATGGGTGAAGAAGTTACAGTGGATCAAAACTACAGTTCTCACTCCACCAGGGGCTCTTACCATCTGCAAAGTAGAGCCCATATGGTGGGGTGGGAATTGGAGTGATACTCTGGACCAGCTGTGCAGAGCTCCTGTTGCAGAGACAGCTGTGGACCCAAGGCTCACGTGGGTGGACAGAGCAAAGATGGCAGAAACCTCTTGCTCAATTTTTATCTTAAGGAAAATGAGCTCTGAGTCAGTTGAAGATCTGGTAATTCTAGGTGCTCCTACACAGTATTTACCAGGAACCAAAACTTCCAGAGTTGAGGAAACCTCAACTATGTGGGTCAAGAAACAACAGGAAACTCAGAAGACAGAGAAAACGTGGGAATGGAGCCTAGTGAAGCATCGATGGCAGTTATCTGGAAGGGATAAGGGCTGGAGGACTATGGATATTTAAATTCTCATTTCTATTTTTCAGTATTTTATACACGTTCTACTAGAAGCAAGTACCACTTTTATAATTAGAAAAAAGTACAGAGGCTATTTTTATAAAGAGAGGAAGGGGAAAGTTTACTGGATTTGCCTAGAACACGAGACTGTGACTGGATAGAGACAACAGTGATAAATTCCTCTATTTTAAGCTATACAAATCTAGGAAGTCTACAGCATCTAGAAATGTAGGAAATCTGAGTGTAGAGCCTGGCCGTGGATTCTGTTCTTCATGTTTGGAATGTACACGTTGAAAGAAAATTATCATTTTAAATTCTGTACAATGTTTACTTTAAAAGAAGACTGTATCTTCTAAACTTCAAACATTTTTTTACCTACTTTTGAAAGTGTTTCCCTTTTTCTCTTGACTGCCAGGATGCTCAGAGCTAAATTTGGGGCTTAGTCTGTGTTGTTGTTAAGGATAACAACCATCTCTTCCCTTCTTTCCTTAATGTCCATTATTTTATGCTTGCTTGAATTATTTTATTATGTCTTTATAACAAGCCCCTATAATCCTTTTGGCTGGGGGTATAGTAACAGTAAATGATGTTATTTGACAGAGAAACTGTGAAGTCAAAAGGAACAGGGATTTTCCTCAGTTACAGGTGTCAAAGCTGGAGCTCAGATGGTGCTGGACTCCACACTTGGGCCACTGAGCTAGAATCCAGCCTCTCAGACTCCTCATCCAATGCTCCTTTCATGCTGCCAAGCTAAGCAGAGGACATTGGGTGGCTGTCTGTGACAGCTTATCATGGATGGTGACAGAGGGGCCATATTACCTCCCACTCACTTCCGGTCACACCCACCTGGAAAGGTGGGAAGTCATTTACCAGGCAATGTGGGCCCTGCTGTTTCCCCACTCCTGGAAGCACCTGCTCAGAACCAGCTGGACAGGGCTGCCACAGCCAACAGTGACAATATTTCCCAATCTTGGTTTCAGAGTAAGGCTAGTTCTTCCAGAAACTTGCTGTTCTCATCCTGTCCTGGTTTAGGTGATGTTTCTGTTCAAACATCTGTCTCTCTGAGTGCCTAAGTCTCCCCACATGTCCCGGAGCACCGTGGCCCCATCCCCCGTGCAGTGTGCAGTGTGGCTGTGTTAGTCCCCTCGGCTGCCACGACGCAGCTCCACAGGCTGTGGTTTAAGCAGCAGACGTCACTGCCTCACAGTTCTGGAAGCCAAAGTCCAAGATTAAGGCATCAGCAGGGGCGGCTGCTTCTGACGGCCTTGAGGGAGGGATCTGTTCCAGGCCTCTCTCCTTGCCCTGTGGATGGCCGTCTTCCCCGTGTCTTCACTCACCTTCCCTCTGTGTGAGTCTATGTTCAAACCTCCTCTTCTCTCAAGGGTACCAGTCCTGTTGGATTGGGTTCCACTCTATTGACCTCATGTCGACTCAATCACCTCTCTGAAGACCCTACTCCAAATCCAGTCACTTTCTGAGGTGCTGGGGGTTAGGACTTCAACACAGGAATTTGTTGGGGGCACAGTGGAGCCTGCAGGGCTTGCCCCCATCTCCGCAGAGGCCAGCGTGGCCTGGAGGTGCTGAGCGCCTTGGCCGACCAGGCCCCAGGTCAGATGAATCCCCTCATGTACCGTGTGACTACGCCAACTTCGCCCAGCTCTCTGCCCATGCTTTCTTCACAGGAAGCCGCTGCCCACCTGGCAGCATTGTTCTGAGGATTAAGGGCCCTGCTGGAAAGTGCTGGCACCTGAGAGGGAGTGCAGGAAGGTGTGGTGAGTGTTGCTGACACAGAGGGATCAGCCTTGGGAGGAGGAGGCCCTGCCTGCTCTCCTCCTGAGCTGGTGGGTCAGTCACACCAGGACAAAGGTCTGCCCGGGGCTGTGTGGGTTCCTCCTCCCTGAGCCTCGCACTGGCCTCTACTGAGCACCTTCTGGAGCTCAGCTCAGTGTCTTGTCTGGAGACACTGACACCCTTGGCTTCTCAGCAACTCTTGGATCTGGATCTGGGTCTAACCTCAGTGGCGGTCCTGCCCATTTCTAGGGCCTCGCAATTCAGCCTCGTGTCTTCACCTGTGGCTCTTTTGCGGGGCTCAGAAAGCTCTAGGGTCAGTTCCAGGTGACTCCCACCAGCATGTCAGTAGGAGCCACCACCCGCTCTCAGCCAGCGCCACCATATTCCAGGCAAATTCCAACTGACACAGACTTCAAGAAACGACTGTAGCCATTGTTCTTGTTTCTTCCAAATGGAAGAGCACATTATTGGGGTCCCCTCTAGCATGCATTTCATTCCCCACCTTGAGGCAGGGGATGCCCGGGCTTTCCCCTGACTTGCAGGGGAGACATCAGAGTGAAAATGAATCTGCCCAAGTCACATGTGGACAAAAAGGTGCAAGCTCCAGACTCCCGTGCTACATCCTCATCCAATGTATGCGTAGCATGACAAGCCCAGACCATCACCAGACATCAAGCCAACCTGTGCCGGGCAACCTCGTACATCAAGGGTGCAGGCTCAGCCCACTGGGGTGGGCAACCTGCGCCCCTTCAATCACGGCGTCTGGCTAACCTGGCAAGGAGCCTCCCAGGCGGGGCAGGTGATGGCTGCATCCCTGCTCCTGGCTGGAGTTGCTAACCGAGCACCCTTGGAAGCCACCGTCTGCCACTAGGGATGAACCGCAGCCAAGGAGGCAGGACAGAGGCCCAGTCTGTGTGGTCTCTGGAGTATTTCTCAGAGAGCATTTGTGGGGCCCTGGCCCCGGGCCAGGCTCTCGAGGAGCAGGTGTGCCTGTCAGTGGATTTGGGGAAACAGTCATCAGCAGGCACCTGTCTTGGAAGCAAAGTTCATCCAAGAGGCTTTGAGAGATACTAAAGGAGAAGCTGCTTCATCTAACTTATTACAACAAGGAAACCTAACCTCTTAGTTTTTTGTCCCTCAATGTCCCTATTAACATCCCACATCCTTGGAACTGGTAATGTTCCCTAGAACGGGGGAAAACATGGGTCAAAGAGAGTACTGAGCAAGAATGAATGCTGAATTGTCTCCTCTTACTTGTGCTGAGTTCTGGTTAAAAAATACAATAATAATAATAACATTTACTCAGGACTTACCATGAGCCAGTCAGCAGCGTTTAGCCCATTTCCGCCTCAGGACTGCTCCAGGTGCTGCAGACCATTACCATCTCATTTTATAGATGAGAGGACTGAGGCAAAGGAAAGTCGAATAACTTGCCCAAGGTGAAACAAGCAGGAAGCGTGGCATGAAGACACAACTCACCCTTGGTGGCTTAATTTCATTGTCTTTTTCTGTTTGCTCAAGTCTAAATAATACTGTCAAGCTGTACCAGGCAGATTCCACAAGCTGTGAGTGCAAAGTGCACGGTAACCAGAACATCCGTCGGAACACCTTCAAAGACCGCCACAAACCCAATACAGATGCCAAGGATTAAAGGAGATGAAATAATGAGCTTTGCTGGTTCCCCTGTTATTTTGTGGAGAGCAGTTTGGTGATGCTGGTCAAATTGAAAATGCGCCTTCCCTTTGACCCAGCAATTCCGTTGCTAAGAATGTACCCTTTGGAGATAAAGAGACACATGTGCAAAGGTGAAAATATAAGTCGTGCATGTCTTTTCTCTCTACATCTTGTCTCTCTCTCTTTCTTTTAGTGGATGACCCTGCTTTTCATTTCCCAAAGAAAACAGAAGCAACCAGCAGAGAACCACATACCCCTCAGCCTGTGTCCAGCACAGCCTCTTTCCTTTCTGCGTTTCCAGACCCAGCTCTGGCGCCCCTGCCCTCTCGTGCCCAATCTCCTCCCTCCTGCCTGCTGGAAGACATCACTCTTTTTTGCGTGATCAGTTTCTCCCTTTCTACCGGGCTGTTTTCATCCGTCTGTACACCTGCTGTCATTCTGCCATTGAAAAAACCTGAGTCCTCGCTTTACCTGACCTAAAACTTCCCTCAATATCATCAGATTCTCCACTCCTCTTTATAAAGCAAAACACGAAGTGCTCGTGCTCACACTCAGCGTTCCCATCCTTCCTGGAACCCACTCCCATCAGCCTTTGGTCCATACCACTCTGTCAAGGGCTGCCTCCAGTCACCTCCTGATATAGTTTGACTTTGCGTCCTGACCCATATCTTTTTTCGAATTGTAATCCCTGCGTGTCAGGGAGGGGTCTAGTGGGAGGCGATTGGATCATGGGGGCAGATTTCCCCCTCGCTGTTCTCGTGATAGCGAGTTCTCACGAGATCTGGTGGTTTGAAAGTGTGTGGCACGTCCCCCTTTGCGCTCTCTTCTGCCGCCATGTGAAGAAGGTCGTTGCTTCCCCTTTACCTTCCGCCATGCTTGTAAGTTTCCTGAGGCCTCAGCCACGCTTCCTGTGCAGCCTGCAGAACTGTCAGTCAGTTAAACTTCTTCCCTCATAAATTACCCAGTCTCAGGTGGTTCTTTGTAGCAGTGTGAGAACGGACTAATACACCTCCACTTTGCCAAATCCAGCGGCAGATTCTTGGGCCTCATTTTATTCTCATTAGATTCATTGGGTCACTGCCTTTTTGAAATACTTTATTCACTTGGCTTTTGAACGCCCCTGTCTTGGCCCTTCCAGATCTCTGCTTCTCTCTCATGGTCTGCGTTGTTGGTTCCTCCTCCTCTCTGTGGCCTCTCAACACTGCAGAACCCCCAGGCTCCACCATGGACCTCTCTGTCCGTGCTCACCAGGGCCCCAGCTGGTCCTCATGGCTTTACTATCATCTACATAGTGGCGTCTCCTCCAGCCCAGACGCTCCCCTGACTTCAACTTCTAACTCCCCCGCTTTCCTGACGACGCCACTCTCAGAGCCCTTTCAACCTTAACATGCCCAAAAGGGGGCGTGCTCGCATCACTGCGCCCTCCCAGTCCTCCTCCTCCCCCAGTCCTCCTCCTCCCCCAGTCCTCCCCCTCCCTCAGTCCTCCTCCTTTTCACCCTCTCCATTCTTCCAGTGGTTGATCCAAAATTTTGCACCCCCGTCTCCTGCCCCTCGCCTGTTCCTCTCCCCTAATCCAGTCCCCAGCATATCCTGGCAGCACTCCCTTCTGTGCATCTTCAGAATCTAGTCCTTCTTCAGCCCCTGCACACTTGCACCCAACCTCAGCCCCCACCGCCGGGCCACGGCCCCTGCTTCACCCCTTGCTCCCAGCAACCTCTTCTCCACAGAAGCCAACTGGTCTTTGAAAAACGCTAAGTCTGGTCATGTCAATTCTGTGTTCAAAACCTTCCAATTGCTTTCCATTTTCACATAAAATGCAGGGTCCTGCCCAGGCCACCAGGACCCTCTGGGGGGCACCTCCTGTTCCCTCTGCCCGCATGCCTCCCCTCCCCTGTCAGCTCTGTGAACAGCCAGCACCCACCTCTGTTCCCTCTGCTGAAACGCCTTTCCCCTCAGATCCCCCAAGGGGCTTGGCTCTCAGTCATGTCCCCCTCCAGTGTCCCTGATCAGAGGCCTCCCTGGACCCCCCGCAGACTGGCCAATGGAAATCCCTAGAGGATCAAACATACATGACAAAGTTTATTTACAAGTGTACAGTTCTGAGGCGTTAAGTACATGCACTTCATTGTTGCACAACCATCACCATCACCCACTTCAGGACATTTTTCGTCTTACCCAACTGAAACTCTGCACCCATTTAACACACACTCCCCATTCCCCCTCCCCAGTGAGGAAGGAAAATAGGGTCTGGAGGCAGGGGACATAAGGCCGAGCCACACTTCAGCTATGACAGGAAATACCCTCTCCATAGGGCATCAGTGAATGTATAACCTTACTTCATCCTCTTCATTTACATAGGGCGTATGCCAAGTCGCCAGTGGAAACCCCTAGAGGGTATTTAAACACCCACAAATTCTGTAATTGGGCTCTTGAGCCCCTACCCTATGCTCAGGCCGGCTCCCACCCTGTGGAGTGTACTTTCAATAAATCTCTGCTGTTGTTGCTTCATTCTTTCCTTGCTTTGTTTGTGTGTTTTGTCCAATTCTTTGTTCAAGACACCAAGAACCTGGACACCCTCCACCGGTGACACCAGCATCCCCCATTCTACTTTGTCTCTATGAATTTGCCTACTCTAGGTATCCATATAAGTGGAATCACATAATATCTATTCCTTGGTGTCTGGCTTATTTCACTTTGCGTAATATCTTCAAAGTTCACCCACGTTGTAGAATGTGTCAGAATTGTTTTCCTTTTAAAAAGCTGAATCATATAATAATTCCATTGTATTGGGACTCCTTTTTCTTTTAACCCATTCATCCATTGATGGACGCTTGGGTGGCTTCCGCCTTTTGACTACTGTGAATAATGCTATGAACATCCTGTATCTGTTCAAGTCCCTGCTTTCAATTCTTTGGTATTTATACCCAGAAGTGGAATTGCTGAACCATAGGGCAATTGTTGAATTTTTTGAGGAACCTCCATAGCATTTTTCATAGCGGTAGCACTATTTTCCATTCCCATCAGCAGTGCATAGGGTTCCAGTTTCTCTACCTTCTCACCCGTGCATTTTGCTTCGTTTTTAAAATAATAGCCATCATAATAGGTGTGAAGGGTGTTGACCTTTTTTTGTCTTTGCCCATTAGCACTTCCATGTGGTTAGTTTCTTTGGCTCCAGGTATAAGGATGTATGAAGCAAAAAGAAAACCAGAGGATTCACAACTCATCACTCTCTGGGCCCAAGGCCTCTAGCGGGTCTGCCTTCTTCACTCCACCTTCCAGGGTCTTCTGTTGATGCCTAGTGTGCAGGGATTTTAGCTGTACTTAGTGGGGACATAGGGAAAAGTGTGTCTACTTCCTATTCCTAGATGGGGAGCCCCGAAGTTTTTTTTAAATTTTAATGCATGGGTTCCCTCTCCATCTCTTTTTTCTTGAAATTTGTTTATTAAAGAAACCAGCTTGTTTATCCTACAGAGCTTTCCACAGGATGGACTTTGCAGATTGCATTTCCCGCAGCATCACTTAAGGTGTTCCTCTGTGCGCTGTGTGTCATGGGGAATTGGTAGGTAGAGTCAGAGGCTTGATCTGAGTCAGATGCAAGTTTTCGGCAAGACTGCGTCATAGGTGGTGGTGTGTACTTCTACCAGGAGACACGAGAATGCTTCTTCTTTCTTGGTAGTGTCAGCTCCTTCAATGGTTACCAAGCAGTTTTCCTTTCATTTCTTCTGGCACCACCATGAACTCACAGACTTAATTACATACTTTCAGTCCATTGCAATTATTATTATTATTATTATTATTATTATTATTATTATCATTATTATTATTATTTTGAGATGGGGTCTGGCTCTGTCACTTAGGCTGGAATGCAGTGGCACGATTACTCTCACTGCATTGCAATTATTCTTACTGATGCCCATTGTGCACCTTGCTAGCGCGAGCTTCTTTAAAATCTTTCTCACATGACCCCAAGTATCCTTGCCGGCACCCTTGATATGCAGTATGAAAAGATGTTGGCCAGGCGCGGTGGCTCACACCTGCAATCCCAGCACTTTGGGAGGTCGAGGTGGGTGGATCACTAGAGGTCAGGAGTTCCAGACCAGCCTGGCCAACACAGTGAAACCTGTCTCTACTAAAAATATAAAAATAAGCTGGGCATGGTGGTACACACCTGTAATCCCAGCTACTCGGGAGGCTGAGGCAGGAGAACTGTCTGAACCTGGGAGGTGGAGGTTGTAGTGAGCCAAGATCATGCTACTGCACTCCAGCCTGGGCGACAGAGCAAGACTCAGTCTAAAAAAAAAAAAAAAAAAAGTTCAACTTGTCCTGGACATTTTCCTAAATCCAGAATCAGACCTTCTCCAGGGATCCTGGTTCACAATTTTGGCACTAGTGGTGCTTGGTAGCTGCTGGGTTGGTCATGGTTTTTAGGTCTTTTCCAGTGAACCAAGTTAGGAAATAAGTGTGTGTTTAAGACAAAATACATCATGAGTCCCAGTTGTTATTTCCATATCAAGTTCAGACTAAAGTGTTTTAATTTAACCCTGCTGGTCTTATAGACACATCTTTTCTTTTCCCATGTAAAAACCTGGTTCCCAGTGATACCAGCATAAATACTCATTTACTCTCTCTGGCAATAAACATAAAACAGTCTCAGAATAAAAACCAATGTAACACTTTTCAATTACTGAAACTACTTTTTGTTTATCCATCAACCATTTATTTATTGATTGCCACTCTTCTTGACCTGAGGGCATATCACGCTAAGAAAGCACTGTAAAATTGCTGTATTTTAAAGCTGTTTGAAATAATTCCTTTCTGTATGTTAGGTTCATTTATCACATTTTGCCTTCAATTTTTTAGAAATTTAAAAATTCATTTGATAATTATGTAAATATTTGCATGATTCTAAAGCCAAATCTATAAAGCAAATGATATTAGACAAGTGTATCTCCTAGCCCTGTCCCCTGTACATCATTCCTTCTCCCTTGCTGTAGGTAACAACTGTAAAACATGTTATTTGCCTATACACATTACTGTTATTGTGCACTTACAAATTTGTTAAGAGGGTTGATCTCATGTTAAGTGTCTTTACCACAAAATAAGGGGGGAGCACGAGGAAACTTCTTGAAGTGATGGATGTATTTACTATGCTTTTTTACCTCAATTGTGGTGA
Source organism: Piliocolobus tephrosceles (assembly GCF_002776525.5). Taxonomy (NCBI): domain Eukaryota; kingdom Metazoa; phylum Chordata; class Mammalia; order Primates; family Cercopithecidae; genus Piliocolobus; species Piliocolobus tephrosceles. The sequence goes on along the minus strand of NC_045455.1, from coordinate 14,847,781 downwards.
TGGTATCACAGGTGTATGCGTGTCTGCTCTCATCAAATTGTATACATTATTATTACTTTTTGAGACAGAGTCTCACTTGTCACCTAGGCTAGAGTGCAGTGGTGTGATTTCGGCTCACTGCAAACTCTGCTTCCCGGGTTCAAGTGATTCTAGTTCCTCAGTCTCCCAAGTAGCTGGATCACAGGCATCTGCCACCATGCCTGGCTAATTTTTGAATTTTTAGTAAAGACAGAATTTCACCATGTTGGCTATGCTGGTCTCGAACTTCTGACCTCAAGTGATCTGCCCACCTCGGCCTCCCAAAGTGCTGGGATTATAGGTGTGAGCCACTGCACCCAGCCAAATTATATACATTAAATGAGCAGATTTTTACAACTGCACAGTATTCCACTATCTGGATGTACCATGGTTTATACAAACGATCCCCCACGGATGGAGATCACATTTTCTTGGAATGGAGTCATTCTTGGAATTGAGTTATATGATTAAACCATTCCGGATGGCTGCTTCTCATCTCTCAGGTTACCTTGCCATCTTGCAGTCCTGCTCTCAGCAGCTGTCTTCTGTGCTAGGGGCTGGCTCTATTTGTTCCCATGTGGCTAATATCTCAGATAAGGTACTAACTAGAGTTTTAATTCCAGTGTCGCCTCAAAAGCAGTTTTGTGAGGGGGAAAAAGGAAGTTCCTGTTTAATGAGTGCCGAGTGTGAGTTTGGGAAGACGAATATCTGGAGACCGAGGGTGGCGATGGTTGCACAACGAGAATCTACTTGATGCCAATGAACCTTACACTTAAAAATGGTTAAACTGATACATTTTATGTATATTTTACCTCAATTAAAAGAAAGAATAAGTAGGACCTATGGGAAAACCACCCCCACTTACCGAAGAATAGCAATACAGATTCCCAAGAAAATGTTCCGCCAGGGTTTGTACATAACAAAGGGAAGATTTAAGTGATACGAATGTTTCCCCGCAGGATGTTTCCAACTTAGAGATGGCTCCCCTCTCCACTCCTGTCATCAGCAAGGGCTGGCTGCCTTCCAGACTTACCTTTATCTGATATGGGCTCTTTCTAGACTTCTATTTATCTTACTACATGGTGACTTGAGTTTTATGGTTTCTAGATGAGGCGTTTATGACTGACAGTCCAGCTCAGCACCAGGCTCTTCTCCCATACCTGCTGACGTTTGCCTTCAGGTTTATTAGCCTGGGCTGGGATGTCAGTGACATGGAACAAATGTATGCTGGGGGAGTCCCAGTGGCGTCATGAGTGCATAAGTGGGCTGTCGATTTGGGTGGGTCACGGCGACCCTTCATCACCTCTTCATCTCTTCCCAAGACCTCTTGCTGTACCATTGGTAGGTAGCAAGTGTTTCAGATGTCACAAGACCCTTGGCTTCTTGGTGCTCAAGGGGTGCACAGCACCCCACGTTTTCTTTCCTTAACTGGTCACATAAAAAAACAGCCTTTACAGCCCCTCAAGGCAAAACCCCAGCTATTTTATTTTGTTCAGTATTTTATGTAGTTCCATCAATGGAACTATATGGGGCTGAGTGACAAGGGGCTGACCTACCTGCTGGGGCCACCAGGCACACCAGAAATAGGAACAGCACCTGCAACTGGAGCCAACATGTGACCCGGTTCAGGGATCTTGACCATGTGGGGCACAGAGGGTGCGCCTGGCTGCCTATGCATTATCCCAGTGTTCTCTTCTCGGAAGCCAGTAAGGGAGGGGATAAAGATGGACGTCTTGCTACAGCCGAAGGGGAAAAAGCAAGAGGTAGCAAAGTATCCACGTGAACTTGGGAGTAAATGGTATGATTTAGATCCTGACCACGGTCCAACAAAGCATTCATTCATCCAGGTCCTCTGAAGACGTGACCCGCTTGGGAAATCTGTATCATGGAAACTTCCACAAAAGCAGAGAAATGGGTATCATGCTTCCCCATGCACCCAACTTCAGCCTCAACAATGACGAGCATTCTGTCAGTCCTGTGGTCTCTACCCATTCTTTTATTCCCCGCTCAAGTATTTTAAAGAAAATTTCAGGCCGGGCACAGTGGCTCAAGCCTGTAATCCCAGCACTTTGGGAGGCCGAGACAGGCGGATCACGAGGTCAGGAGATCGAGACCATCCTGGCTAACACGGTGAAACCCCGTCTCTACTAAAAAATACAAAAAATTAGCCGGGCGCAGTGGCGGGCGCCTGTAGTCCCAGCTACTTGGGAGGCTGAGGCAGGAGAATGGTGTAAACCCGGGATGCGAAGCTTGCAGTGAGCCAAGATCGCGCCACTGCACTCCAGCCTGGGCGACAGAGCGAGACTCCATCTCAAAAAAAAAAAAAAAAAGAAAAGAAAAGAAAATTTCAGACCCCGTGTGATTTCACCCTCGAGGATTTTGGTATCCTGTTCCCTTAGGACTGCTGAACAATAAACACCCAGCAGCCACTCCCAAATAGTCAGCAATGTCTTTTTAATACAGATGTGGTACAGAATGTTTAATTACAGCAGGGCAGTGATTCCAGTTAAATAAAATTAAAAACCTTTATTTTCCCAAATATAAAATTACTAAATTAATGTCTTAAAAGAAAATATAACATGGTGACAGCTTTAAATTACACCACCATTCACCACAGCATTTATGATTTACCAATTACATACTCCACCATTTTGGCAAAAGGATGAAATTCTTAAAACCGTTTATAAACCTAATATAGTAAAGACTGTATACATCTCCATATTGCACATTTTATGTACAAGAATAAAACATTAAAGTGTATTGCATATACTGGAACAGCACAGATTTATCACAATTAAACTTAATGCAGAAGCTCATGTATTAAAAATGTAGAAATGTAATTCATATATGTACAGAATGGCAGGACTGTATTAACAATGATATGTACATAACAATATACTGTACTAGTTTGTACTTTTCAGCATAGTTGTGTTTATTAATATAGGCCTTTGGTTCTAAACTGCTTGACTAGTTTTAAGCTCACATAATTCCTTAAGCTTTCATATTTTTTTTAAATGCAAGGAAATGAGTATAAAAGCACTAAATCTCCTGGTTCACTGGTACAAAAATTACAATGGTCAGTTCCCTTAGGTCATCAAAAACTAGTCACAAAAATAGTTCTTGTATTCAACCTGAATGTGCCACAGGAAAAAAAAAATATTTTCAAGATTTTCCAGCTTGGCCTCGAGGCAAAAGGTCCCCCAGGCATCAATGTCAGTGCGGCCCTCCCTGCCATGTAGATCCCAGAACCTTTTTTTCTGTAGGCCATTTATTCTAACACTACTCTGCAAGGAAGAGTAAAATCTAAGTCCAGCTCAGGAGTGTCTACCACACCTTTGTTAAGACACAACGAAAACTTTGAATATTGCCGGTGAGATTTAAAAAAATATGTGCACCTTCTTACAACTCCTATAGAAAATCTGTTAAGAAATAACATAGTTCTTTATTTCCTTTCTCTCCCCTTCCCCTTGGTTCTCCCGGTGCTTGGTCTCCCCAGTGATTGGCTTTGGAAAGCATCCTGAGTTTGCAAATGACAAAGCAAGTCCCCACAATCGGGCCATGAGGTGTAATCACACGACCGAAGACGAGCTGGTCATCCCGTGAACCATTGTGCTTGTTGGCGTCCCACTGATGGCATTGAAGATGTGAAGGGAATTCGGTAAGACGCTGGTCTTCTCCTCCAGGGGGCAGATCTCGAGGACAGAAACACAATGTTACTGAGTGCAACACAATGTTGCCATATGCAATGCAATGTTGCCATGTTTGACACAATCTTACCATATGCAATGCAATATTGCCATGTGTGACACAATGTTACCAAGTGTAACACAATGTTACAGAGTTTAAGGCAATGTTGCCATGAGCAACACAATGTTACTGAGTGTAAGGATGCAAGCAGATACTTCTCGAAGTGTTGCACCCCACATCACACACACAAGTCTACACTCACCCCATCACGTGAGTGATGAGCACCCGAAAAGCCTGGCTGGTGGTTTACAGAGGGAGACCTGCAGCTTATCTAGTGAATGCCTGTTCTCAGGTGAGGATTATTAGGAGAGAGTCAAGAATGACACATTTTGTTTCCTTTACAAAGCTAGTGAATGGAGAGCCTTCTAGGCTCACCAGATCATAAGGCAACATGAGGTCTACCTACATGTGCTTGACTGGGACACAACCTAGCCTTGACCTTGAAAAAGCCTTTAAAAATAAATCTGGAGCATTTGTGTTTCTCTCCTGCCTACTTTTCTCAGGGTCTTACAGATTTTGTCTTGGGAGAGGGTGGCTACTCCTCTGACCCTGAACAAGTATTTTTCCATGCCCAGTGGTGCCTGGAAGGATCTGAGTGTAGGTCTTGACCTCCAGCAGAGGCTCCCCTGGAAACACCAAAGCAGGTCTACCCCCACCACATTCCTTCAGGGGTTCAAAGGGGCTCAGTCTTCACAGCTGTTGGCATAATGGAAAGTTCAAGGTGCAGTTGACAGCAAGTGCATTAAATATCCCCGTACTCTGGGAGTTTGACAGTTTCAGCCTATGATCTCTTACTACTTCCATCTTCTCTAGTGCCCAGTGTCAGTACCCACTGACCAAACTCTCCATTCTACAGGAATCTGGAGGCTCCACAGAAAAGATCTCAAGTTTTCTCCAAAAATTGGTTCCCACGAGTCCCTCCTGTTCCGCTTAATTATTCAGACATTCATTCCTCTAATTGTTTCAATTTTTTCTTTTCTTTTCTTTTTTTTTGAGATGGAGTCTTGCTCTGTTGCCCAGGCTGGAGGGCAGCAGCATAATCTTGGCTCACTGCAGCCTCCACCTCCGGGGCTGCAGCAATTCTCCTGCCTCAGCCTCCCGAGTAGCTGAGACTAGGGTGTGCACCACTACGCCCAGCTAATTTTTGTATTTTTTAGTAAAGATGGGGTTTCACCATGTTGGCCACGCTGGTCTCGAACTCCTGACCTCAGATGATCCACCTGCCCTGGCCTCCCAAAGTGCTGGGATTACAGGAGTGAGCCACCACGTCTGGCCTCTACTTTTTAAAATGTCCAGAAGAGGGTGCTTTCCTCTGCCCATGTACTGTCATTATGCCAATGTCTGCAGTTGCTCAAACTCAAAAAAGTAATAGCTTTTTCTGAGTCAGATTATCAGAAAAATAAAATTTAAAAATGACATTACCATCCCAGCTGAACATGTTAGCATGGAGGAGAAAAAAAGCAAGTGAGTTAAAGCTCACACACTGACATTCGTTTCCTGCAATGAAAATGTCCTAACTAAACTGTCAGGGGATAGGATAACTCCACAAATGGCCTTGGCTTCCACTGTGCCAGACTGAAGGACGGTAATGGAGGGGCCAGACAGAGCAGTTCTGTGTTATCAAGGTGCTAATGTCAATTATAGAGAAAGGACAGTGACTGAGACAGACCCCTCACAAAAAAAACAAATAAACAATGTGGATGCTGCTCTAGGCATTCCCAGGGTACGGGTCACCATCTCCTCTGTGACAGCTGAGCCCACACAGACTCCTACTGAAGAAACCCACAGGAAGGAGATAACAGCAAAATAATCAAGGAAGATGCCCGTAGTGACAAGGAACTTAAAGGAGAATCCACTGGGGTACTAAGGCCCGCTGTACGTCATCAAAAATGGAATCGGTCTGTATTTTTAAATGGCAAAAACATTGAATGCAACAGGTAATTCCTTAAACCAGGTTGGCAAGTCCTGCTTTTTTCAAAGGATTAAAGGAATAAAGTTGTCAGAACAGTATGGATATTTTCGTGTGAGTTTTTCCTTTTCTTTTTGGCTAGATGGGGTGGGGAGAGAGAAAGCTTAGGAAACACGGCCACCTCTTAGAGCCACGAGGAGGCGGGCCTGCTCTCCCCTGCCTGCCGTGGATCACAGCGTATGGGCAATCTGTTAGCTGTTCCCAAATGACCTGGGGCTAAAGCATGGCAGGAGTGTGGTATGCCACATTCTCCTTCAGATGCCACCGTTCTGGAAGGATATCAGGTGGCCTAGGTCATGATAGGGTGTACTTGACACCCCTAACCAAGAACTCCAAGTTGTTGGAGCCAGCGCGGCCCTTACCTGCTCATGCATGATTTCAGAAAGCTCCTTCGCCATTTCCCTGTAGTTGGCTTTCATTTCTTCCTGATACTCGAGCTGGTCTTCTTTAATCAGACGTTCGTTTACCGCTAAGGCTTGACCGCAAGCTTCCACAAATTGCCTGGAATGGTACAGGTGGGAGAAACAAAGGCACGCAGAGGATAAGGCATGAGTCCGACCAGCAGCATCTCTCTCCCGAATGAATGCAGAAATGCTCAATACTTGAAGAGAAAAAGATGCTTTCAGTGTGCTTTACCTGAAGACTTCCTTAAGCAGCTTCACTTTATTGTCAGGATATCGCTTTGTGTTTGTGTCATCTAAGAAAGCTCGCGCATAGGCCAGTGGGCCAGCATTGACCTAGACAAAGAGCAAAGGTTTTCAGTTGCATTAGGAGGAAGATTACCACGATAATCTGCTCAGTTTCAGTTTGCAGGCACTAAAAAGCCTGTCGGCGTGAGCTACTCACAATCCCTGCCTTCCAGGAACTTAAGCCCAAAAAGAAACTATAACGCTCACTCTGTTGCACACCGCTTGATTCCATGATCTCAGCCATCTTGAAGAAACCAATGCTTGGAAAACTTAGGGGCCTGTTCAAGTTTGAACAGCCAATAAGCAAAACATCAGAGATCACAGCCCAGGTCTTCCAAATCCAGGTCAAGGATTCTTACTTCCAAGGTGTTTAGTCACGGGGATTTGTGCCGCACTATACTGAACTAACAGGCCAATCTGGTGAATTCAGTGAAAAACTGAAAAATACAGTAACTGTTCCAGTTTTTAAAAACCAACTGTTCATTTCATTGAATTGTATAGACAGCCACAGGCAAATTGATTTGCTATCCTTGGATGAAGTGAGCATTTGCGGTGTGCTGGAGAGCAGACAGCAGGGGTGAGTGAAGCAGAACCCTGCATCACCCTTCCAAGCAGCTAAGAAGAGTCTGCGGATTTTGGATATGTAAGGAGAGGTAAGAATATGGTGAGAAAGAAGGTTGGACACACTGAGATGGGAAGAAGAATGTTTCAGGCGTCTGAGACAGCCTGGGAAAGAACGTGACTATGTGGTCACTGCATGATATTTCCCGGAAGGTCTGGTGAGCTTAGCAAGGAATTAGGGGAGCTGTCTGCGTGTGGTTCTGACCCATGGTAGGCAGGACTTGTCTAGCAATGGCAGGAAAACTGAGCCACAGGAACTCACACCAGACGTGGGGAGACAGGAAGGTTCCAGCCACAGTGGTCAGAGGGGGGCCTCTGAGCCAGGAGCAATGGGTGAACAGCCCAAGATGCGTGAGGGTGGAACTCAGAACCAGGCTGGTGTGGGGGGTGGGGGAGGGGACCGTATTAATCACCTGAAGATGACCCAAATGACTGATCATCTAAAATGATACAAGACGGTCCATATTTGAAGAAGATAGAAAGAGGAAGGCTGATGAGTCTCCATGAGGTCTAATAACAAGATCTTGGAGTGCAATACCAAGAAGCTCCACAGACGGCTCTGCCCAGTAAAGCCGCAGCACCAGGGAGCTGCTTGATGAAACAATTACAGAAATATGCCAACAAAACGATAACGTTAATTTCCTCTGGCTGCAACTTTGTTGTTACTTTGGTAGGTATGAGTATAAACTTAATCTTCTCATTTCAACATGGAATTTCTTGCTTTTTAAGAGGATTGGGAATTTAAAACGCTAAGGTTACCATCAAATTAGCAGGGCATATTTTGCCTTTTAGAAAGCTCAATGGTCCAGCCCTGCCCTGGACTGGTGCCACACCCGTCTGGTGGCCTTTCCATAGGGACTGGATGTTCCCAGATCATGTCAATTGAGTGGTTTTGTTTTTAGCGACAGAAAATTGTGGCCTCTGGACCTGTTACATAATCACTCACATTGCTGGAATACTTATGTTCACTTGCTAACTTATTTGGCACATATGTCTTTGAGAGTATCAGGAAAGAGATTAAAAACATCTATAAATGCTTTTGTGGTGAATGACACAAAAATGTCTATTGAATTGTATAGGCACCAACTCACGGTTCTTTAGTGTGGATCTGATGGGAAGTTGACAAAATATAATTTCAGAAAATGAACCAAAAAAACCAAAACCTATGTATTATAATCTACATGTAACTTTCATAAACATACCCTTCTTGAAAGATAAAATAATAGGATATACAAACTAATATATACACACACACACATATATACACACATATGAACAAACATGTGCTTCAACTATATACACTTAAAAATACCAAGAAAGTAAAGAGTCATACTTGTTACTGGAGGGAAGCGATTAACATTTACCAATTAACTAGGAAACCATGTAAGAAAGATAACTTTTTAAAAACCTCTTATTAAAGCATAATATATGAACGGAAAAGTGCATATATCACAAGTATATAGCTTGATGAATTTTCACAAACTGAACATATATGTTAGTATCTAGATCATCTTTTCAATAAATTGTGTACATCACTTGGAAGGTCATATGGAAAAAATATATCCTGATCCTCACACTATAACATATACAAAAATCAGATCCAGATGGACTGTAGACCTAAATGTGGACGCTGAGCAAAGGAGGAAAACCTAGGAGAATATCTGTGAAATCTTGGAGTAGACACAGATTTCTTAAAGAGAACATAAAAATGCTACCAATAAAGAAAAAATTGATTGGGCTATATTAAAATAATGAATTCATTAATCAAAAGATACCATTAAGAGAGTAAAACTTAAGTACTTTTTTGGATACAATTTTCACAGAAAACAGGAAACAACAGTTTTACAGGAAAACCTACTGCTCTCCACACTTCTTTGTACTTAGAAGAGTCTTGATGCTTCTAATCAGGCACCCAGAATTCCCCAAATGCTGACAAATCAGGGTAGTGTATGGAGACATGGCGCTTGTCCCCGCAGACCGTCAGTCCTCATGGGGCGGGGGGTGGGGATCATGAGGTTTCCTCCCCTTCTGGTACAGGAGAAATGTCACAGACGTTGGGGGAAGGCAGCAGGGATCACTTGGTAAACCGAGGCTCTCAAGTAGACCTTGCTGGTGGAAATGACTCGCAAGTCACCCAGGGGCAAGGGTTATTCCCCTGCCGCCCTCCGGCCTGCTGTGCCTGGCTCACCTGAACACTCACGCTGCCCTGGAGCTTGAGCTGCAGTTTGATCATGTCCACCTCGGCCGAGGAGCACAGCTGCCGGAGCTCTGCCACCTTCTTACTCATCTCGTCAATGGCCACCTCGATGGGGTTCAGGTCAGTGTGGTGCTGGTACATGACAGGGATGCGCTTCTTCACGTAAGGAAAGCAGTGTATGGCTGCAGAGGATGAGTCCCAGAATTACTCCACGGCTTGTGCGAGCTTTAGTGTTACTGAGGTGATTATTATCAGAAATGATTATTACAGATGTCATTATTCCTCACATTTTAAAACAAGGAACTCAAAGCTTGCTAAAGACACATACTAGTAACTGGTGGAGCTAGAATATTGTCTTCCTTTACAATCGTGTATCTCATAAAGTCAAGAGAGTTGGGTCCTTGTTATCCTTTTAATGTGACAAGCGTGTCTTTAAATAAATCAGGTGATCATTCCCCACTCCATTTTCTTTTCCTTTTTTTTTTTTCTTTTTTTTTTTGAGACGGAGTCTCGCTCTGTTGCTCGGGCTGGAGTGCAGTGGCCGGATCTCAGCTCATTGCAAGCTCCGCCTCCTGGGTTTATGCCATTCTCCTGCCTCAGCCTCCCGAGTAGCTGGGACTACAGGCGCCCGCCACCTTGCCCGGCTAGCTTTTTTTGTATTTTTTAGTAGAGACGGGGTTTCACCGTGCTAGCCAGGATGCTCTCAAACTCCTGACCTCGTGATCCGCCCGTCTCGGCCTCCCAAAGTGCTGGGATTACAGGCTTGAGCCACCGCGCCTGGCCCTTCCCCACTCAATTTTCTAACTCAAAATGCCCTACCTTCCTTGGAAGCTCTGAGGTCTGAATGAGTTAGTGGATATAAGACGACTTTGACAACATAAAAAAGACTAAACAATTTTGAGATACTACATAACAGATTAAGTTCAGGAAATAGTTCCATAAAAATATCCTTGAGAAAATTCATTTTTGTCCATAGAATAACTTTGAATCACATGCTAAATTTGCACAAATCTGAGAAATCAGTAGAAAATAAGAAATAATAATATATTCCTAGGGTGGGCACGGTGCTCACGCCTATAATCCTAGCACTTTGGGAGGCCAAGGCTGGTAGACCACATGAGCCCAGGAGTTCGAGACCAGCCTGGGCAACATGGCAAAAACCTAATTTTTGTAATTTTGTAAAAAATACAAAAATTAGCTGGGTATGGTGGTGTATGCCTGTAGTCCCAGCTACTGGGGAAACTGACGTGGCTGGCTTGAGCCCGGGAGGTCAAGGCTGCAGTGAGCTGTGATTGCGCCACTGTACTCCAGCCTGGGCTACAGAGTGAGACCCTGTCTCAAAAAAGAAAACAAAAACCACTCCCCCAAAACCCAAACCAAAAAAACACAGAGAATAGACTCCTAAGCAAAGGATTTCATGAACCAGAAATTCACAAACTTTTGGAGCTGTAGTGCGAATAAAGGTATTTTGAAACTTACAGCAATGAATAAGAAATAAAAATAAAAGTATTTACTTTTTCTTATATATTTTTTAACCAAAATAACTGATTAATATTGTTTTCCTTTATCATAATGAGATACCTAAACATCAACACAAAGGAGTTAATTTAAAAATGAACCGAAAAACAGCAGGTTCTGATTTGCTGTTTCACATTTCTTACTGCTCTGTATAATATAGAAATAGCTATAATATTCTCACTTGACATATATTTACTAATAGATGGTAGATATGTACTTAAAAGCTTATTTTCTTTTTGAACAAGCCAGTGTCAGACGGGAGTGGTCCTGGTCTCCAGTTAGCAAGTGGCTAGGGAAGAGTTTACTTGGGAAGGGCTCACCACAGGACAGGAGACAGGGCCAGCCCCTGGGAACACAGAGCCCGGATGGGCCGCCCAACATCCAGACAAAGGTGGAAAACATGTCCGCCCTGAGGCAGCCTCATTGGTCACATACGTACAGGCCTGCTGCCTTTTCACAATGTTATCAGTGAAAGGTGAAGGATTCCTGACTTGGTGTCACAGATTTTAAGTGGTAGCACCGGGGATCCATAAAGCTCCCTGGCAGGATGGCGAGGACTCAGCCTGGCTGCTCCCTAGCCAGGGAGGGAGCGCTGGCAGAGGCCTGCTTGTATTTGGACACAGGGCTGTGCTTCAGGGGAGGAGTGGGGCTGCCTTCCTGTTTCTGAGGAAGGAGGCCAACTCCAGGTTCCCAGTCTCCTTTTGCTTTCTCTGGAAGACAGATCACGTTCCACCAGAGGTATATTTACTCATCTGGGTACTGTTTATCGTCTGTCTCCTCTGGCCAGAATGCCAGTTGCACAGGTCCACAGATGTGTTTCATTAGCGTGCCAATGGGAACAGTGTCAGAGTGCAATACATTTTGTTGAATGAATGAATGCATTACTGCCCAAATGACTGCACGAGAGTCCAACCTGGCTCTGGAAGGTGGACGATTAGGTGACCGACGGAGCCAGCCCTTTAGAAAGGAGGACAGGGCAGACCCAGTGATGAGTATGGTGACTGCTGGTCTGTGTGTCTTGAATAGAAGGTGGAGGGCTGGAGGCTAACCCAGGTTTGGAAGACTCTGGAATAGTGACTGGGAAGAAACTCCTTGGCAGAAGTTCCATGAAAGAAGGCAGGGAGGCTTCTCCCCGCACCCCTTCTTTGGGACAGGCTGGGAAATTTCCACTGAAGGAGGCTGGAGGGTGATCATGAGGTTTTTCAAATGATCGCACAGTTACAGTCAGTGACTGCGAACTACCCAGGAAAGTGAGCCTTTACCTGGTGCAGAGGGCAGGGAAGCCCTGGGCTCCCTTTGACCTTTGGAAGGCCAAAGGTTAGGTACGAAGCAATGCAATGGAAGAGGAACCTGAGGGGTTGATAACTTGAGGGAAAACCCTCAGGTCCAGCCTTCAGAATGCCCTGGTGTGTTTATCTAGCTCAACAGCAGGTGAAATCTAGCAAAAAATGAAGAACTTTCTTTCCTCTGCTACTTACTGTTTACAAAGTTACGACAATATAATGAGATGAATGTCCTAACTTGCATTTTGCAGATGAGGAAACTAAGGCACAGAGAGGAAGCATGACCTGCCCAAGGTCACACAGTGAGGCTGTGACCCAGGCCTACAGGACCCCCAGGACAGCGTCGCCGCTGTGTAGGCTGTCTCAACCCACAGCTGTGGACGGCAATCCCTAAGCCAACAACACAGGTGTGTGCCCCACCTCTCTCTGCAGCGCACTCTCTGTCCCCTTGTTCCTGCAGATACAGAGCGTTGCTCATGTGCTTTATCTAATCAAAAGGAGTTCCTAACAAAACGATGGAGAAATGTGCCCTGGGAAAACAGCCTATCGTCGTGAACGTTTATGAATCAGTACACTGCGTTAACAATAACCATACCCAAAACTCCTGACCCTGACTCAGCAGTGAACTAGGTTTATTACAGGCAGCAGTTCTCTAATCTGAGCGTGCACCAGGATCACCGGGAGGGCTTGCTGAACACAAAGAGCGGGCCCCGCCCCCAGAGTTTCTGATCCAGCAGTTTTGGAGGTGGGGACCTGGAACTTCCATCTCTAACAAGTTCCCTGGGGGTGCTGATGCTGCTGGTCCTGGACCAACCTTTGGTAACCACTGACTTAGCAGGTCAGAAGGGAAGTCATCACAGCTGAGCCATAAACACTGTAAGCTGGTGTTTCCCATAAAGTGATTCCGTCTCAAAGAGCAGTTATCTTGCTTAATGAGAATTTGCTACTAATGTGTGCATTAAAAAAATAATTATTTGGGGTGGGGTGATGTTTGTGAGGACAATATCATTTGTGCTTTACATATGCTATCTTCTTAAAAGCAGGAGTAGGGACACTTTAAGAAAACAGTTTTGTTCATTTTGTTTTAACTTTTATCTCATTTCCCTCATAGGGAGTGTGAAAAGCTCCCTGCAATATGTTGTCCTGGGCTAATTCATAAAAACCTGTATTATTTTGTTTTTGGTAACAGCTTTACTAAGATATAAACCCCACGCCATCCAATCTGTCTTTTTAAAGCATCCACTTCGCGGGTGAGAGCTGATGAGCCCCTGGGCGCAGCATCTCCACAGCTCCTTCCGCTCATCATGATAGTGCATATTACTGCCCAGACGGAAACTCAACAACCCCAACTTCCGGGAAGCAGGCCCTTTCCTGGTATGACTTAACTAGGGCCACTCTTTGGAAGACGTGTGGTGAAAACTCGCACACCGGGCATTCTGAACGGCCCTCCCACCGATATTTCTTGGTCAAGGAAGCATTTTATGTTAGGTTACCCCAGTGATGTCGCTGACCCTAACGAGGCACGGACGGGTCAAGCTCTCCCACAGAAGGTAAAAATCACCCGAGGATGACTGGACACTTGCCAGGGGCTGGGAGATGATGCAAAACACATTTCCCAGAGTGGGTTATCACTGGCTCAACAGTGCCAAAGGGATCAGTGAGAACTGCCTAAGCTGAACTTGTGGACAGCCACTGAATGCAGTGAGCTTCCTGGCAGAGGAGGCATTCAAGTGGCAGCTGGCCAGCCCCCAGGGGCAATGATGTGGGGCGATCCAAGCTCACATCCCATTTACTCACAGCCTGAGACTGCTGAGCAGGTCCATGCTAGAACCTGAGACAGGTGTGTGAGATGGGTCCCTCCAGGACTGGGTGTGGCTGCTGGACCTGGAGTCCATAAGTCACCTTAGACTGTGTGCAAAAGCATCTGGGCACATAAGGCCTGACATTTTTATCAGACTCTCAGAAGGGTAAGTGACCTTCGATTGGACATGAACTTCTGGTCTTGTGGAAGAAGGAAGTGTCAACAGAAAAACATCCCAAGTATTCAAAAGGAAGCACTAGATAAATGGGAAACTGAAATGGGTGTGGTGGTGGCTAACTGAGCTCAAAAGGCCCTTCTAGTCCTGAAGCTTCTGAATCCCTCTGGACGGCTCTTCAGCGAGGCGTCCAGGCTGGTGTCCATGAGGTTTCTGGCGCCCATACCTGTCAGGATGGTGCGCCGTTTGCACTGCTCTTCCACTCCGCCCTGCCTCTTCCCAGTCTGCGTAAACGGCATCTCAAACATGAAGCGGCGGATGTTATGGGATCTCTCAAACTCTGTTTTCCTTTCTTGCAACTCTTTTTCGTCAAAGAAGGGGATGACGTGAGTCACCTGGATGTAGGCATACTTGGAATCCAGATCCTTAGGGTTGACCTTTAATTGAAACAGCACAATGGAAGATTGGTACTCCATGAAGGAATTACTCAGTCCTTACCTACGTGGTATTTTCCAACGTTTTATTAGTAAATATAACGGAGAAAAGAGTACAACAAACATCCACATATCCACCACTTGGATCAACAACTGCTAGCAGTTTGCTCTATTTGTCTCAAATATACATACACATACACCTATGTATGTGCACACACACAGACATACAGACTTTTCTTTCCAGTGGAACCATTTCAAAGTAAGCAGAACACATCAGGATACTATAGTCGGCTTCTCCGAAAAATGAGGACATTTGCTTCTATAACCACAATACGTTGTCATGCCTACCCAAATTAACACTGATTCCCTAATACCATCCAATACCCAGTCTATATTACCATTTTCTCAAATGTCTCCAGAATGTTAGTTATAGATATTTGTGTTTGGATCAGAATCTAATCAACAATCACACTTTACATTTAGTTGTTATGTCCCTAGTCATGTTTAATTTAGAAGATTCCCTATCATTCATTTTTCCCATAATATTGAATTGATTAATTAATTTTTTTTTTTTTTTTTTTTTTGAGACAGAGTTTTGCTCTTGTTGCCCAGGCTGGAGTGCAATGGCATGATCTCAGCTCACTGCAACTTCTGCCTCCTGTGTTCAAGTGATTCTTCTGCTTCAGCCTCCTGAGTAGGTGGGACTATAGGTGTGTGCCACCACGCCCGGCTAATTTTGTATTTTTAGTAGAGATGAGGTTTCTCCATGTTGGTCAGGCTGGTCTTGAACTCCCGACCTCAAGTGATCCGCCCGCCTTGGCCTCCCAAACTGCTGGTTTTCTTATTGAATGACCTCCAGTCTGGATTTCCCTGATTGTTTCTTAAACTGCATTTTTAGTATATTTGCCTTAGAGAGACATATGTTTATTTTTAGGAATAATGTTTGGAAGCTGGGCCTCCAAATTATCATTACTCTATAGGCAGCTGAGATTAGATGCAAACAGCTGCGGATTAATTAATTTAATACAGGTACCAATTAATCTAGACTATTCTAATGATAAGTTTAGTTTCTGTTCAACACATAAGTGCTTTTAAAACCACCATAGAATTAGTGGTACTCTCATTTCTGTGACATGATAGAGAATTAAACGTAGGCATTTCCCATGCAGAAACAAAAGTTAATTCACTAGGAAGACAAATCAATTTTGCACATTTTAATGTATTTAACCTTCTAGAGCAATAAAAAGGGACACAAAAGAAATGACTGTGCAGAGAACATGGAGCCATACTGGTATAAGGCAGCAAACAAAACAGAACTGTTCTCAAAACAGAGATGATTGTGAAGAAAAATGAAAAACAGATGGAAAAGTGCCTGAAACTTTAGAAGAAAATACATAAAGTCATAGAAAGTTATTATTTGGGCCAGACTCGGTGGCTCACGCCTGTAATCCTAGCACTTTGGGAGACCGATGCAGGCAGGTCACTTGAGGTCAGGAGTTGGAGAACAGCCTGGCCAACATGGTGAAACCCTGTCTCTACCAAAAATAAAAAAATTAGCCAGGTGTGGTGGCACACTCCTGTAATCCCAGCTACCCGGGAGGCTGAGGCACGAGAATCTCTTGAACCCGGGAGGCAGAGATTACAGTGAGCCAAGATCGCGCCACTGCACTCCAGCCTGGGTGACAGAGTGAGACTCCATCTCAAAAAAAAAAAAAAAAAAGTTATTATTTGAATTTTAGAAAAAGCCATTTGACCATTCATTCTATCCAAACCTATTAAAACTTAACCTTTTTTTTTTTTTTTTTTTTGAGATGGAGTCTTGCACTTCTGCCCAGGCTGGAGTGCAGTGGCGCGATCTCAGCTCACTGCAAGCTCCACCTCCCAGGTTCACGCCATTCTCCTGCCTCAGCCTCCCAAGTAGCTGGGACTACAGGCGCCCGCTGCCACGCCCGGCTAGTTTTTTTGTATTTTTAGTAGACACAGGGTTTCACCGTGTTCGCCAGGATGGTCTTGATCTCCTGACCTCGTGATCCACCCGCCTCGGCCTCCCAAAGTGCTGGAATTACAGGCGTGAGCCACCGCGCCCGGCCCAAAACTTAACTTTCTTTAGCAGAAATAATTTAAAGGCAGTGGGAGTGAAGCTGTCTTGCCCATGTTTCAGTGGTGTTTCCCTACGTTTCGCTTTCTGGGCTGGACATGTGTATCAGGACATGAAGGGAGGACTGGTGCTTGGTGGAGGAGATGATCCAGTTAACTCAGCTGTTGCCTCATATTTAAAGGGGAAAGAGAATGACTGAGAACCTGGAGAAAAGGCTGTCACGTTAAAGCAACCACTTGATCCAGACAAAGGTTTCGGTTTCAGAGAAAGAGGCAAATTAGACCAGAGTAATTTGGTCTATGAAGCAAGGGGGTCATAATAAGGTTGAGTCAGGCTTTCTGGTTAAAAATAGACCCATATGTGTTCATCCTTTTTCCTTTGTGCAACTCTTTAAAATGACAGTTAGGAGTTAACCTGCATGGATCCAGGGATGGGGACAGAAGATAGCAGCGGAGGAGACATGTTAATGAATTTTTGGAGGACAGGCACATTGAGGCGTTCTACCCAACTCAGCAAAGCAGAGAAACCTAATCCACGTTCCAATGAGGTGGGTAACAGAAGTGAGTCAGTGCAGCCCCCAGAAGCCAGCGGAGGCTTACCCTTGAAGCAATTCGAGAGACTGAGTGAGATGGAGGGCACACAATGGGGAAAGTGGCCCGAAGTCCCCATCTGGAGTCGGGAATTCCAGGTTCCCTTCCCTCACTCCACCGCACAAGAGAGCAGAGGTCGTTCCCTGAAAAAACTGGTCTGGACAAACACTGAGTGGGTCCACTAGGCTCAGTGCAAGGTAGGCAAGGTACCGAGTGGGCAAGGGCGGGTACTTCTGCATCTGGAATCCAGCAGTCCAATGTGTACTCCTCCCCTGGCGGTCCCCTCCCCAGATCCCTACCCAGCTGCGCAGGAGAACTGAGGATTCTTCTCCGGAGAAAATGATGGGTCCCAAAGAAACAGATTCCAGTACTGAGGACTCCAAAAGAGGGCTCAGGAGAGAAGGAAGACAGGAGGTCGGTAGGACTGGTTTTGCAAGGTACAGGTCACAAAGACCCCACTGATAAAATGAGATGTGGTAAAGAAGCCGGCCAAAACCCATCCAAATCAAGATGGCAATGAGAGCGACCTCTGGTTGTCCTCACTGCTCATTATACACTAATTATAATGCATTACCATACTACAAGACACTCCCACCAGCGCCATGACAGTTTACAAACACCGAGCCAACACCTGGAAGTTACTCTATATGCTCTGAAAGGGGTAGAACCCTCAGTTCTGGGAATTCCCTGCCTCTTTCCTAGGAAACTCATGAATAATCCACCCCATGTTTAGCATCTAATCAAGAAATAATCATACGTTTACTCGGTCAAGCAGCCCATGCCACTGCTCTGCCTGTGGAGTAGTCATTCTTTTAGTCCTTTACTTTCCTAATAAACTTGCTTTTACTTTACTCTGTCAGCTTGCTCTTGAATTCCTTCTGTGCCAAGCCAAGAACCCACAGGGCCTTCCAGGCTGAACCCCAATTTTGGGGTTCACCCTGTAACTAAAGGAACTAAGGATCTCTCTAAATGGTGTCTTTAGGAAGAGGCAGGGCTCATCACTGGTGAGAGCGGAGGAGGAGGTGCATTTCTAACACAAAGAACGGGGGCACTATCTTTGCCTGAGTTTCAGGAAGCAGAGGGAGACCCGACCTCCTGGAGATGTCCTGAGGAGGGTGGAACACACAAAGGTACAGGACAAAGGTGCAGGTTCCAAAAGGGTCTTCGTGAGAACAGAATGCCAGAGGACAGCCTCTCTAAGCAGAAAGTGATTGCTGTTCCCACAGTCATGCTGCTGGTGAGTTCATTTCCTTGGCCTGTCCATGTATCCATTTGCCCATCCACCTATCTGTTCACCTGTTGACAGAGTGGCAAGTCATGTGCTATGTGCAGGGAGAGGTGCAGTGAGTAACAGAGCCGTGGGCTGTCAGAGTTTCTAAATAGCTGGACTAAAAATGGCATATCCCATCAGATGTTATTTTGTAAAATTAGATGTTTTAAAAATTAGGCGATAAAGATTTTTTAATGTCAAGCATGTAATGGAAAGCGCTAAAGGTATTAGGAAGAAAATACACCTGCCACTCACGGCCAACCATCCTTAATATTTTTCTTGAGTTTTTTTCTATGTACATTTAAATATATATAATATGTAATCAATCACAGCATTACATTGCTATGAAACTTATCCAAACATGGTCGTACCTTGCCAGAATCCTGTATCATTTTGACATTTTCAGAACCAAATTTATCCGAGTACAGTTTAAGGAGTCTCTGAGAAATTTCTGACAGCGGTGTGAGTTTGGGTTCCTTGTAAATATACTCCTTTCCATCTTCATCTTCAAAGAATCCCTGTGACATAAAGCACAATTAGAGCTATCCCTGAATAGAAGCCCAAGGTTTACCACCTAGGAAGGGTTCTTTTGTTACAAGAGGGAGAAAAAAGGAATGAGTCTAAAGATCCTACTTAAACGGGTTTTCTGAATGAGAAAGGAAATGGTAATGACATGAAGTCTAGGTGCAAAGATAAAGGAAAAACACAAAGTTGCAAACTTATTCAAGAACGCAGTCATTAAGTGTTGAGTGAAATGAGAGATTTTGGATACAAGACTGTGCTGTCCCAGGGAAGTCTAATGGGAGTCAAGCCTGTTTCACTTTCCCAAGAAGCAGAACCCACTAGAAAATGATGAGCAGCCCGCGACAGGCAGGCTCGGAAGTGGACATGCCTCCCTTCTCCTGACGGCTCCCATGCACACAGGATTTTATGGCATGAGCTGAAGCGTTTCGGGGTCTGGAGTAGGTTTAGTAAAAGTTATGTAAAGCTTGTATAAATTGTATTTTGCTTTACCAATGAGAAAAAAATATTAAAGACCTGTAGCTCAATATCAGAAAATATTTTCATCTCACCAGTCATCATCTGTTTTAGCACCAATCATGTTTGACTACAAGGCTTAGAATTGCATGGGAAGTGAAAAAGGTTGAAAATTAAAAAGTCCAACTGGGGTTAATGTTTAAAAGAAAATTTTTAAAAGTTTCTCATCTAAATTAAGAGAGAGAAAATGGTGCACAAAACAGTAAAAAAAAAAAAAAAAAAAAAAAATGCAGGCTAACATGAAACAAAAAACATCCACATCAAACTAGGAGTTTAGATGCAGTAATTTCACTACATTACTTGCTTTTTAGGCATTTACTGTAATTACCTCCACATCTGTTTCACTGTCTGTAAACTGGTATTGCTATAAAGTTATAAAAGACAATAACAGAATAAATTGAAGGTTATATAATGCTCATAGAAAACCACACGCCCTAAATACATGTATTATAATTTATACTATTTAATAATGTTAGAGACTTGAAGGTTAAGATTTAAGTTAAATTTAGATAAATCCTTTTCTATAGGGTTTCTGAAATACTGTAATTGTAAATATACTTGTGGAGATATGATATTACAAAAGATAAAGATGCACAGGCACAAAGGACACCAGAAAGTCTTAATTTTGGTTTAAAACATGCAATATAGATGTATAAGAAAACAGGTGATTTATTTCTGTAAATGGAATAAAATGTTAATTTTTTTGGAGTTTGTAATGACTAGACAGATATACATACAGACTTGAAAAGGAAACTTGCAAACCACACTGAAGTACCAAAGATGTTGCTAAGAATGTCTTATGGAGGAAGAACTTACCGCTGCCTTAAGAAAGTAATAAAGAAAAGACAGGAAGAAAGAAAAAAAGCAGAAAGTTTACTACTGAGGAAGATAAGAATCATACTAAATATGACAAATTCATCAAATTAGCATTTGCAGAAAACAGAGAATTTGTAAGATATAACTTTATTATAGGTTTTTTTTTTTTTTTTTTTTTTTTTTAAAGGACTTAGGACACTGCAGAACAGACAGGAGGCTCACCTGCCCGAAGAAGGCTACCCGGAAATAGGTCCCCAGCAGCCTGCGGCCTGAGTGCATGACCTCGGTCACTTTGCTGTAGGCCCGGTGCAGCGTGTCATACAGATGGGCCAGCCTCTGGAAAGCAGAACAAAGCCCATTTCTTCCCATGTGCAAACAGGAGAATCGATTTTAAAATAACAAATGTGATAATGGAGGTGAAAGTCCTTGAACTTGAATAAAAATACACTCACGCACATTCTGGCTGCGCTGCTTGTAGTGATCATTAATGAATGGTAACGCTTCCTACCCAAAGGCCAGCCCACACGTGAGGACCCATCACATTTCCACATTATAGTAAGCAAACCCTGTTTTCAAGTTAAGGTGCGATGTCAGAGATGGTTCCCCAACGTGATTCTTGGCCTTTGCTTTTCCTGCTCCATTTGATATGCCTAGAGAAACTGGATGACTTCCCAAGCCCAGGATGGGCAGAAGGGACACCATTTTTCCACGCAGGTGGAGTAAGGAAGAGTTCTGAGAAAGGGGACACCCGGTGATCACAAAACTCTGTTCATGGCAGCCTTTCAAAAGTGAAGTGCCAGGTGGTTACCCTGTATTTTGAGATGTAGGGGTCTCCACAGAGACGGGGCCCAGGTCTGAGTGATACCTGATGACTATTTGGAGATGATGACTGGCCACCACTTTCAGCGTAATGTGGAGGGTCAGAGACTCCCCTGCTGATCACTGGCCCGTGACCTGCTTCCTCTCTTGCATATGCGCAGGTCTGGGTATATGTCACAGCGTCATGCTCTCAAATAGGAAAAAAACAAAAAGGCACTCCCATACCTCAAAATCCCTCCGCTTCTCATAAATGGGGATGATGAGTTTGTAGATGTCGGCGATGAGCTCATAGCGCTCGGCTTTCCAGAGTCCATCTGCGCACTGCTCAAGGAGCTCCATCAGCACGTCCTGATCAAAGAGAAGGGCCAGCAGCCAGAGAAGGGCGTTACCGGGAATGCAATATGGCACCCCTTGCAGAATGCTAAATGGTAAGACTGCGAGGAGGAACTTTTCACAACAGACATGTGTCAACACTCACTTCCACACTTACAACATTCTTTTTTAGGGAGCCATTTTTTCATCACCACAGTTTTTTTTAGGGAGGCATTTTTTCAGTCATGGTCACAAGCAAAAACGAAAAAGGATCACCCTGCACAACTGCGTAATACATGGAAAAACTGACACTGATACCATCACAGGGGCTCTCAATTTTTGTTCCTAGTCATCTTAATAAATGCCATCTAGCAATTTTTCTTTTCTGAGGAACAATGACAATGCTAAGACATGGAGCATTACTAAGCATGACTTTAACACAAGTTAGAGTGATTTAGTGATGGAGTGTGGTGGGCACCGTGCCTGCTTCACCTTGGAAATTTCTACCAATTGAAGTTTGGGTAGTTACTCTGCTTCCACTAAAGCACTTGAACTTTGGAGGAAGTTAACACTACCCATGGCTCAAGAATTGTGGCCTGATGCACACATACGTTTATTGCAGCACTATTCACAATAGCAAAGACTTGGAATCGACCCAAATGTCCATCAGTGACAGACTGGATTAAGAAAATGTGGCACATATACACCATGGAATACTATGCAGTCATAAAAAAGGATGAGTTCGTGTCCTTTGTAGGGGCATGGATGCAGCTGGAAACCATCATTCTCAGCAAGCTATAGCAAGAACAGAAAACCAAACACCGCATGTTCTCACTCATAGGTGGGAACTGAACAATGAGATCACTTGGACACGGGAAGGGGAACATCACACACTGGGACCTATTGTGGGGAGGGGCGAGGGGGAGGGGGAGGGATGGCATTGGGAGTTATACCTGATGTAAATGACGAGTTGATGGGTGCAGCACACCAACATGGCACATGTATACATATGTAACAAACCTGCACATTGTGCACATGTACCCTAGAACTTAAAGCATTAAAAAAAAAAAAAAAAAAAATTGTGGCCTGGACTTACACTAATCAGCACAAATCTATTTCCTGGCCACAGGCATTGCTTCATCATGGGTGGACATGTGACCTAAGCAGGCCAATCAGGGTGAATTTTAGGACCCCAGCTTGGAATTCGAAGAAATGCTCCCACCAGACTGTAGCTTGGCTGAGCTGGCATTCCTCTCATGGCCATGGAGTGAAGGGCCTCCCTTCTGCTGCCCAGCAAAGTGATCGTGTCATGAATAACTCTGTTAAAGGTTTGGACTGATTGATGTTAATCTCTCCGTGGCATTTCCTAGTGGGATCCAATACTTGACCTCTAATGTTTAAGCCCATTTTAGAGGGGTTTCATTAATGATGCTGAATTAATTTTAATTTGCTGTGTAATATATAGCTTTGGTAAAGTGTCTATTCAAATCTTTTGCTCATTTGTCTACTGGATTGCTTATTTTATTATTGAATTTTGAGAGCTCTTTATATACTGTGGATAAAAGTCCTTTACCAGATATGTGATTTGTAACTATTTCTCCCAATCTGTGGTTTGTCTCTAGGGTTTTTTTTTTTTTTAATTTAAAATTTATTTTAGCTTTTTTTGAGACTGGGTCTTGCTCTGTTGCCTAGGCTGGGGTACAGCAGCATGATCTTGGCTCACTGTAACCTCTGCCTCCCCAGTAGCTGAGATTACAGGTGTGCACCACCACGCCCAACTCATTTTTTGTATTTTTAGTAGAGATGGGGTTTTGCCATGCTGGCAAGGCTGGTCTTGAATTCCTGCCCTCATGTGATAAGCCTTGGCCTCCCAAAGTGCTGGGATTACAGGCGTGTGCCATAGTGCCCAGCCTATGTCTAGGTCTTCTTAACAGTGTCCATTAAAGAGCCAAAGTTTTTAATTTTACAAAGTTTGACGTATTGAGTTTTTATTTTCTGGATTGTGCTTTATATGTTATAGTTAAATATTTATCTAACCCAGGTTCACAAAGATTTTCTCTTATATTTTCTTCCAGAAGTCTTATAGTTTTACATTTTACATTGTAGACTATGATCCGTTTGGGGTTATTTTCTAATGAAGTGTCAAGGTTCTTTTGTGCATACGTATATCCAATTGTTTCAATACCAGCTGATGAGAGACTATGCTTTCTTAGATTGCCTTTGAACCTCTGTCAAAAATCAACTGCTAACAAGTGTGTGGGTCCATTTCTGGACTCTCTGTTTTGTTCTGTTGATATATGTCTCTATCCTTGTGCCAAACCACAGGATAATTTTTATGCTACTGTAAATAGCACTGTTTTAAAATTTTCATACTAAAGGAAAGTGCTTTTTGGAATAAGATTAAATATCATCCAGCTTATTTGTTTCTCAAAATTATATTAAATAATCATGAACTATATAGTAAAACCATAGTATAACAAGGAAGAAGGTTAATCTTTGTATACTGATCTTGTATCCTGTGATCTTGCTAAATGGACTTAACAGTTTTAGTAGCTTATTTTACAAGTTCTTTGGGATTTTCTCCTTATAACTATGTCTTATGTGAATATGAAAATATTTATTTCTTTTTCTTGCCTTACTACACTGGCTAGAACCTCCAGCATGATATTGAATACTCAGGAAAGCAGGTATTATGGTCTTGTTTCCAATTTTAGGGCAAAGCAGTCAGTCTTTCACAATTAAATATCATGCTAGCTATAGGTTTCTTGTAGACAGTCTTTTTGTTTTCAGGCTAAGGAAGTTCCTTCTATTCCTAGTTATCTCTTTAAAATTATGAATAGATGTTGAAGGTTGTCAAATACTCTTTATGCATCTACTGACAAAATCATATGTTTTTTCCTATTTATTCTGTTGATATGATGAATTAATTTGATTGGCTTTTCAATGCAGAGCCAACTATGCACTCCCAGAATAAACCCTACGTGGTCATGATGCATTTATGTATTGCTAGATTCAATTTACATACATATATACACTTTTCTTTCTTTCTTTTTTTTTTTTTTTGAGACAGAGTTCCACTCTTGTTGCCTAGGCTGGAGTGCAACGGCGCAATCTTGGCTTACTGCAACCTCTGCCTCCCAGGTTCAAGCGATTCTCCTGCCTCAGCCTCCCAAGTAGCTGGGATTACAGGCATGCGCCACCATGCCTGGCTACTTTTTTGTATTTTTAGTAGAGATAGGGTTTCTCCATGTTGGTCAGGCTGGTCTTGAATTCCTGACCTCAGGTGATCCACCCACCTCAGCTTCCCAAAGTACTGAGATTACAGGCGTGAGCCACCACACCCAGCCTTCAATTTACTAATATTTTATTAAGGGTCTTATAGTTGCATCTGAAAATGTGTATATCCTTCACAATATTGTAAATGAAGAGCAAGGCCTGAGTTTTTCATTATCAGCCCTAATGTTTCACTACAGGACTAATACCTACAAAGTTTACAGATTCAAGGTAAATAAACATTTTTAAAGCAGTTGTGAATCAATGTACCAGAAAACGCTATCTAAGCAAGACCATTTACCTCCTATGTCATATTTATAGCACATGAGTCATAAAAGTGTCATTTGTGTGACCAAACTCTGTACTGGTGCTTATTAAAAGGTCAGTTTTCTCCTGCTTTTATTGCAGATCTCATAAATCCAGATACAAGTAGTAACCACCACAGCAGCAAAAGACACGAAGAAATCAGAAACGGTTTTCACACCAACTCTTTCCCTTTGTATCTGTATTATAAAGATGTACGCTTTTTTTTTTTTTGAGACAAAAGTCTCATTCTGTTGCCCAGACTGGAGTACAGTGGTGCAATCTTGGCTCACTGCAACCTCCACCTCCCGGATTCAAGTGATTCTCCTGCCTTAGCCTCCCAAGTAGCTGGGATTACAGGCGTGTGCCACCACACCCAGCTAATTTTTGTATTTTTAGTACAGACGAGGTTTCATCATTTTGGCCAGGCTAGTCTCGAACTACTAGCCTCAAGTGATCCACCCACCTTGGCCTCCCAAAGTGCTGGGACTACAGGCGTGAGCCACTACGCCTGGCCAGATGTATGCCATTCTTAGTTTTGTCTCAAATCTTTTCCAATGGAAAATCTATCCGTACTAACCATAACAAATTTTATGATTCTTTTCATGGTTCTCTAATTATAAAAAGCTAGATAAAAGCATAAAAATTATCAATAAACATTATCAATATATGTATTTCTTCGTATTTGTAAAACCAGGGAATGTATTACAGGTCTAACCTAAATTGGTGTTTGTGAAGATCACATAAAACTTTACCAATCAAAATGGTCTGAAAATTGCAAATTCTGCATGTTAATTCACAGGCTAATTAAATAAGCCTGTTCTATTACAATCATCACTTTCTTTCTTTTCTTTTTTGAGAAGGTCTTGCTCTATTGCCCAGGCTGGAGTCCAGTGGCATGATGATCATGGTTCACTGCAGCCTTGACCTCCCAGGCTCAAGCGTTCCTCCGGCCTCAGCCTCTTGGGTAGCTGGGACTACAGGTGCATGCCACCATGCCCAGCTAAGTTTGTTTTAAACTTTTTTTGTAGAGACAGGGTCTCCCTATGTTTCCCAGGCTGGTTTCAAACTCCTGGGCTCAAGCAATCCTCCAGTCTCTGCCTCCCAAAGTGTTGGGAGTACAGGTGTGAGCCACTGTGCCCAGCCACTATCATCACTTTCTACTTTGTATTAATTTTTTTTAAAAACCTTAGGCCAGGCACAGTGGCTCATGCCTATAATCCTAGCACTTTGGGAAGGCAAGGTGGGTGGATATTTGAGCTCAGGAGTTCAAGACAAGCCTCAGCAACATAGTGAAATCCCATCTCTATAAAAAATACAAAAAAATTAGCTGGGTGTGATAGTGCATGCCTGTAGTCCCAGGTACTTGGGAGGCTGAGGTGGGAGAATGACTTCAGCCCAGGAGGAGGAGGTTACAGTGAACCGAGATCGCACCACTGCAGTCCAGCCTGGGTGACAGTCAGATCCTGTCTCAAAATAACATAACATAACATAACATAACATAACATAACATAACATAACAT
>NC_045455.1:14740467-14821277 GCF_002776525.5 Piliocolobus tephrosceles | reverse complement strand
ATAACATAACATAACATAACATAACATAACATAACATAACATAACATAACCTAACCTTATTTTTTACTAGGCTATATAATCTATGTAATCCCACAGTGTCTCATACACATCGGGCAGTCAGTATCTATTGGATGAGTGAGTCAATGTGTACTTTTCTTAGTAATATTAATGATATTTACTAGATAATAATAGCTGTCCTTGTCTGTAAGGAAATACGCTAAGATTCCCTTTACCCAAGCCTTGCATTTCTAGCATATCTTAGGTCAAAGACACTGCCAGTGTGTATTTATTATCTTTACTCTCAGCAGTGTTGTGGGACTGCAGTAGAGATGGAAGAATTCTAAGAGGACCTAACTTCCCATGGGGAAGATATATTGTATAACAAGGCATCCTTCTGATAACGAAACCATCAAGGGCATGGAACTTTTCCCATTTTAAAACTATCCTTAGGTTTACTTACAGACTAATCATTTGGCCTCTTTGGTTCTCATCATTGGGCCTTTTCAAAGAAAAATGTAAAGTTATTTTGTTTGTTTGTTTTTGTTTTTTGGTTTTTGAGACGGAGTCTCACTCTGTTGCCCAGGCTGGAGTACAGCGGCACAATCTCGGCTCACTGCAAGCTCCGCTTCCTGGGTTCACGCCGTTCTTCTGTCTCAGCCTCCTGAGTAGCTGGGACTACAGGTGCCTGCCACCACGCCTGGCTAATTTTTTTGTATTTTTAGTAGAGACGGGGTTTCACCACGTTAGCCAGGATGGTCTTGATCTCCTGACCTCATGATCCGCCTGCCTTGAACTCCCAAAGTGCTGGGATTACAGGCATGAGCCAGCCGAGAAATGTAAAGTTTTGTGGAAAACTATAACCATGTAACTTACTAGTTACTATAACTAGTAAGCCATGGTCCTCACACGAGATGTAAATCTAAATGACACCCTGTCCATTGTGAATCAGATCGGAGACGTAAAGAGTCTTAACTCCTCGCCATACCAGTTATAGCATAAGAAGAATCTGGATCAATTTTAATGCAATCTCATTAAAAATGAAAACGTATTCTCAAAGAGTTACCAAAGTTACGACTATGCACCCTCACCACCACATCATTGAGTCATCCATCTAGTGTATCATTTGTTCAAATATTTTACCAAGCATCTGCTACATGCAAGGCACACTGCTTGACACTGGGGTTGTAACACAAGTCTATATAAATAGGATTAAGTTTCTATAATTTATAAAAATTACTCAACAGATTTTTTTCCAAATGTGAAGGGCAGGTTTTGGATGGTCTGTTAGGCTATGTGTCATGAATGAAATTTGCTTCCTGAAAGACACACACGGTCATCCTCAGAGCAGCCAGAACTGACATACTAGAGGCTCAAGACCACCCACCAGAAGAGACGTGACATACATGGCAAGACACGGAGGACAGAGGAAAACCCAATGAATTCAAATACATGGCCAAACTGCAAGTCGCAGGGGCAGGCACTCTGACTTGAGAGCAGTGGGGACTGATTCATTTAATGAGTAGTCAGTGAGTCCCTGGGCGGTAGTGAGGAGGTCAGGCGAAGAAAGATCAGTCAGTTGAAGAAACACTCCCTGTCTCTTAGACCCTGGAGTCTCATGTGGGAGCGAGGTCCAGGAAGAGATGGTAAACGATGGCGGTGAGTGTACTGATAATGAAATGTGCAGGGAGGCAGGAAGGAGCAGCATCTGTCCAGCTGGGACAGGGGAGGGAAGGCGAGGCATGGAAAGCTGAGGAGAGTGATGACCAGCTGGGTCTGAAAAGAGCACCAGGATAGTCAGGTGAAAGTGAAAGGCAGGAGAGGGAATAAAAAGGAAAAGAGAGCAGACAGCCCAGGTTGCAGGAACAGCCCAAGGAAAGGTAAGAGGGTGAAGGCAGCACAGCACGGGAGGATTTCCATGAAGTTTGAGGGCCTGGAATCTAAAATCTCAGAGTGGTAAGAAATGAGGCTGTGGAGGTGGGAAGGGGTATGTTCACTGAACCGGCACACTCGGAGCTTTCTCAAACATAAACAATCAAATGTAGATAATTTTATGAGACATAAAAACATATGTAGATATACATCAACTATCACAACAGACAATAAGGTATTATATAAGGAAGATCTTATTATTTGGTTTTAAAATGATGGTCCATGTAACCAAGCAAGATATCTGTATACAGCAGTCTTTCAGGTATATTTTAAGTAGCCCTAGATTTAGTCAGTTATTAAATATATGTCAAACAATTTATGGGTGGTTTCCTGAGTCAAATGTTTTTAACTGATAGACTAAGATTTGGGTTTTTTCTTTTTCTTTTTTGAGACAGGTCTTACATGTAAGACCCTTCACCTTCTGCCATGATTGTAAGTTTCCTGAGGCCTCCTAGCCATGCTTCCTGTTAAGCCTGCAGAACTGTGAGTCAATTAAACCTCTTTTCCTTATAAATTACCCATTCTCAGGTAGTTCTTTATAGCAGCGTGAGAACAGACTAATACACCCAGCTAATATATTTTTTTTTGGTAGGGATAGGGTCTCACTATGTTTCCCAGCCTGGTCTTGAACTCCTGGGTTCACATGATCCTCCAGCCTTGGCCTTCCAAAGCGCTGGGATAATAGGTGTGAGCCACCACATCTAGCCTAAACTATGATTTAAATACATGCTATTTTTACTATTGTTTAGTCAAGTTATAAACAAGTGAATAGTTTAATAACAATGAAACCTGAATTTAAGTGGCATATAAGTATTGATACATATGTATGTACAATATGATACAGATAATTGAGTTCATTATGGGGGAACCTGTTATATTTGGTAAAAAAAAAAAAGAAAAAGAAAAAGAAAAAAAGAAAAAAGATGGGCTTCAACAACGGAGAGTCCCCAGAATGGCTGGGAAACAGGAAAGTCTTGACAAAGTGAATAGAGCTTAGTAAGTCATTATGAAATAAGTCTCACAATTTGACGGTTATCAAGAATTAGGAAATAACAAATCATTAAGTTTTATACTCTACTGAACATTATTTTGTCTTCTTTTCTGACTCAGAGGCAGTTCAAATTCTATAGCTGATCGGTCCAAATATCACTTATTATTGTAAATAAATGGTATTATATATTATAAAAAGCAGAGTTAGCACAGATTTTACCCAATAACAAACTAAAAATAGCTTTTATATTAAAAAATAAGTCAATCTCTCATAAAAGTAGAGTGTGGATTGCTGAACATTAAATCCTAATTTAGTAAGCTAAATCATTCTAGTTAATGCCAACTCTATACCTAATCCTTTACAGCTTCTGCATCAAGTAACAATTCTTTGAATAGAAATAACTGGTAATCACCGGCAGTTAAGTTTGAGAGACCATACATCAGTACAAAATTATACAGTCACAAAGACCAAGACACAATAACTAAACATTGGAGCATATATGAATAACGTTCTCAGCAATCACTGCACCTGAAAACCAGAACAATGGTCAGATAGTGATAACCTTATAGGGCAGGCATATGGAGTGCCTGATGGTTTTACCACTTCGCTTACAATTTAAATTCCAAGATATTTTTTCCCATATTGTTGACATATGCAAAGAACTGCTAAGTAATAATTGGCTGGGGGAAAATATTTTATAATATATTTATATTTTTAATATTATAAAATATGTTATAATAAAAGGAACTCAGCGCAACAAGTTCATAAGCTATCAAGGAAGCTTTTAAAAATGTAATTAGCCAGGCCCATTTTAGTGTGCCACAGTGATGCAACTGAAGGCACTGAGCATCTGTCTCTGGAAACAGCACATTAACACTGTATGTGTGTGTGTGTGTGCACGCACATGTGCATGAAAATGCCTGCATGAGCCTGTATCTGTGCAGGGTTATTTAAACATTTTTTCACTGAGCTACCATTTGCTCTATTTTAGGATTAATTTAACTAATCTTACCTATGAAGCTAGATGCCGTCAGTATTACCTAACCATTTGGGAATAACTGCAAATGTGTGACCTGGCTTAGGCAACGGTGTGCTATCACAGCATAATGCACATTTCTGCTATATCATCATCTCTCAAGGTACAGTTGAGGACCACTTACATCAGAATAATCACCTTGGATGCTTATTAAAATACAGATTCCTGGGCCCCACACCCACCCAACAAAATCTGGGTTTGGGGGATAAGGATGGGAATCTGTATTTGTAGCAGGGATCCAAGTAATTCCTAAGCACCCGAAAGCTTGAGGATTCTTGCACTGGGTGAAACTCTCTGAGGCAGGGACTTTCACTTACACATCCCTGAGCTAGCACATGGCACACGGCCAGTCTATGGAATTCATCAACATGTGCCAATCTAGAAATCTCCAAGTCATTAAGAACTCAGACAACTTCCAGTTCAGACTGGAGGGACTGTGGTTGAGGTGTTTCTCCTCAGAGGGCGGGAAGCAGCAGCAGGAGTGTAGGGTGCTATGGCAGGGACCACAGCTTGCTCACTCTCACACCTCCGGCCCACAGCTCAGTGCCCAGGAAGCCCAGTCCACATTTGCAAAATGAAGCAGGGCAGTGTGATGCGCTGGCATCCAGCAAAGGCAGAACAGCTACCCAAGCTCCACTGGCCAAGTTCCCTACTCACTGCTACTACTGTTGTGGAGAATCGTTGTAACAGTGAGGACGTGCCATGTGACTTTCATGGCTCCAGGAGAACTGTCAGTCAACGGTAAAGTGGAGGTGAGCTGGCTCTAAAGGTTTTACTGCCACGCTTGGATGAGACGTAAACAGGAATCCCTGAATGTGTTCTGTTGATGTCTCTATCTCCTAGGATAGCCTAAGGATGTAAACACTTTATGTTTCTTACTGGCAACTACTCCTGAATAGAAACAATTTTGACTAATAGAAGCCAGAGACTGGCCTAGTGAAGTTCATATAACGTTTGTTACATTCAGCAGCAATTCTGCAACGGCGAGACCTGTTATTCCGTAAAACAACAGTTTTGTGTGCTAGGTAGAGTCAGTTCTCATCATCCGAGGTAGTTATGTTCTATAACGTCACTGTGAATTAGCAAATACTTGCCCGCTTCCCAAAGAAAATGCAAGGTTCAGTTCCTGGGAGCCTCTGGTTACAGTATTTTCATTAACCCATCAATACCTACACTGGTTTTATGTGTTTTGTTTAAAGACACCTAACTAAATACATACTGTTGATTCATTAACATTAAATATATAGCCAACAGCACTAGAGCTCACACCTGAACAAAGCTTATGTAACTCACACTTGGCAGTGTTCTTGCACTTAGGAACTCCAGACAGCACTTAAGCGCTTCCCTGGGGCCATTTTAAACAGCGAACCACCAACAAAATCCACACAAATGTGAAAAAACATGGCACTAAGTAGACCACCAAAGGAGGCTTGTTCATGGTGTTATAGGGAAGTGGTCCTGATCCAGATCCCAAGAGAGGGTTCTCGGATTTCGTGTAAGAAAGAATTCAGGGCAAGTCCACAGTGCAAAGTAAAAGCAAGTTTATTAAGAAAGTCAAGTGGTGAAAGTGCAGCTACTCCATAGACAGAGTAGGGTGTTCCTGAAAGTAAGAGGAGGAACACATCCACCCTAGGTACGTTACTCATATACATGGGGAGATGTGCTCTGCTATGAGGATTTGTGATAAAGGAATAATTTTCTTAATTAATGTATTTTGCAAAAATCAGTATTATCTTTAAAGAAAAATCAGGAATGCCTTTCTTCTCCAGATATTGGGATATCTGGACACTCCCAAGTCTGGGTCTGTCTAGTAAACATTATTAATTTGACCCCTTAACCGTGAACCTCTAGAGGCTCGGAATGCCTGACTTTCTGGGAAAGCAGCCCAGCAAGTCTCAGTCTCATTTTCCTAGCCCTCACTCAAGATGGCGTCAGTCTGGTTTGAATGCCTCTGACCACGGGATGAGAGCTGCGACAAGAAGCAGAGCGTTGCCTGGTTCGGCCTCAGCTAGAAACACAGCTGAGTGGTAAAATCTTTTGATGTTCTGTACATATCCCTGAATGACCACAAAAGTACTATGGAGTATTGATTTGGGGGCTACAAAGAAATTTCAGCAGATAGGTGGATAATGAGGATCCACCTATCTGTACTTTCTACTTTTCCCTCTGGAGATCCTCTGGGCCCTGTTCTCCCGGGCTCTGCTCTGGGAAGCAGACACAGCAGGACTTCTGCATGGCGACTTCCTCTCCGGTTGCTGTTGAGTTTGGCCAACGGCAGGCCCTAGTACGATGCCGGGGGCCGGAGGAGAGTGAGGTGGGCAGTTACTCCTTCCCTCCCTGTGTGGGTGCCCTGAGGAGTCCTTTACTAAAAAGCTCACAGGTCCTGCTAGGTGGTCCTTCTATGTAATTTTTCCCTTTCTCCCCCTTGATTCCTAAGGTTAAGGGGTGACACCCAGCTGCTGCTAACCTCGGGGCACTGTAACATTCCTTGTTGGCTTCCCTAAACCCTCTCTGAACTTTTAAAAACAGTCCCTTTCTTAGACTTTCTTCAATCTCCCAACTATGCTACCTGCATCCTTCCAGGACCTTGGTACTGCATTCATTAACAAGGGAGGGATCTCAAAACCACATGGGCCATGGGGAATTTTGACACCACAGGAAACTCTGAATTCTTCAGTCTACACAGGCTCAGTCTTGTGAAACAAAATTGTAAATAGGAATTGGAAGTTTCTCTTTATTAATCAAAAGCAGCTGGAAACGAGTCTGCTCTTTGGATCAGAGTCAAGGAAGGTGGAATTGGTGCCAGTAAAAACTCATTTGAGGCCTGCTGCTAAGAGAATTGAGTATTTTTAGGTAGTGTCCCTTAAAAAATCACTTTAGGAGAACATCTTAGGCATTTAATTATATCTAATAATGTAGATTAAAAGGGCAATGCTTTTTATTAAACTGTGTTATATACTTATTTCCCATCAGATTTTCCCCCAAAGTCCTTCCTCTCTGGCAGAGATTTTCATCTCTCTTTTTCTTGCAACATCCTGGCAGCCAATGGGAAAACGTGCCTGGTAATTTCAGATATCTTGTCTTTTAGAACACGTTAGTCTTTCTGCTCCCCGTTAGTTTCAATCTGGATGTGCAAGGCTCGCTCAGGACTTTATAACCCTGCTGTGTCACATCCTAATCACCACAGATTGTCATGTACTATGGACCTTGTTAAAGATTTACTAAGTTTATGCTTCAAGGACAAGGTGATGAATCCATCTTCTGAAAATAGCTGATAAAGAGATCCTTGTCACAGGTTTAGTTATTACTTAGGGGGGCGCCATTCACTATTTCCCCAAGGCTGTCTGCACTTGATATCACAGGCTAATTCATTAGGCTCTAACATAATAACTATCTCAGCCTATTACTCAATCAGATGAACAAATGCAAGCTTCCTTTTATCAGCTCTGCAGGATAGGTCACTAAAAATGGTCTACTTTCCAATCTTTAATTGTTCCTGGCATCGTTGCTTTCCTTATCTAATTCTGAACAAAATGGTACACTCCAGAGGTCTGACTTGGCAGAGGCACCAGGGTGGTTTCTGCAAGGAGACAATGCAGTCATGCCTCTTCTCAGAGAAAAACTCAGTTGAAATTCGTCTGAAGTGAGGAGTTCAAAGCCAGGAGTATGTGGGCCTTGATCCTTCGGTGGCAGGTTTCATATTTGAGAGTCAAAAGTAAAACAAACAAAAAAGACCATCCACCCAGGCCTTTCAAGGTGGAGAAACAGCAGAACTGTTAATACCATGCAATAACCAATCTCTTTCTTTTTTTGTAGGATACCTAGAAAACTTTATTTGGGGTGTAAATTATCTTAATATTTAAACATGAAGTATACTCAATATGTTATCCTTTTAATTCATGCTTAGTTTTTAATTTTGAGGGCCATTTGAGACTAGACAATTTACAACAGTGGTTCTTAAACTTTTTGAGCTCAAGACCCCTTCGTAGATTTTAAGATTTATTGAGGACCCCAAAGTTTATGTGAATGGTCTCTCTCAATATTTACAATACTAGATACGAAAAATGAAACAAAATTAAGATTTACTTATTAATTTAATGAAAACAATAAACCTATTCCATGTTTTAAAAATAGCATTTTTAAATAAAAAAAGATTTTTTTCCAAAACCAAAGAGTGACGAGTAGTACTATTTTCCATTTTTACAACTCTCTTTACTGTTTGATTTTGTAGGATAAGCCCGAATGTGCATCCATTCTGCACCCAGCCTCTTTGATAGGTCATTTGGGTCATTGCATACAAACAAAACCCAGCCTCAGAGACATTCAGTAGCAAGAATACCGGCCTCAAAGACTCCCTGAAAGGTTCCAGGACCATGCTTAGAGAACCACTGAATTATGGCCTAGCTCATGTCATGAGGATGTGCGTTCAAGGGCCCACCTCCCTGGCATGAGAATGGTTAAAAGCCCCAGTATCAACCATATGCCACACCACTGTGGCCCTGGAAGTCAGGATGAAGCAGGTGCAGCAGAGGCAGAAGAGACTGACTCCTTTCTTGGCTTGCTCCTCCACTCCATGGGAGAAACTGGACAACTTTATTTTCCTTAAAACACAGGCAGGATTAAAAAGCTTTCCCTCAGCTGTTTGATTCTGCCCTGGGCTGAAGGGAGGCAGGTGCACACAAAGAACCCTTCAGGCAGATAGGCATGGAAAAGGAAACAGAGTGAATGCCAGCGGAAAACTGGCATTTATTCAAATATCTAGTTTTATTTCAAAACTCTCCAGTTACAGATAAGTGGCTGCAAGGCTAATCTGTTTTAGCAAGAAACTGGAATTTGCAGAAATTGCTATGGTGATCTAATGTCAAACTTGCTGTTCTCTGTGGGGGGTGGGACAGGGTGGTCCTGTCTCCTAAGGGCCCATAGGACCTGGGCCACAGCACACAAGCAAGGCAGGGACCAAGGCCCTAGACAGGGGTTGCTATGACCAGAACCCAAGTCTGGCCTCTCATGCCTTTGAGTTTGGCCCTGGGGAGATGACTGGTGCTGGAGACATTAATTGAAAAGTCAGATTAAAACCAAGAAAACTCATGAGCCAGAGAAATTAACTGCTATAAAGAATGAGAAACTTTATGACCAATATATTGGAACTTTTACTGGATGCGTTCAAGTGCTGAGCCTCACTTCACTACAATCTAACCCCTCACAACCTCTTTCCAAAGAAAAGGAGGCACTCCTAGAAGAGGAGAACAGCAGAAGCTTTTGCTGCTCTGCATCAGTTTTCTGGAGAATCAGCTCAGTTAGAACCACGTGTATAAGCAGCCACTACAGGGAGGAAAAAGCCCTGGTCTGACGCACTAGCAATGCAAACAGCAGGCTCCCAGATACCCCAGTGCCTGAAAGCCCACGTGAGTCCAAGCACGCACCTCGTTGAAATGGACATCCTGCATCCCCACGTCTTCCATCATGGAGGCCTCCTCGTCGATGTTTGGGGTAATGACCCTGAAGGCGGTGCATCCTTGTCTAAACATGCCTAGGAAAAGAGGGAGCAGGGAGAGTCAGAGTTCGGAACCTGAACATGGGTGAACCCTGAGGGTTTTTCCCGCCCTGTGTGTTTCTGTGTTGAATGAAATAACGGATTTTGAAATCTCTTAGGCACCAGGCCAGCATTCACGGGAGCACCTGTGTGCTTTTCTTCCCTATATTGAACCCTCACCTCTTTCACTTTCTTCTCCTTATCCCTTCTTAATTTTTTATCTACCTTGATTAAAATGTATGCAATCTCT
Organism: Piliocolobus tephrosceles; assembly: GCF_002776525.5. Classification (NCBI taxonomy): domain Eukaryota; kingdom Metazoa; phylum Chordata; class Mammalia; order Primates; family Cercopithecidae; genus Piliocolobus; species Piliocolobus tephrosceles. The sequence continues at coordinate 14,811,538 of NC_045455.1, read as the reverse complement.
AAATATTAAACTGTAAATAAACTGAGGAATCGGTATTAAATTAATAGTAAAATAACAATATGTGAAAATTTGACTTGGTAGGATGACTTGTGCTGAGATAAGAAAAATGAAGGCAAAGCCAATACAAGAGAGATGTATGATTCAAAAAGAACTGTTTCCTTCAAGCTACCACCTCACCCACTCTGGCCGGGGAAGAACACATCTCTCAGATGAGAGGTTCCCCACACAACCCAGGTGTAGCTCCGTGGCCATAATGCTGAGCAGACAGGCTGCCTTAGCTGGTTCCCACCCCAAAAGCCCTGGGGTGGGTGGCTGGCTGCATCAACAGAGCGCATGGATGCCTGGGCACTCTGATTCTCCAGCGGGAAAGGGTGTCAGCTTAGAGGCAGGATCAATGTCTGGGATAAGGATGTTTCTCAAGCAATGACCGCCCATTCGGGACCTTTCCTCATCTCACAGTCACTGGAAAACAGCTTTAAGTCAGTTGGACCATGTCAGCTATGCAAAATGATCAAGTGAAGAAGGGCATGAGATGTTCCCCTACTCTGTTTTGAGGTAACTGTTCATAATAAAATAAAATGGAAGTAAAAACTTGAATTGAGACTTCTGCATTTAGGGTGAAAGAGGAACACAGGGCATTCTGAAATCAAGCCTTGAAAACGTAGATCCTAAAGTCAGAGATTTTTCTGCTGCACATGATCCCAGGTTTCCACACTATTCATGGATTACCTAGCATCTGCCACTATCCCCGTTTAGTTTTTATTTGTTATATGGAAACAAGAGTCCCCATGAAAAGCGTTAATCTAGGGGCTTGAGGATACATTAACATACAAACTAGAAAATTAAAAACCAACCACCCCTGCTTTAGGCTACGGAGTACATTTCACCACTAACTCGGCGCCAATGGAGTAACCAAAGTGGTGGCCAAGGTGCTTTCCTCTTGTGCCCACAGGAATAGACCACCAGCCAACCAGAGAGCCACAGAGTCGGAGGGAAGGAGAGTGAAGTCTGTCCATGCAAAGTTGAAAGGGCAAATCCCCCACCATAGGAGGGCAGGTGACCAGGCAGGGGGTCCCCGGGGGCTGGGCTGATCCTCAGGCTCACCTCCCCGGCTCCTCCTCAGGCAGGCGCTATGGCTGTGGGGGAGAAGGGGCGGCTCCCACTGGACTGCTTCTAAACATGAGGAAATGCATCACCTGATAAAAGGTCTCGACAGGAAATAGTACTGGTATTAAATGAACATGGAGCCCTTTCCAGATTTTTCTGTTTGGGGCTCTGCTGTTTCATCCCGAATAGCCAGCTGCACCAGAAATATAGTTTGTGGCCTCGGCATCTTTGGTTTCACACTATTTCTCACTTCGTATGTCTATTCCTCGTTAGCCCAGATCTGGTGCTGCTGTTTGTCCCATGTAACTCACGCAGACTACCAGCTTTTCTAAGAACCACAGTATTCCAAAAATAAATGTCACCATTTGGGGCTGTGCTAATTGTGAAGTGGAAATGTGCACCTGCTGTTTAACCACAGGGAACCTGTGAAAGACTTCACGGCCTGCTCATCTGGGAACAAAGGCAGAGTGCACAAATGCAGCATCACTCCTTGCCCCCTCTCCTTCCTCTGAGAGACAAGGTTTCCACCAGAAAGGCTGCCTTCTCAGACAATAAAGCCAGCTGGGCTGCGTTGCAGAAATGCTGTCTGATAATCTCCCGTTACAACTTTTTGATTGCCTAATCGTTCCAGTGGGAACTATCTTAAGGGAAAAATATCTTCTTAGCTCTAGATTTGGCCAGATGCAAAACTCATTAACTAGTTTTTGCAGAGTGAAGCTGTCAGAGGAGCTTACATGACAACATGTCATCTACTTTTCTGTCTAGTCCTGGAATTTCTGCTGTGCCCACCAATTCAAGCAAAACATCACGCCAGGGGATAAAACAATGAATACACTTCACAAACACACAAATTCCCACCTTCCAGTCTTCCTGAATGGCTCTCACTTGTCTGCTGCTTTGTATGGTTTTATACTAATTAATTTCACAAAACACAGGAATAATTCCCTACCTTTCCGTGTGAGATATTCTGCCACCAGGGCTGTTACATGGACATAGCACATTGCTGCCTATAATAGAAGACACATGCCTCAGCATTATCATTCATAACAGCATGTCATAATGCTCCCACGCATACAGAAATCTAATCAATGTATGAACGTATATATTAGATCTCAGTGCACCAGCTAGTGTTTCTAATAGCTGACATCTTACCCTTTGAAAAGAGTGGAACCACTCACATAAGCTGAAAATTTGAAATTGGAGTTGAGATAAATGGCAGTAAATTTACTAAAACTTGTTTCTATATAGAATTATTATATTTGCAAAGTAAAAGATAAAAGCAGCATTTTTCTCTTACTATACCTAGTATTTCTGCATCATTTCTCTCAAAGTGAAAAGAGGATGCTTTGAAGAAAGCAAGTGCTCCTCCCTAGATTCTGAGACAATGGCTCAACTTTCAGGTGCTAATATATTTTTCGCTTGACTTAAAAATTAAGAGCAAGTTATAATTTTTTCCAAACATAAAATTCTAAATAAAAATCATAATTTAACCTTAAATCGGTAACATTATACATATCTTAAATTGAAAGAAAAAAGAAATTCTTTTCGCCAAATTGCCATGGTGTTATAAAGATCGAAGACAGCTGCTGGAAGCGAACCCGCTGCAAGGTTCTAATGCGTGGGGTTCTGTGCCTGTCAGCGGGGTGAGCGCCACCACGTGGTGCCCTCATCTAGACCCTCACCCCTAGCTAGCCAACAGACACCGGCGGAGGCTGCTCCACGTGCACGTGTGTCAACGAATGTCAGCAGTGTGGCATGCACTCTGATGTGTGCAGAGAGAAGTCTGTTGGAGAGTGGAGTTATGCACTGTCCAGTCCTCAGAGGCAGAGTTCATGCCTCCCACGTGTGTCCCTCTTGCAGTGCACAGCAGGGTCACATGCACTGAACAGGCAGGAAAGTACATGATGGGTTACTGAGCACATCCACAAAACCAGACACGGCAAGGGCAGTAAGAAATCTTATAAATTAGCTGCTTTCGTCCCCTATTCACTGGGTATACTGGGTTGGGTGGTGTCCCCCCAACATTTATGGCCTCCCTGAGACCTCACAATGTGATATTATTTGGAAACAGGCTCTGTGTGGGTGTAATTAGTTAAGATGAGGTCATACTGGTGTGTGGTGGGCCCTAAATTCAACATTACTGGTGTCACAGAAGAGGGGAGGATAGGCAGGGACACAGACACATGGGGGAGGATGCCATGAGACCACGGAGGCAGCGACGGGAGGCATGTGGCTACAAGCCGAGGAACATCAAGACTGCTGGTCACACAAAGAGCTCAGGGACAGGCACGGAACAGGTTCTCCCTGAGGACATTCGGAGATGCGACCCTGCTGCCACTGCAATCTTGGACTTCTGCCTCCAGAACTGTGAGAGGATACATTTCTGTGTGAAGCCACTCAGTCTGGGTACTATGTTACGGCAGCCATGTAAAACTAATTCACAGAGGAACAGCTGAAGCTCAGTGAGTTCTTCCTTTCTTTTTTTTTTTTTTGAGACCTGGGCCACATAGGTCATTAAAGAATCTTAAATTCTTAGAACGATAGAAAAATTACTTCTCTTAGTTATTCCTTTTTATTATGGCCAATGTGTGGTTTACATTAAATTTATAGTCAAACAAAACTGTCATGTTAATGTGTACTTTTTAGCATACTGAACTCCTTGAAAAATAAATATGTAAATACAGTTAAAATTTTCAGACTTAGAGTGTGTTTATTAATTCAAATGGTTATAAAAGTATAAAAGTCAAAACTTGCTTGCTATAGTAATACCATTGATCATACCTAAATATCTCAGGCACAGACACTGAATGAGTTCTCCTGGGAGCACAGACTGCCTTACAGCCAATTGTTTTCTCCAATTCCCCATTTTACAGATGATGTCATTGAGCAACAGAAGGGTTAAAAAACTGGCTCAATGTCACAGAGTTAATTAATACTGGATCTTGGATTCAAAGTCCAATATTACTTGTCCTGGAGCCCACACACCCAACTGCCAGCCATGCAGTCTACATATTGAAACACATCAGCTCTGCATAGAAGGGAATGCTGGAATACCTACTGCACCCACAAAAGGAAATGGACTACCTCACGCAGGAGAAAGCAACACCTGTCATTACCTTGAATAATGGGAGGAATTCATTTTATCATAAAATAGCTGAATTTTAGAACTACAGAGGAGTTTTGATGTGTATTTTAATTAGCAGGAAACTGTATGAATAGGTTTAAGAGCTTAAACAATGCTCTTCAGTGGCAAAAATAACCTCTGACAATTTGTTTTAAATTATTAAAATGCTCAACTAACTATGAATTCACCCTGAGCCTCATACTGTTTAAAGTTTTGCACATTTTTAATTGGTTTTTGATTCATGGGATCATTTTTCTCAAAACTGGCTTATTTTAGTGAATGGGGCCTCACTGTTTTTTAATCAAAGACGCGATCAAGCGGCTGGCAGGGCTACCTCTGAGAGATCGCCGTTTTTGACGTGGATCCTGGCCATGCTGTCGAGCCACGTCTTCCTGAGCTCAGGCGTGCTGGCATAGGATTTGGCCAGGCTGTACTGGAGGTCCACCAGCATCTCCGGGTCATTCTCGTGTTCCTTCATCTGGGCGGTGGCCATTAGCACCGTGCGTATCCTTTTGGTCAAGTCCTTCACATCGGAGGAGAAGCTGGTGTGCTAAAACAAGGGTGGAAGAAGAAAGGACACGTGGCTTCCTCTGTTTTCTGCCTGTCCATATGCACCTCAGGTGCTGAGGCAGAGTCTTGGGGTGAAACTAACATGGGCCAGGCTACCCACCTTGATGAGCCGGTCACTGTTGGCACAGTTGTTGATGATGGACAGGGACTGCTGGAATCTGGTTCCCCCAATGCCAACAACGTCTGCTATCAGCTGGCTGACGGATATGATGACCTTAGGGACACAAAAACATGAGCAAATCAATTTACCTTCAAATGACTGCCCAGGCTGGGCTTCTGTGTTCAGTCAGGATGTGCCTGAGGACAGGGGAAAGTGGGTGTTGGGGGGTGCTTTGAGCAGAGGTCGCTCCAGTGTGGGAAACAATGTCTGGGGTATTTTGTTCCCCTTTAAGAGTAATTCCAGAAAGTGATTCTGCTAGCCTTAAAAAACATTGTTTGCAAAGCAAAATGCTGATGAGAGCAAAGGGAGGAGAATGAGATAAGCCCATCCACTTATCTATTACCTTCTCCAACCAAGAGGGAGACATGATTTCTTTCTCAGTTTTCAGTTTGAACTTATATGTATTAAATATGCAATGGGTAGACTGTCCTTTGCAATACTTTATCAGAACATGGATATATTAACTATGCCATGGGGGGCTCTGTCTTTTTTTGGCTCTATGAATAGCACTGCCTTTACCCAACTGTTTGAGCTAAAGCATGGAGGCCATCTTTATTTATCCTTTTCCTTCACTACACCCAGGTATAATCAGTCACCAAATGTTGTCAACTCAATCTCCTCTTCCTTCTGACCTCACCATCCCTGGTCTAGGAGAGCATCCTCTCTGACCTAGCTTTGACAATGGTCTCCCTAGCTGAGGTCTAGACTAACCTTGACCCATCATCAACACTGGAGTCCCGAAGATCTGTCCAAATGCGCCACGATTTGAATATGCAACCATGGGTCCTCCTCAACTCCTTCTTACCCATATTCTAAACTCTGCAGTAAGGAACGTCTCTAGTTCCCCAGACGAGTGCTTCCCCGTGGTTCACTGTGGCCTGGAACACGCTCACCGCTCTTCAACCATGAGCCCTATGCATCCTTCACATCTTCCAGGTGCCCCTCCTGATCCACTCAAGTTCCTCTACAACAGCAGTGGTCACACTTGTACTCTAAGGGTTCCAGGGCTTGTCTGTGACCTCCATGAGACTACACTCCATGAGGGCTGGGAGAGGGTTCTTTTGTTCATGGTTGTATCAATGAATGCTATGTGGACCATAAATATTGTTTCCAAAAAAAGGGTTAAATGCAGAGATGGAAGAGGGATACCTCTCTTTTGTAGAAAAAGAGAGTTTACAAAAATAGAGAAGTTTGGTCATTATCTTGGCTGGCTCTCAGAGCACAGAATTTAGGATGCTTTAACTCTGGTGAGACAGCAGATGTGTCAGTAGATAGAGGACAGAAAAGAACCACTTCGGTTGGGCTTTTTGTTTCTTACCTAAAATGTTTACTATTAAGCATCTTCACATAGGTTCTAATACCTACGTGAGTATTAGATAAGACCAGAGCCTCCCCGTGGCATAGTTAATATATCCATGTTCTGATAGAGTATTGCAAAGGACAGTCTACCCACTGCATATTTCATACAAGTTCAAACTAAAATGCAATGGAATTTTAATCAGTCTGATATTGACTCAATATTTAAATGTCAATTTACCAACAGAAACGCACCTCGGGCCCAGATCTTATAGTAATGGAGCGTGAAATAAACCAAGCCAGCAAATGTGGCTTCCCAGTTTTCCAGATCTTGCAGTATCTTTATGACAAGGGAAATTGGTCAGTGTGATGATACTCAAAGTTTTCCTGATACAGCAGGATTGCACAGAGTAAATCTGTATTGGAAAGCTAAACCACACGCACTTGCAAATGTGTCCGGACAAAGGACTTCTTTCCAGTGTAATCGAAGTTGTTCCTCATCAGGAAGTAGAGCAGCTGGGAGGCCTCGGTCCTGATGGAGCTCAGCTTGGAGTTGCAGCACTTGAGAATCTCGTAACACAGAGCCGCACACATGTCGGCTCTGCCTTCATAGAATGTTGAGGGAAACTAGATAGGATGAGAGGAAGCAGATAAACCACAGACGGGTCAGTGCTCGGTAATGTGCCCTTCAATTCCGGGGGAAGGAGGAAAACTTCTAACCATCACCCATGAAGCAACTTACCTTATAAATTAAGGACCTTAAGGCAGTGAAGACATTTTTTAAAGCCGTTTCAGACTGATGTTTTTGAAGAAAACACAGGTAGACATCAAAAACTTTTTTCATGAGAGGATTATGTCCATGGTCAGTCAGGAGCTGGTTCTGAAAACAGACATTGACGGCTTTGTTAGACATACTAGTCACCTCTAGTAGGTTTCACGCAATTTCAGCCTCGAGACTTACATTTTCTAAGTATTAAAACAACTTACACTTCTTTAAACAAACTCTGCCTTGAATCCTCTAGGAAAGTACAGAATTCTTTTGTAGAATGAACTATCAATATATTTATGTTTTGGTGATAAGCCTCCCGGCAAACTGTAATACAGTTGAAAGGAACACTTGCTTAGTATTGACTGGGCTTCTACTTATTAATATGTACTCATTTTTACTGTCTACCAGCAGCTGATACAGAGGTGTCATTTGTGACATCTTAATTCCAACAGGGAAGTGCCACCACATGTATGCGTTAAAAACAGATGGGAAAAAAATACTCAAGTAAGGTATATGAAACAGGGCTTCCAAAAGGGAAAGGTGACCTCCCGCGGCCTCTAAGGCACTCTGCTAAGTTATGAATAACCAGAGAGTTTGGGAAGGTGGAAAATGTACAGGCTTTGGTCAGGTACCACTTATCATGGGTGTGAATTGGCCAGGTAAACTGAGTCTCAGCATCCTCATCTCTAAAACGATGACCCTAAAACTGACCTTGAACAGCAACTGTGAAGACATGAGATCAAGTGGAGAAACCATCTGATGCATACTTTGGTCTAGCTCAGTAGGCGGTATCTAGCAGGGTTTTAACATTTGTGGATTTTACTTATCAAAGAAAACAAGAAGACTATAATCTGCTTCTAGTCACTCAAGATTTCCTCGTGTCAGTAGAAAATTCACACAAGGCCGGGCGCGGTGGCTCAAGCCTGTAATCCCAGCACTTTGGGAGGCCGAGACGGGCGGATCACGAGGTCAGGAGATCGAGACCATCCTGGCTAACATGGTGAAACCCCGTCTCTACTAAAAAAAAATATAAAAAACTAGCCGGGCGAGGTGGCGGGCGCCTGTAGTCCCAGCTACTCGGGAGGCTGAGGCAGGAGAATGGCGTGAACCCGGGAGGTGGAGCTTGCAGTGAGCTGAGATCTGGCCACTGCGCTCCAGCCTGGGCGACAGAGGGAGACTCCGTCTCAAACAAAACAAAACAAAAAGACAATTCACACAAATTAAACACTTTGGAAGCCTGGTTGGCTACAACTCCCATCAACTGCAGAATATACACAGCAGCTAGAGTTGTGGCCCAGCAAGCAGCCAGGATGAGCTTCGTGTCTAAACGTGCACGACACTGAAGAGCACCGCTTGCCAACACGGACAAGCTGTCTGAACAAAGCTCTGTCGGGGAACGATATGTGTGTGCTTCTGCATAAGTAGGCAGATTCGACATTTATAAAAAAAAAGAAAATGTCAAGAGGCCAGTATCTCAAACCAATCTTACAATTCGGCCAAATGAACAGGGGTAACTTACGTCCATACAATTTTGCTACATAGGAAATTATGCTTGCAGTCATAGTTTCAGAGCAACATCTACCTTGTCTTGTTGGAGGGAAATTTTTCCTCAAGGAGTAAGTTTTTGTTTTTGTTTTTTTTTTTTAGGTCCAGTGAATTGTGGATGTATCACAGCTGGCAGAACACCTGGAACTCATAGTGATCTTTCTATCATGAAATACTAAGGTACCATATTGAACTCCATCATGTGAAAGGCGAGCAATTTAATGAGCAGAAAATAGAACTATTTACATAAATATGATCTAATTCTCAACCATGAGCAGCTGTTCACCAAAAAAAAAAAAAAAGTGATTTCCAGTGTTGGGGAACTGCTTACAAGTTTTATCTATGAACACCATTTTCTCAGGAGCCGTAGTTTGAAAGCCTTGCTTTTCTCCAATGTATTTACATTCCTAATTATGACTGGATTAAGTTTTGGGTGAATCTGGAGGTGACCTTTCATTTTCTTAGCACTCTTTGCTATCCAGGAGATATGGTTTCTACAAAAATTCCCAAGCTTCCCAGTTCTGCTGTCTGAACTGGCCCATTTTTCTAATGTTTCTCTATTTTTCCCATGTTTCTCTATTTGAGTGCAATTTCTCCTCCCTTCCCTCTCTATGGTCATGGCCTTTACTTCTCATTTTCAGCATTTAGTCCTCTTCAGCTCTCATCTCAAAACTTGTTTGCAAGAATGGAGTTAAAGCTCATTTACATTATGCATCCCATAACCTGTTGTAAACCTCAAATATATACAATAACATTTATTTTAAAAAAGACTTAAATAACTTCCATTTAAATGGATAAAGGACTTTTTGTCCCAGACAAAAGGGACAGTTTCCTAGCTACTTGCCTTTATTTTCCAGTCACTTTTCTTCCCTCTTTTTCTGTGTCTCCCTGCTGCTTTCTCATGAAATAGAAGGTAACATACACTAAATACAAACACATCTTTGAACATTCAGAAAGGCCCACAGGGGGCAAAAAGAGCAAAACAAAAATCACCCTTAACTGTTCCACTCAGAAATATCCACAAATAACAAGGCTGGGTATCTTATTTCTACCTTTTTATCCCTATAGACTCTTGCTGAAGATGGGAAATTTTCACTTAGGAAATTAAATGACACATTAGAATAATATAAAGGCATGGCTTATTTCTAGCAATAAAGTGGAGACTGCTTCTCCAGGAATTCTCTGTCCTGGATTCAGGTTTGACCATTGTAACATGGTCTCTTATGGAGCTTAATCCAGGAGACGGGCCTTTCAGCAAACGAATGCTCAGCATCAGTAATTTCTAAAAGATCCAGGAACACAGAGGAAAACAAACCTCGGGTGTGAAAATGAGGTGACTGGAACAAAGTTAATTTAAGACAGCAAACTCTTCCCAGTCAGACAGCATTTATCATTATGTACACAATTATTTTAAAATAACATTAAAAAATCAGTTTGGAGAAGAGCCATTTCTGTTACAGATGCTTGCCAATCACTAAGATGACCTAAGCCCCATGTGTCTGCAGACCAGGCTTATGGTTGAGCAAAGCAGATCACAAGCTGCCTTGCAAGCCTCCGGCTGCCCATGTGCTCCTCCCTGTCTTGGTTCCTATTGCCCCTGATTATGTGTTAGTTCTCATTGTGCAGTTCAGATCAAGAAGAGGTACTAAATGGAACTGCTAAAAATACATTTCCAGATTAAATCTGTGAACACATTAAAAATATCATAAACTACTTGAAGGCCAGCATTGGTTTGGGATTGTGTTAATAACAGACATTAGAAAAACCATATTTTTCTGCATGTGACAATCTGTTTACAAAACAAACCCTTTTAGGTAGTAAGTGAGATAACATGTGTGAATGTGTCCAGATTTGTATATATCTGATATCTGCTAAGTGTTTGGTAATTTTTTTCTTCTGTCTGCATAAGAGATCATCCAAATACCTTGATCTTTACTCAACTCCATCTTTCTCTCTCTCTCTCACACACACACAAGCACACTCACACACATCTGACTTAGTGGAGAACAAGACCTTTGGACAGGCCAGTTGTGTAGTGATCTTGGGCAAATTTCCTAATTTCTCCCAGCCACAATTTCCTCATCCATAAAATGTCAGATAATTCCATCTATCAGGCAGAGCTGTTATGAAGATTAATGCCTGAGGCACAGAAGGCACTCAGTACATAGCAGGAAGCTAATGTAATAATAATAACCAGAATTCTGGGCTTAAATCTTTCAAACATTTTATCTTACTAGGAAATTGAGTTCTGGATTGTCTTTGGCAATCTATTAGATGTAGCCAATTAAGAGAGTCAGTAATCACAGAGTTATACCTGCTAAAGATGACTTTCTTGAATTATGCCAGCTCACTCACTGTTCTATCTCTTCTGATATGGCCCAACTGATACCTCAACTGAGTAAATATTTGCAAAGAAAGATCCCAGTGACTGCGGTGCCAATGAGCCTCTCGTATCTGTGAGTCTAAGCCAGGGAAGACTGTCTTACCACACGGCCCAACATCCAGTAATGCCACAGAGCGCACCGTACATTCGCCTACCTTCCAGTGGGGGTGCTGAGCTTTAAACAGGAAACATTTTTTGCATGCAAGCATATAAACCTGGACACAGATCACCTTAGCTCTAGAAGCTCAATCTTCCTCGGGTGAGTCAGGGATCAGGCCCTTTGCCATAGGACCAGTGAGGAGCAAACACAGGTTAAAGTGCTTACTGTTAACCTGGAAGTTCACATCTGAGCCCTACTACCTTCCCATTCCCAGACTGGAGGCCAGATATTTAGAAATCTAGGAATAGTGACAAATACTCTTCTTTACCACTCTTTTTTTTTTGAGACGGAGTCTTGCTCTGTCGCAAGGCTGGAGTGCAGTGGCGTGATCTTGGCTCACTGCAACCTCTGCCTCCTGGGTTCAAGCGATTCCCCTGACTTAGCCTCCCGTAGTTGGGACTACAGGCACACATCACCACGCCCGGCTACTTTTTTTGCATTTTAGTAGAGACGGGGTTTCACCATGTTGGCCAGAATGGTCTCGATCTCCTGACCTCGTGATCCGCCTGCCTTGGCTTCCCAAAGTGCTAGGATTACAAGCGTGAGCCACTTCACCAGGCCCCTCTTCTTTACTATTAAGTGAGAAACTTGAAGGGGGCTGAATTAGAACTGCAGGCTGTTGGGTAAGGAAACCGTCACTGTTCTCATAGGTGCACTCAGACTGCGCTTGTGCCCCGTGTGCCTGGAGCTCATCCCATGCTGCTCTGCGGCTCCAGAATTTCCTGCTTATTTACCTGGTGGGGCACAGGCAGAGAGGGGAAGAAGGTGTTGCCACCGCTGTTCTGAACTTAATGATTCATGTTTGAGACTGATACAGGTATGCATAGCCAGACATTTACTTTTAAAACCTTCCTTGCCTATTTACTAAGAATTTTTAACTAAAAATACCCACAAGAAAAGAGAGGTTCCAAAGCCTCTTTCATGTTTCTAGTAGAGCCACTGTGATGTTCAGGTGTCATGCCCAGAGTTTCTGATTCAGTGGGTCTGGGTAGTGGCCCAAGGATTTCCATTTCTGACACGCTCCCAGGGCTGCAGCGGCCGCTGGCCTGGACGCCACACTCTGAGAGCCCCCGGAGTAGAGGCTCCAGGTAACACGGCACTCCTACCCCTGAGCTCACTTCATTCAAGCTCATTTCCCCGTCTCTCAACTGGGCTCCTAGGCATGAGCTTCATGGGGACAAGAGTGGGATGGCGGCTGAAGAGAGTAAAGATATATAATAATAAAGTGACACAATGTCAGGAAAACTATCACTATTCTTCCTAATAAAGGAATATGCTTTATGAGTAGTGAAGACAAGTAAAGCAGAGAATGACTTCGGTTCTGTTTCCCAAATACCCTTGCAAATAAGCAAACTGTTCCAGTATTTATGGCATATAAACACTCATTCAGTCTCTCCTTTCTATGCTAGAAATGGAAGTATACATTTAGCAAGAATGAGAAGTATTCGGTTCCTAAAAACAGCAGTGGCTGAAAAGTCCATTTCCACCTACTTGAAAATTACTTGCTAAAACTTAAAAACATACAAAAAAAAAAAAAAAAGTTTCATTTTCCATCTCCGAAATGGTTTTCTCATTTAACGTAGTAACTGATAAAAAAAAAACTGAAAAGATGAATGTGTTTGTATTTATTGCTCCTTTCTACATAAAAATCTAATTTAAATGCTATAACATTTGGATATATTTAAAGATATTCAAGGCAGAAATGCCTGATTAGGTGCCTATATTCATAATCCTCAAGGTTCGAGCCAAAAGTTAACTGCCTCCAGAGATCACGTTTCCATCATGCCCAAGCACGCAGCACACACTGACCAGTTAAATTTTATTTCAGGGCATTCAAGTCATTCACTGTGGAATGATTTCATTAAAGGAATTTAAAGATTAGTGGTTTCCTTACAGGGACAAAAACAACTGCGGAAGTACAAATGCAACACAGTCAGTTTACACTGGTTGAGCTTACCAACAGAATGAATGTGGAAGGTAAAACTCGACCACGAACAGCTGATTGATACAAACCTTAAATGCCAATGTAAATAGAGAGAGCGTGTCCAGAGCTGTCAGGCAAACCTCAGTAGCAATGTTGGCTTCAAGTAATGACTGGTGCAGAACATCTGCGTCCGAGTGGCCGTAGCCTGCATGAATTACAACACAAGATTACTGCCCAGTGGTTCAGAAGGCAAGGCTGGCAGGATGGGGTAGGCACAGTCAACTTTTGATTATTTACCAGAAGGCCCACTTTGGAAGCTTGTCTCCGTGTTTGCCTTTTTTTGGGGGGGGGGGGGGGGGGGGGGTGGGGAGAGGGAAGGAAGGGAGAAAGTAGTAATAAGGTTTCAATTCAATTATAACTTTTTTCCCACTCTGAAAGGGCAATAACTGCAGCAAACATTATGCACTTGCTGTGTACCAGCCACGATTCTATGAACTTTACACATATTCTCTCATTTAATCCCTCAACAGCCCTATGAAGTATGAACATTGTTGAACCCTTGGTAGAGATAAGGAAATAAAGGCATAGAAAGGCTAAACTTGTCTAAAGTTATACAGGTAGTAAACAGTGGAGACAGGACTTGGACCAAGACAGGTGTCGACTGATTCTGCTATCCAGCAGGAGTGCTGGTGGAGGCTAAGATTTCCAAAGTTTCCCGTGTACACAGAGGCAGCAGCACAACACAGGTTAAGAAAACGAGCCTGAGATCAGGCTGCTGGTCACTGAGTCCCACTCTGCCACTCACCAGCTTTGTGGCCTTGGCAAGTTATTTGGCCTCTTTATAACCTCAGTTGCCTCATCTGTAGAATGGGGATAATACAGTATCTACCTCAAGGGGTTGTGGTGAGGATTAAATTTGCTAATATTTGTGAAGTTCTTGGAACAGTGCCTGGCACACAGTAAGTGCTATGGAGATGTTAAGTCAATAACATCAGGATCCGTTATCAGCAAGGCTCGTGAATGATAATCAAGAGTTGACTGTGCTGTGCATAGTATTCTACTCGCTTTAAGAAAAAGCATAAAAGCCAACATGTCTGAAAGAAATGTTTAGAAAAAGAAAAGACTTGAAGAATCTGTCATTTAAATTTAGCTTAGTCACACATAATTTAAATACAAACAGAAATCTTCCATATGTGGGAAAATCAATTTAGTACTGATATAAATGCAATTTGACATACAAGTTGAGATATTAAATTATGAAATGGTATGCATTAGCAGAAATACATACAGGGATGCAAAGATGTTACAGTATTGATCTAGATTACAAAGAAGGATGGCAATATAATAAAACACCATGTAATGTCTTTCTCCAAGGAGCAAAAATAAAGCAACGCTTATTACTTAAGTAATTTTCCTAATACTCCAGAGAGGAGGACATTTTGTACACAGATCAAGAAAATGAAGTACAGAAAACCTAGGGAATGTTCTTGAGACCACTAATGGGGAAAAAAAAAAAAAAAACACCCAGAATCTACACTCCAAATTCCTCATCCAGGTCACTGTATCATAGTACATATTATTGGGAGAAAATCAAGTAACTAGCATACATCATTCTGACTTAAATGTCAGAATTATAGAGGGGTTTTTAAAAGGCTACAAAAGAGCTTTAAAAGCTACAGAAGTGTTTTTTAAAATATGATAGAAACGCTGTTCCGTGCTTTTATCCAATGCTGCTTTGCTTTGACAAAGGTGGTGCTGAGACCCTGTTTGCGGATCACATCACTTCCACTCTGCAGCATGGCTAACGTCTCTCCAGATTCAGTCAGGATCTGTAATACGTCTGGCACCGTGCTAGTTCTATTTCGTTTTTTGCTTTTGGGGTATGAAATCTCCCAGAGAAAAGAAAGGTGGGTATGCTGGGGTACTAATATCACTTGAACTGCTATGACGGTAAGCCAAGGCATGACTTTATTCAGCGAGGTTTGTTTGGTAAGATACAGAGACAATGAAAGAGGAAAACAGGTTGATGATTACTGTTAAAGTGATCACATACTGTCATAAGAGAGCACACGCAAAAAATACAGCACCTGTTATCAGACCAACCAAAATGATCACACAGGTCCAAGGGATCCTTTCCTGAGGGCTACCATTTGCCCCGAATGAGTTTTCGTCTGGGTTCAATTTTAACAAGGAACTGGCTTTATTTTAATTTCTTTCTCTGCAAAGAACTGTCCTTTTCTCGGTCTAGATCACCAACAGGTAAAATGCATCTAGGTGATCATTACCAATGAGATGGCCTGAAGAACTCCCATAGAATTTAACTACTCCTGGCTGAAAGCCTGAAACAATTAAAAATTGGAATTTGGCCATGTGCTGTTTTAAAACATATCATCAATAGACTACGCCAATTAAGTTATTACGTAAGTATGTATGCACATATGGAAACATGGTACTGGGAAGTGTTATTATACCATCTACTCTCCTTTGGAGTCAGATTCATGCAGAAATTGGTATGCTTGCCTGAGTCATACAGAAATCTAAAAGAAAGGGCCCTTTTAGCCACATTTTGTTATGCTTTGCTTTTCCTTCAACTGTTTCATCTAAAAAACCAGCAGGATTCCTGAGCTAGGGCTATTTTTTTAAATCCCTAAAAATAATTGGCAGCACAGAGAGGCTGAACCAGTCACAGAGACTGAGACTGTCTCAAGGCCTGGAACAGAGCTGCGCAGGAGGAAGACTTGAATCAACAATCACCATGGTATAGACCAACACAGGAAAATGAAGCTGAGCTAGTAAATTCAAGAAGAATTAAACTAAGGGTTGGCAACGTTTTGAAAGCTGATTAAGCAGCTTTTGACCTGGGCAAGTAAGGAGCACGGTGTGAAGCACACTGATTTCCACGAGGAGGCCGTGGTGCCTGGGGCACTGCGCTGATTCCCTCCAGCCTGGCTCTTCAGGGACAGAGCCGCAGGATTTCTGCATGGACACGCTGTCTCTGACACACATGCCCCGGGCTGCTTTACAGTCCTTCGGATTCGCTGCTCAAATTTATACAATTTTCATTCTATTGTCATTCTGACGAGACTTATTCTAAAGTCCCCAAATCTTTCAAATACTCAGGGGCCACGGATGAAATGTGTCTACACTGAATTAACCTAACCCTGTTTTACGAACTCACATTACCTGCATGGTTCAAATGAAGAATGCTGACACATCGGTGAACTCCCTCCCTCCCCACCACCATGACATCAGAGGTAACGTGGTGGGCAGGACAGAAGCATGAGGCCACACGCCTTTCCTGAACACCAGAGGACGTTTGGGATAGAAGAGCAGGTCAGAGACGTATTTCTACAGGGGGCACCTCCATTTGATAGCCGCCTTCACTCTTTATGCAACCAAAATTCTTGTTTGTATTTTGACTTTTTCCCCCTCTAGCCCATAATGTGAATCCAGAAACATAGTAAGTTTTATGAGAAAATATACATACCAAATAACAAGGAATTTTCTTGCTGAAAGAACTCTCAAATGTAGAAGACCTAGTCTCCTAGATATATATTAACTTATGGTGTATGGTTTTATTGAGTTCAAACATTTTTGCAAAATATCAAACTGATCAACATCTACACAATCGATTATTCATTTCCATCCAATTTTTATTGCTAAAAAGGTTTTCCTCATAGACTGGCAAAGAGTAGAGAATAAATAGTAATACCTCAAGGCTAAATTTATGTCATTTGATGTCTGCCCTTTGATCCACAAAGAAAACAAATAAGCTCAGAATGCCTTGTGGAGACACAGGCTCTAATCTAAGAGTTTATACTTCAGGAGGTGGGTGTCATACCATCAGCTTTCTCTTCCCTATGGCTTTCTTAAACCTAATGTTGAGTTGTATCCGAAAATGGGACCTCATAGGAAGTAAAGGCCCCAAGTAAAAATACTTGGTTTAAACACACCACACATCCTAAAGTCCTCTGTAAGGATATTACAAATGACTGACTTTAAACGTACACTGTATCAGACCTGCTCAACTCTGAGACTCCATCAACTGCAAGAAACACCAATCAATGACAGACTACCATATCCAATGTAATGTGTAAGATCTACCCAACTTCAGAAATACTAGAAAATGTGCAAAAATGTGCCTCAGAATCAAGGAAACATATCTCAGAATCAAGTAAATAAGTGTTTTGTTTAAAACAAATTTTTTTTTTTTTTTTTTTTTTTTTTGAGATGAAGACTCGCTTTGTCACCTAGGCTGGAGTGCAGTGGTGTGATCTTGACTCACTGCAACCTCCACCTCCTGGGTTCAGGCGATTCTCCTGCCTCAGCCTCCTGAGTAGCTGGGATTACAGGCGTGTACCACCACCACACCCAGATGTTTTTGTATTATTATTATTGTTATTATTATTATTTTAGTACAGATGGGATTTCACCATGTTATCCAGACTGGTTTCAAACTCCTGACTTCAAGTGATCTGCCTGTCTTGGCCTCCCAAAGTGCTGAGATTACAGGCATGAGCCACTGTGCCTGGCCACAAACATTTATTTACTATTTTGAGTATATGTTTAAAGCATCTAAGCACATTTTACCCAATTTTAAAAATATATTATCCATGCTTTAAAACTTTTGGAAAATATTTTAACTCAGAGATGTCTACATTCTCTGTATTTTTCATATTAATTCAATATGATGTACAGTAAAGGAATTTAATGATCACCTACATTCATTTTCTTGCTTGTGCTTCATAGACAAAAAAGACATTTCAGAGTTAAATGGGGCCCGACGAGCCACGCCATCCAAGTCCTCCTGGCATGCTTAAGTGGCCTGGACAATACCCCAGCTGGGCCTCCTCCAGTCTGTTTGCACACCTCCAGCTGCAGGTGTCCACATGAACTTCACAGGCAGCTCAGCACATGCCACTCAAGGCCAGTTCAGTTAAAAACTACTTTCTGATTCTGATCTGAAATATTATCTGCAACCTGACCCAGTAATCTTTACTTGCCTTTTAGATCAAATTATAAGAAATCCAGATTTTCTTTACATGCTGCTACCTCTTGGCTGGTGTTCCCTGCATTACACCAGTGGGAAATATGAATTATGCAAATGAACTTGGTGTATTCTTAGAACACGTGACATCAAAGTAAACATAGTGTTATTTTACATATATTTTGCAAATGTACCACTTATTTGCAAACACATTTCACTAAGTTTTCACCTCATAATGTGGTTTATAGACATGCACATATATACACATAGACATGTTCACATACCTACAGTATACCCTCCCTTCTCTTTGTGGTTTTGTGCTATCACTCTCAATTTTTCATTTGACACAAATCTCTTCCACTGATACACAATGAGCACAAATTACACTAAATATGTCAATGCCTAAGTGTTCTAAAGTTTATTTTCCATACACCTGAGTGATGGTCCAAACAACAAACCTGTCTTTTAAGGGTGTTTTTCAAATAGCTAAGACTACTTGGCCATCATGGGATTTGGGCATGGGGATTTGCTATCCTATTTCCTACCAAAATTAAAGAGTAAAGACAGGCTCTTGCTGGAGTTCCATGTGAAGTGCCTGTGGTGCCTTCTTCCACGGCCTGTTACCAGCGGTGATGGGGACAGACCTACAAAGGATTCCGTTTCCCATGGGCCTCTGCTGCTCCCTGCTGGTCAAGCTGAGTTCTGACACAGCCTTTCCTACTCTACAGAAAGAGAGGAAATAAATAATGCAGATGTACAGGGACTCTTCCTATTTTTATTCTCTTCTGAAACAAATTCATTTTGGATTCCTGGGGATCCCTGGCAACTTTCTCACATATTGGATCTATGTCATATTGGTTGGCCCAACAGAAGGTATTGTATTTGTTGTTAAATGGGATTTTTTTTTAAAAGACATATATGGTCATAAATTTCCCAAAAAATACCCAGGTAGAGATGTAAACAAACATGTACATATATATAACACACACACACATACATGTTCATGTACATACAGTATGCACTCCCTTCTCTGTGTTTTTTTGTCTGAGTTGACTATTTGGAGCTCAAAGAGCTAGCGGAGGGAAAAGCTGAAGCAACTCAAACACATAATGAGAACTGGAGATATAAAAGAAGGCTGAGTTCTAGGAGATGCAACAACTTAGGAGATAACAGAACCAATTCGGGATGAACAGAAATTGTAGGAACACAGGCGTTGACTACAAGAATCAGCTACACGCTATTTACTGGCAAAGCAGGAGAAATGTGACTGAGGACAGTGTGCCACTGAAAACTGATGAAAGAGGAGGGAGACAGGAGGACAGGGCTGTGGGTAGCAGGAAGACAGAATGGAAAAAAAACCATGTTAACAAGATGGCTTTTGGCAGCAGTAGCAGCACCAGGCCAGCTGTCTCTCTCCTCCAATTCAAGTTACCACCACAAAACCCATTTGCAGTGGGAAGAGCTGCTACATATTCGCATGGATTAAGGTTATTTATTCACATGTGGACGATTCATTTAATTTTTGTTTTCTGTGTTTCCTAAATGACTATTTTTGGAGGTGGAGCACTGGTGTACTTACGATTTTTTTAAAAGTGCTTCAAAGTTTAAGCATTTATTTCAACCAATAGTGAGTTAGCCTCTGTGTTATAGAAATTATCTGAGCAAAGGAGGTCCAACAGATCCTGTTTATCAGTGGGGATTGAATTTCTGCTGCTAAATGGCAAAGAAAAACTAAAAATAACAACACTCTTGGTTTCAACTCCTTTTCTGTAGAGCTAGTCAAAGCCCCAACAGAAAAGATGTTAAAAAATCAAGTACTGTAGCCTTAAAGGTGTCACTCACTTTGCATTCTACAGCTAAGTGTAGAACTCAGAACTAGCATTTTATGGCTACCAACTCAGCATGTGGCAGACTGACATTATCTAAATTAAGCCTGGGATTTTATCAATAGAGACTATCTTCATAACATTTTTGATTTTTTTTTTTTTTTTAAGATAGGATCTTGTTCTGTCACCTAGGCTGGAGTGCAGTGGCACAGTCTTGGCTCACTACAACCTCAGCCCCCCAGGTTCAAGCGATTCTCATGTCTCAGCCTCCCCAGTAGCTGGGATTACATGTGTGTGTCAATAAGCCTGACTAGTTTTTGCATTTTTAGTAGAGACAGGGTTTCACCATGTTGGCCAGGCTGGTCTTGAACTCCTGGTCTCAAGTGATCCACCTGCCTTGGCCTCCCAGTGTTGGGATTACAGGCGTGAGCCACCATGCCCGGCCAATCTTTGTAACACTGAACTGTACCTGGACAATCTTCATAATGCCCACGTTGCGGGGGCAGAGGTGTGGGCAGCTGCTTTGTTTTGATTCCTCAGGTGTCTTACTTTGAACTATTATTAATACAATGCATTGGGAACACTGCCTTTACTCTTGGCCTGTATTTTAAAAAGATGTGCGAAAAATCACAGTGAACGGAATTTATTATTAGACATGATGGAAGGATATTAATAACCATGTATTAAAGACAGCACTTGGAATAACAAATAATTGTTGAGATAAAACAATAACTAGCTGTGTCATGCTTGGAGAAGAGATGGAACAATTTAGAGAACACAATGCTAGCAGAAATGGGATTTATTATAAATGATCTCATTAATTTTTCAAGTGCTGTATGGTTGATATCTTTCAGGTGTTCCGCTCTAAGAAACCCTTAAGAAGATAAAACACTTAAATTACTAGAAACAGCACATGATGCCTTTTCCCCTCTGCTGACTGATAAAAATAAATTAAAAATATGCTCCCCTGTTTTGGCAGAATCTCTATTGTGAAGTTAGAAAGCCCCAAAGTTAGGAAGGCAAGATGAACAAAAAGGTCTTGGCTTGCAAGTGAAGCGGCCTCGTAAGCAGACTTCAACCTGATTAAATCTTACCATTGTCTACAGAAATTCCAAGCACACTTGATATCTTTCTCACACTGAAAACACAGAAAAAGTCACTTTGTTATTGGACGCTTTTCCACACCCTCAAAAATTGATTCATGGGCTTTATGTTTTCACAGCAGTGCTAGGATTAACATCCATTCAGAGCTGGAATGTCAGAATGTGGACGCTTGATCAATTACATGCACGGGATCAGGAGGGGTGAAAGAAATCCATCCCGAATGTTCTCCGAGTCGCAGGGGAAAGCCAACGTTAAGTTGGCTTTAGGTGATGAATCCAAACTTTATGTTTAGAATACTGGAGAACGGCTGGCTATGGACCCAGCCAAGTTTTGTTTTGGGGATGGGGGAAGGGTCAGGCACTTTTAGGTTTCGTGCTGTAGTTGAGCGTGTTCCACATTGTGTCACTCCCAAATGCTGAGGACGCTCCTCCAAGGAAGGGAACTGTGCCATGAGCTCTTCATCCTACTTGCTTTGAGCTGGAAGAAAAATCGAGTTGGTGATGTGATAGGTGTGGACTGGGGCTCTCCCCTCTGAGATGGCACATGAGATGGCTGGCTGTTACGATGGCATGTCATGGGACTTACTGTGGTTAAAAGTGAGAGAGTTATCCAGGCTGCCCAGCTGCTGCAATCTGGCATGCATCATTCCTGTTCTGTTACGGGAAACAGGCAATGTCTGAGACTTTCGATCATGAACTATGGGTCCCAACCCCTCCTGGTTCCTGCAACATGAGTGAAATGGGATAGAAGCAAAAGTTAGATGTGTTACACCGCAGCGAGACGGGGAGCGTTAGTGAAGCCAGGACATGGCATGAGGGAGATGGCCATGCACTGACCGAGCGCGGTGGAGCAGCCAGAGACACAGGCAGGCGGCAGCTCCCACACACTTCACGGCAAAGCACCTGATGACCCAGGAGCAAAAATCAGGCCAAAGCAGGGACCTTCTTATTTTTAGAAAGTACTTTAGAGATGCTACTCTGAAAAAAGTGAGCATCACTCCAATGCAGTACTAATGGTTAGTGTTCTGACAACTGTCAAAATGTCACTCATCTTTTTGGATTATATATGTTCTGAAAGAGCAAAAGACATGTATTTTTTTTTAATTAAAAAATGCATTGGAAGACACAGAGAACAAACATGCAATGGAAGGGATTATATGAGTTTTAACACCTTTATTCTTACCCAAGCAGGAAGGAGAAGAGCCACACACTTTGTTAAACTTGTCAGCAGTCAAGTAGAGAAAACAGAAGAGTGATTTGGGTTAGCAATCAAACAGCTAACTTCCTGCTGTGTACCATCACCAGAGCAGATGAAAATGAGACCGGGGCTGCAGTGACACCTGTCCCCTGTCCCAGAGCCAACCGTCCCCCTCACTGTGTTATTGTGTGTTGGAGAACAGGGACATGCATGGACTATCATCGACTGCATGCTGCTGGGTGACTTCAAAGTGACAATAAGAAGGCACAGTGTTCATCAAACTGGACCACCATGGATGGCAAACATGTACAAGGTTCACAGTCTAGTTCAGGATCTGTTTCACATGCAGCAGAGACCCATGGCAATTTTCGTATAGAGCAGAGCATATCTTTCCACAGTGCATGGAGCAAAGTCACACCATCTCCACTCCCGTTTTCCTTGGCCCATCTATTTTTAAGGCAGTCCACACTTTAATATGCAAATATATACAGGGTGCTTATGAAGTAGGAAGATTTTCTTTAAAGAAGTTAAATTTATATCCACTGAAAAAAAGTAAGTTAACCATTTCACAAAACCCGATTCTAAAACATTTTGTTGGGACAGAAATCTGCAGCTTCTCACATTCACCGTTTTAAGCTGTGAGGCATTTTATTCTACTTGGCACAATATTCTCCAAATGCCATCTTGCGATGTAGGTGTCACTGCAAAAAGTGAAGCTAGACCAGCACAGTGCCTTTCTGTGACAGAATTTACTGTTTGCTCATCTTCATGGGACAAAGTCAGGGAGAATCCAAGTCAAGGTAGAAGATGTTGCTGGTATAAGGACACCTTGTATATACTTGCATTTAGTGCTCCAAAACTCAAATACAAAATTACTGTTGTGATAAAAAATAA
Source organism: Piliocolobus tephrosceles (assembly GCF_002776525.5). NCBI lineage: Eukaryota > Metazoa > Chordata > Mammalia > Primates > Cercopithecidae > Piliocolobus > Piliocolobus tephrosceles. The sequence continues at coordinate 14,788,492 of NC_045455.1, read as the reverse complement.
AGCAGTTAAGATTAGAGAACTTTAAGTGCTACCACATTTCAATGAAAAACAGAAAATATTAACAGGAGGAAAATGCAAAAATTCTAAATTTGCTTCTTTTAAAAAGACAACATACATGTTTACTTCTTAACATAAAATGTAATTCTGAAAATTTCTCAAATATCCCCAGAAAAGAACAATGTTAACAGAAAAAGAAAATCTTCACAAAGAGCAAGTCTATTAAAAAATCTCTGGCCTATTTCATCGCTATAAGACAAAATTGTTGATATACAGAGAAACAAACCTCAATGACAACTACATTTTTAAGTTTTTCTTAAAACATATTTACTTATAATAAAGCTGTTAAAAACAATAGTAAAAAAATATAATACTTAGACCAAGGCCCCACTAATACACTAACACAGAATGGCTCACAACATAGTAAACAAACAAACACAGACATTCCTAATGGCAATGGAGCAGGAGGAAGAACTTGGTAAGGACAAGAGGTGCTGTGAAAAAACGCCCCCAAAGAAGGCGTGTCCACACAGCTGCAAGGAGTTTCTAGGAGGCTGGTTCTGGACAGGAAAGTGGGAGTGACGCGACTCACCAGGGAGTTCTGGCCAAGAACATGGAGCGCTTATCAACTAGTCAAGAGTAGGAAGACAAAAGGCTCCATTTTAGAGGTTTGTGGAAGTCCACACAAATTTGAGATGGGCTGAAAACATTCTTTCATTAAGAAAGAAGAAGAGTGGTTAGGTGAGATTTTAGTATCTTTGTAGCTGGGAGCAGGAACAGTCAAAATGACCTTGGAAAGTCAAACAGAGGAAAAGAAATCACTAAGGAAGGAACACAGGAAGAAGAACTGGGGAGAAGAGGAGGGGAAGGAGACAGAACAGAGAAGGAAGAGGAGTTTGGACAACAGGATGGAAGGGTAGCCACAGCCCACTAAAGGAACACTTTCCAAGAGGTAACACGTGAGATGAAATGAGACTTCGCCTGTAAGAATGCAGACGAAAGACACTGCCGGGCTCTGCGGTGGCAATCCAAGGGCCTGCCATCGGTCCCCATGGCTGCTTCCATGAATGCCAACCGCCAGCCGCCACTGCTGACCATTCCCACACAATCAGAGCCAGGCAACACAGAAAACAACACGTTTCGGATGAAAACGCCCCACAGTACCTGGCTATGTATCGCTTCCCCATGTACTGGAACTGGTGCAGGCAGACTCTGCAGGCAAGATGAAAAATTATTGGGGCAACGTGAAGATAAAATTATTTTCAGGACGTTATTTATCCATTAACAACAACAAATTCAATAAGCATTATGTCTAGCACCAGCATATATCACATCCTCATTCATTCAGAATAGTTTTTGGGAGTCCTCTGGAAAGTCCCTTCAAACCCAGAGAAATGTATTAACCTGTGAGGGAGGCCCCATGTTGTGTAGCTATCAGTGCCGTGGTGGCTGGCGAAAGCAACACAGTGCAGAAGCCCATGACCCACAGGATCGTCCATCGACTCGGGTGATAATTCACTCCACGCCAGCGTGCCCAGGAAATCACATTGAAGACCACGCACCCTGTTCCAAGTTACTTATTCATCCTCATTTACATTTATATAAGCAGCTCTCTCTTTGGCTCGAAAATACGGATTATACACACCAAGTATGTAGTTTTTAAAAATATATATCTAACAACGTTGTTTTGTTTTGTTTTTTTAAATCATGTATTTAATGAGGCAGTTAAAACAATGTCCAGTGAGCTCCTCTGGTGTTGAACCTCATTTCACCACATAACTCCTGCCTTTAACTCAGCAGAGGTCAGGAGACTATGAGCCAAGTGTCCACTGAGGGCCAGGCCCACAGTCTCTCATCTGTAGTTCCAAAATGCATGAAACTCTGAAAACCGGCTTTCCTCCTGAGTTCGTGCAAATACATTTGGCACCAAAATGTGACCCAAAATACTAGACATAAAGCTACTTATAGTTATGATTTATCCAATTATTATGAACAATAATAGTACTGCAGAAATTTTTTATTTTTACTATAGAGAGATGCTGCTGAGATGTTATGGGATATAGTCTACATGTAAATTTTTCAGAAGCCCAAAAAGTTCTGAATTTGGAAAATTATCTGGCCCCAGCAGTTTTGGATAAGGGATCGTAGATTCACATTGCAAAAAGTAAAGAGCTTAAAGGAAATCAGAAACTTATATTGACGAGCCAAAATGAGATAAAGATGCTACATAAGATTTCACTTTTACTTCTTATATTTTAAAATTATAGCAATTTTTCTGACTCAGTTTCCGCATCAGCTTAAGTTAGGCTCAACTTAAAAAAGCAGTATCTACCCAATTCAGCTAATAAATTTCGTGTTGTTTTATTAAGATGACTTATACACATAAGCAGTTACCTCTCATGTAAAACAAGCACATATCTGTAATACTTTAAGGGTGACCACTGATCACTGGGTCACAAGCCCCGAAAATATGTTTTAGGGCCAAGTCCATGAGAAAGGGCTTAACAAGTAAGTGAGGATGTGACATACACGACTCCCCTGGTTCAACTACATAGTATTCATCAAGCCTCTTAATGATCCAGGAAAAAATCAAGAGGCAATGATCAAAGAGAAAGCTACTTACTCAGATATTGTAAAAAAATCCATAAGTTCAGATGTTGAAGCCTTGTTCCAATATGTAAACAAAGCATCTAGAAAATAAACATTTACTTAGAATCACAATATATATCGTATACATTATGGAGAATCACCTGTCATGAAAATGGGAAGGAACCTTGGAGTGTAGGCCTCTAAACCCTTTCCCTGCCCTCTTTTATAGCTGACCACTCTACACGGGATATCACACACCTGAGGCCTATTCACCTTCAACATGCTGTATACGAACATTTGAACTGTAATTCCATCATAAGTCATCTCGTGCTACATTCTAGCATAATGCTCACTTAACTTATATGTAACATGCTCTTAAACAGACTAGAAAATTCTAAGAACACAAGTGTACATACAACCTAAAGCTGGGCTCTCTTGTCTCCTACTACAGGATCTCTCCTCAACAGGGAATTTGTTGAAAATCTTTGCATATTACACACATAAGTTTGCTCTTTGAGCTTTAACTGAACAATATAGCTTGGATCTATCTCAAGTTTTTCCAAGTTGCATAATATTCCTCTATGTGGATAGACCATAATTGACTTAACTAGTCTCCTACTGATAGACAGTTACTGTTTCTGCCCCCTAACTTTTTGCTATTACAATTATGTTTCAATGAATATCCTTTTATGTGGGTCTTTGCATGCATGTCTAACTATACCTACAGGATAAGTTCTCTGAAGCAAAATAGCTGTACCGAATGGTATGTGCATTTAAACCTCTGTGTGAACCCTTAACAGTTTAGTATTACTGTCGTTTGAGTTCTATCATCTAATAGCTAACCTTTTTTGCATTCTTGTATTTCACACTGAGGTTGAGAAATAGGTAAATAATTTTCTCTTAGGGAAAAAGCCAGAGTCTTTGTGGCCTGAGATGAGCAGAGAGGGTGGCTGTGGGGATGCTGATGGCCCATGAAGATGCATGGCCACAGGCTTTCACTCTACACTTGTCAAGAACAATGACAGGCAGGAATGACATGGGATACAGACTGAGAATCTGTTGTGTGCCAGACACTGTACTAGGTCCTCTCACAATTTCACATAGATTGTGCCATCTAATCCTCACCATAATCTGGGGCAGAAGAAAGTTCTCATTTAGATGAGCTAACAGAGGCTCAGAGAAGTAAAGTAATTCTCCCATTTACCAGTCTGAAGAATCATGGCTGAGTGGGAATCGTGTGCATCTGATTCTAAAGGTCGCTTGGCCTATTAGACCAATAATAAGAGTGGGTCATGGGCTTCCATCTTTAGGGGTTTTGAGTTGAGATTCCAGAGGAACAGACTCTGGCTACTTGAGGCTGGCCATCAGGGTAGGATGAGCCCCCAGGGAGCTCAGTGCATGCTGGAGAGCCTGGTGGGATCACCCTGCAGACCCCTGCGGCCGCCCTCAGCACACACCAGACAAAGCGGCCAGCAGCATGGGGCAGTGACGCTGCCATTCCTTGCTCTGGGCTCCAGGTATGGTTGGGGAGAGTGGGAAGACAGAGATAAGCTCTGTGAAGACGGAAATGGCACAAGAAGGACAGCGAGGAAGGGCCCAGCATGTAGAAGGTGCTCATTAAATGTGGAATAAATGAAAGAGTAGCTACACAGTTACACAACTGATTTTGGTTGTCTGTGTGTTAACCATCTCTGGAGGCAACTTCTCCCCCTAACTCATACGGTACACAAAAGCCAAGTGTAGGTAGATTTTTAGAGTTTAATGTGAAAATTTAAATAACACTGCTTTCAAAGAAAATATGAGAATACCTTCATGACCCTGGAGGTCAGAGAAGATGTCTTAAATGGGATGCACACACACACAAATTCTAATTATAAAGGGAAAACAATCGATAACTTGAAGAAAATTGAGATAAAAATATATTCTGAAGAGGTGGTTGCATTTTTAAAATATGTATATGACTTTAAAGAATAACTTTTACGGCCGAGCACAGTGGCTCAAGCCTGTAATCCCAGCACTTTGGGAGGCTGAGACGGGTGGATCACGAGGTCAGGAGATCGAGACCATCCTGGCTAACACGGTGAAACCCCGTCTCTACTATAAAATACAAAAAACTAGCCGGGCGCAGTGGCGGGCGCCTGTAGCCCCAGCTACTCGGGAGGCTGAGGCAGGAGAATGGCGGGAACCCGGGAGGCGGAGCTTGCAGTGAGCTGAGATCCGGCCACTGCACTCCAGCCCGGGCGACAGAGTGAGACTCCATCTCAAAAAAAAAAAAAAAAAAAAAAAAAAGAATAACTTTTACTTGAATTCAAATGTTCTTGTATATTTGTCTTCAAAAAGCAATTATGTTCCTATTATAGGTCATATTTCATATTTGAAATTTAAAATAATTTAAATAAAACTTTAAACAAAGGAAAAACAGAATTATAATGCTTGCTAAACCTCATTATTACCATGAAGCAAAGTTTAGAACTTTTGACTTAAATGGGAAGACTTTCAACTTTCTAAACCCAAATATCAGACTAAGTGCCCTGTGCTAGTGTATTTGGTCATCATTCAGGGAAAGTCTTGCTCATCTGTTCTTTTTTTAAAAAATAGCATTTTAAAGTAACGAATCAACAGAAGAACAAATTACCCAGTCTTTCTTTTAAGGACAAGCAGGTTTTTCCTACCATCTGAGCTAAAAAGTCAGGTTGTACCTTGGCTGGGGTCGGGGAAAAAAAAAGTCAGGCTGTTAATGCTGCTGAAATGGAAGCTTGATATAAAAGAAATACCATTTTCAAGCAGAAATTCCTTCCACTGGCTGGTTAGTCCACACCTCCTGCCCCCAGATATAAGCAGCACAAGAAGCCTTCAGGTTCTCAAAAAATGGCACTTTGTTTTCAGGAGAGTTCATCCTAATTCAATCACCTTAATAAAGTTCACAGCACACCTTTTAATTCATTGTAGGAAAAATAAGATTTTTGCCCAGGATGAGAACTGTGACATTGTTTACCGGGATTGTTTATATTACACAGCCAGATACACAGACGAGCTAACAGAGTTGAAACTGTCCTGTCATACACATTCGCGAGCCTTATGTGGTCCAGATAGAGCATTCAAACTTCTGTTCCTTCTTATTTTAAAATGTAGTTGTCCAACCCTCAAACAGAAACATAATCTACTATGATACCACCATTTCCATTAGAAAACTAAAATAACGTTTCTCCCACTTTGAGCCAGGAATATATACACTCTGAATGGAAGGAATGCTTAGGTCTGCCCACAACATATATTCTAATTCTAGAGACTAACACAGTTATTCAAGTTGACAGTAAGTTTGTTTGAACGAATAAAATGTTTTTAAAGTCAAAAGCTATTTTATGTATGTGCTTCTATCTCCTCCAGTTAACATGGTAGGTCCCAGTTTAATATTTAGAACTCATTTTCTAGAATAAAATTATTAAGGTAATGATTTTCCCAAATAAGGTTCTTATTTCTTGAATATGCATTGAATATGCATTTTTAACAAGGAAGAAAATCCTTTGAAATCTTTGTATCCTTTCAACTTATTACAAGTTAAAAACAAACAAACCAAGTACTGAAACAAGCAAAACAGAAATCTCCATTTTTTAACCTACCATCAGACATGCTCTTTAAGATGTAGAGGAAACACATCAGTAGGCTCTTAATCTCAGACTGGTCAAGTTTATCACAGCGAACCACCGAATTTCCCAATGTGTTACTTTGTTGGTGCTAAAAAGAAAATACAGGTGATTTTGATTTTTCTATTTAATTACGGGAGGAAAATGTGTTTCCCTTTTCTCCCGTGGAAGAGAAAGATTCTTAGAATCAAGTCAGATCATACACATTGGAAGGTGCAAGTAACTTGCTGACAATTAAACCACAGGCACCCTTTCACCCAAATATAACACACTCAGATGCTGCCCATGGAAGCCCTAGCTTGTCTCCTCAGCACGCCCTCCTAAGGGACAAGCAGAAGGCACAGACCTTTCACACTGGATAAATACAGCTTTAGCTCTGCCGAGTAAAACCTTCTGAGATGCCAAGTATATTGAAACCTCATGCAAGAAAGTATGTGTGCTAGGATCAAGAACAGAAACTATGACTCGGAAGACACTGCACAACCAACCACCTCCTGACGACAACGGCGGTGGCTGAAACAGCAAGTGCCTGTGGTGCTGCTGTGACCAAAGCACCCCAAAGCCTGCAGCCCAGGCGCCGTCATCCAGGGTGCATCATGGGGCGTGCTGTGGGCACTGCTCAGGGAACACAATAGGCAGGTGCCTGCCTGGGACAAACAGGGACACGTCAGCACAGCATCCAAAGGTCCTAAACTGATGAGGTCACTCCATCATCAGCTTAGCTCAACACTGCAAACGTCAGAAAGCTTGGGGGAAACGAGAGGGCAATTTTGCCACTAGGCAGCAGGTTCTCATGGAAAAAAAGCAGCACAAGAATCTCATCATGTGATTGCAAACACAGGAGATTTTAAAACTCTCCCAGTTGAATTTCCGATTGAAATAAAAAATTTTTTTTTGCCAAATATCAGAGCAAAAACAATAGTGGAAAAAAAGATGTTTTATTCAAGGTGCTAGTGGCCAACTGAAAATAAAATTATGTGTGTGTGTGTATACACACACACACACACATTAAATAGGCTTAATTAATAAAATATGTGAATATTTTTATTTACAGAAAAATACAGGGGCAATTAGTGGCAAAACTGGTATGGATGTACCCTCTGGCCTTCCCACTTGATCAGAGTCACTGGAGAACTCAGTACTTCCGGCAGTGGGAGACAGGGTGCTGCGTGCATTGTCTCCTCTGGCAAAGGTGGAATCGTTAGAAGGGAAAAATCCACAGTGACCCGGTTTTTCCTGGCTGACTGGCAGCTCTCCTCCTCCTCTCCAGCACTGCGTATGACACAAGCAGAGTGCCTTCGGAGCAGCTTCTCCTTCTACACACGAAGGCATGTTGGGGTCAAGGGAAAAGTTTGACACGTCATGACACACCCAAACTGAGCTGCTCGCACTTCAATAGAGCTGCATTTAACAATAACCATGTCAATGCCGGCCATGGGATGCGTGACAAGATTATAAACCTGATGCTGAGGAAGGATGTGTTCTGGGTGTTTTTGGAGAGCTAGGGATAAATCCCTAAATGGCTCAGCTGTTTATTGGGATGGGTGCTTGTCTGTAACTTGAAGTAACTTAGAAAATCTGTGCCCAAAGTGATACCAATCTACCATGGCTCCAGGTTTAAACCCACACTTTTATCCTTTCCTACAAAGTTCCAAATGGTCTGAGCATTTAGTAGTTTGAAGAAAAAAGGCTAAGTATGACGAGGAAGTGCTGTGTTGTGGGTGGGTGCTATGTGAATAAAGTGATTTCTTATCCCTGAATTACCTACATGATCAATTATTCTCTGGAGCTGGTTTCAGACCTAACACCCTTGTGGGTGGAGAGCTGTGTTGGTGACAGTGTCTCCGTTATAAAGACTACAGGGAATTGGCAGGGTGCAGAGGCTCACACCTGTAATCCCAGCACTTTGGGAGTCCGAGGCGGGCGGATCACGAGGTCAGGAGTATGAGACCAGCCTGGCCAATATGGTGAAACCCCATCTCTACTAAAAATACAAAAATTAGCCAGGCATGGTGGCATGCGCCTGTGGTCCCAGCTGCTGGGGAGGCTGAGGCAGAGGAGTCACCTGAACCCAGGAGGCAGAGGTTGCGGTGAGTTGAGATCGTGCCACTGTACTCCAGCCAGGGCGACAGAGTGAGACTCCTCTCAAAACAAAAAAAAAAAAAAAAAGACTATAGGGAATTGAGCTGGGCAGCATTTTGAGTCCCTCCGTGTCCAACCCACCAGAGCCATTCACTCAAGATGCTACACTGCAAACACTGCCCAGGATCTGAGGTCATGGAAACAGGAATCAGAGCATTTCAAGGAATGGGCCCCGACCTTAAAGCTCTCATCACCTACTCCAGGTCAGCTGGGTGGTTTAGGATAAAACAAAAGGTCACACTTAAAAGGCAATAGAATGGGCCGGACGCGGTGGCTCAAGCCTGTAATCCCAGCACTTTGGGAGGCCGAGACGGGCGGATCACGAGGTCAGGAGATCGAGACCATCCTGGCTAACCCGGTGAAACCCCGTCTCTACTAAAAAATACAAAAAACTAGCCGGGCGAGGTAGCGGGCGCCTGTAGTCCCAGCTGCTCGGGAGGCTGAGGCAGGAGAATGGCATAAACCCGGGAGGCGGAGCTTGCAGTGAGCTGAGATCCGGCCACTGCACTCCAGCCTGGGCGACAGAGCGAGACTCCGTCTCAGAAAAAAAAAAAAAAAAAGAAAAAGGCACTAGAACATGAAGTACGTTTACTTTGGGCTAAATCCATTGATTACAAGAACACTTGTGCTGGGTGGAAAGCAATTACCTTATCCAGGGAATTGCTCTTCTCACTGTTCCTTTCTGGAAGGCTGTTACCCGAATCTGTGCTTATGAGAGATCCTCTCGAATCAGCATTTCTCACACTGTTGATGTTTGGAGTTGACGTCGTATATGGAGAAGCTAAATGGAAATCAAGCCAAGAATAAAGTTTTATTAAGACAGAACAAAATGAAGATGAGTACTGAACTTTAAGGGATATTGCTTTTCTTGCACTTATATTTTCTGTTAGGAAGTTGGCTCACGAGTTGCATTCCATTATTTCACCTTTAAAGAACCGGGTCATATACAATGAGATAAAAAGAAACTAGTCTGAAACATTCAGAAGTAAACATCCATTCACTTATTAGAAACCACCTTTGATCGCTAACCATGCACACCTGTTTCAGAATGTGATAGAATGAAGACTTAAAAAAATTAAAAGATAAATCCACCTACAACTATCAACTCACGAAATTAAACCATACAACAAACTCGTAGCATTCACACTGATAATAACCACTGAGGAGCCTACCAAACTCTGAGGGGTGTCATGGGGTGTTTTAAATTTTCAAGAACACAGTGATCCGTGACCTTGGCCAGAAGCTGCCGTTTCAGCAGCAGGTTGTGCTGTGCTCCTTTTGAAGACACATTTGTTAAACTGGGTGTTTGGAGGGCTGCTATGATAAAAGGCAAGTAATCAGTGAGGGGCAGGAAATGCGAATGGTGCTGGCCAATATGACCCAACGGCTGAGAAGCTGTCAGTGTCCAACAGGCACACACCACTCATTTGTAGTTAGTTGTGATTATTAAAAATAAAATTAAACTTTTTTCTTTAAATGTATGCATATTATTCCTTTTAAGTGCCTACTAAATTGTTAGAATGTAAGTACTTGTTAAGTTATTTGGTTCTACGTACCTAATAAACAGAACTGTTGGGTGTGTCTTTCGGCCTAGGGATGCCATGAAGAAAAGTGACACTCAGGGTGCTGTGAATGGGGAATATTTGGGAATCTGCTATAAACAACTCTGAGCAGACAGGAAATCTCATGTGGAAATAAAACTTGTGATGTCCATGAAAAAAACAGGATTTGAAGGCAGAAATCACTCCCCATCTTGGTACTAAGGAATTTTTAAGGTAATAGATTGACTTCCTGTTTAGATAAGATTTATTAAATAAATCACACAATTTAAAGTGACTCTTTGGTCTGGTACATTCCGTGCTGAACCAAAAGGCGTGCCTCCGGCGGAAAGGCCTGGCTGGTTCGGCAGATGGCATCAGGAGATTTGGACTCTGTGTACAGCAGCTGTGAGCACACACTCTCCCAGACCCAAGCTGAAGATGCCGTTACTTGGCACTTCACAACAGGCTGGTCGTTTTCAGATCTCAGGAGGCAAATGAGCTACCATGGACTGGGATATTTCTAAGTTAAAAAATAAATAAACAACAAAATATAGCCAGCCCCTAGGTTACACCAAAAGCATGTTTGAAAGTGACTTGGTTGTTGCCCTTCTAAATGTGATGGCTAATGGCATAAATTCATCATCTCTCAGGCAATGTCAAGATGGTCTTTAACTCTTTTTTTTTGTTTTTTTTTTTTTTTGTTTTTTTTTTTTGTTTTTTTGAGACGGAGTCTCGCTCTTTCAGCCAGGCTAGAGTGCAATGGTATGATCCTGGCTCACTGCAACCTCAGCGTCTCGGGTTTAAGCAATTTTCCTGCTTCAGCCTCCCAAGTAGCTGGGATTACAGGCAACCGCCACCAAGCCTGGCTAATTTTTTCATATTTCTAGTAGAGACGGGGTTTCACCATGTTGGTCAGGCTGGCGTCGAACTCCTGACCTCAGGTGATCTGCCCACCTCGGCCTCCAAAAGTGCTGGAATTACAGGTGTGAGCCACCACGCCCGGCTGATCTTTAACTCTTTAACCTTAGAAGGAACCTGTGACATCAAGGTCAAAAATCCTTCCCTCTGTTGAACACTCAGATTTATTCATTGCTATCCCTGAAACTGATTCAGTGTTAAAGACCAAGAAAAGAAGAACCAGGGGAATTTGAAAACAGAAGCGGAGGCTTGAATATGTAGAACATTAAGCCTTATTGTCAGCCAGTGGCTGCGTCTCCCCAGGAGAGAAACCATGTGAATGATCGTCGCAAGGGACAGGTAAAAACCCTGTGAAAAAACTATGGCCTTTTTCTGTACTCAGATAAGAAACGCATGCTATCACCAAATTATAATTTTTCTAATATAATCATATTCCATATTTAATGTTGAACAGCATTTGAAGAACACAGAAGTCAAGAAAAAGAACACAGAACTCAAGAGAAAGGTCCTCAGTAAAGTAAAATTAGATCCTAAGTTCTCAGAGTTTCCAGCTTGATTCCAGAAGTAGAGTCCTAATTTAAGGCAAACAGATGGAAATGCAATATATCAAAATCAATATGCTTAGTTTGTTCCTATTTTGTATGTCTTTGTGTATGCGTTTGTATTTAATACCCTGGCCCAGAGCATAGCTTTTAAAGTCCTTAAATGACACTTGAGTAAAATGAAAAGAAGATAAATTCATCCCTCCTCCCTTGGTACCACTGAGTAGGTGCAAAAAGCAACCCTGAGCCTCAGAACGCTTGCCTTTTAAAATGAATGTAATCTCAGAGCAGTTTTTATCCAGGCAGTGAATCACTTTTAAAACTCTCAGGCACCATGCTCCAAAGACATTAAAAAAACTGTGATGGCACATTCTCAGTATGTGTGGAAACAGGATTCTTCTAACAGAGATGTAAGGAGAGTTTGCTCTTGAAGGAGAAGCACCAGGACTAAAATTAGCTAGAAACTCCCTGATGAACAGAGTTGCTAAAGCTGCCAGAAAAAAACTAGTAAACCTAGTTCAAAGATGAGGCTTCCCTGGAAGGTATTCCTAAAAGAGAACAGGGATTTAAGTCTTCAAGAAAGGAGGCAATATAGATAGCCTGAGGATAATAAGCCTGTCGTGGTGAATTCCTATGAAACGTGGATTTGGATTTTAAAATTTAAGAGTGAAAAAGTATTAAGTCAGTCTCAAGTGCTTTCCATAGCTGCACCATCAACCTGGAGCAATTGGAGGCCATGATGCTAAAGATCCGCAATGGCCTATTTCCAAGTTCTAAAGAAGTCCCCAGTCCTAACAAGGTGAATTCTGAATTGGAGAAGAGTCAAAAAAGTCAAACAGAAGTATTCAAACTGTGAACCACTGCAGACCACACCCTCTGAGGAAGGTCCCCTCCCTGCTTCTGGAGTAGTGGCTGGGAACGGGGCAGAGCAGGGCAGAGACAGAGTGAAGGCCCAGAAGAAAGGCAAAGGGAAACTCGTGACAGCAGCCAACATTTGCTGAGCGTTTACCGTGTGCCAGGCTCTGTTCCAAGCATTTTGCATGAATTAACTCTTTTAATCTTTACAGTGTCAACTAAGGAGAGCATAACTGTGAAAAAGACACATAAGTATCAACCAGATTAAGGACTGGTATTATTATTGTAGGATAAATTTGGGCATTGGTGTGGGTTTTCTCATGTTAAATCCTACTCAGTTTCATCCCCTACCTGAAATAGCATATTAACACCGCCACCACCGGCAAAGGTAAGGACGTAATCTCAGAGCGGGCAAGTCCTGTGAGTGAATCGGATGAAGGCTGCCATTTATTTTATCCCATTAATTAGTCCCATTATTGGGTAGTCTAGCCACCAGCCATAGTAGGCTGCTTTCTTTATTCACAACGTGATAAAGAGAGGGAGAAATAAAGACTGAAGAAGTCTGTGAGCACCTGTGACAATTCCTGGAAGATATGTGTGTGTATATACATATACATATACACACACACACACACACACACACACATATATATATGTAAACTGCTATCTCTGAGGAAAAGCTAGCACAGAAGTTCAATTAGTCAGAATATTAATAAGTACATTATGTCTGGTATTTTCTTATGGAGAAAGTATTCGAATTTCGATTTGTGTGAAGTGTTTTTCTCTCAGAGGGGCTGCTCTTCTGTTATTTCACACGGAAAAAGTCTTGTGGGACAGATTTTTGAAAACTGATTTTAGGATTGAATTCTAGCCATAAACTGCTATGTTCTTTAGGAATTACTATTTCATATTTCATCAAAATCGCTAAGACTACAAATCAGTGTTCCCCTCCCCCTACCACCTGCAAAAATATTCCTTAACAGCATACACAGTCCAATTAAGATTTAAAATGAAAACTCAACAAATGTTGAACAAAAAGCAAACAGTGCAAGCCTGTGATTAACTGTATGATCCTGAGGAGTCACAGGCATCCGGGACCTTTATTTCAGGGCGTGGCTGAGGGGTTTCAGTTGTTGATTATCACAAACAGGAAAAGAATACCCAGGGCAGAAACTCAGACTTCAAGGTCCTACCACACAAGTGTGACACGTTCACCAACTATGGGCTCCAAGACACTTTCAGAGTGATGGCGGAGAGAAGCCCACAGGAGCAGGGAGCATTACCAATGCCGGAGATGGCGCCCAGCAGGTCCTTGTGCAGGCTGTTGTCCAGGGTGCTTCCCTTCTGTGGTGTCACCAGCGGATTCACAGCTGGCAGAGCCAGGGATTCGTCCTTCACAGACTGTCAAGGGGAGGAAAGCAGAAACAATCAAAGATGTCTGGAGAGGGATTCCTCCCCTGTTCTTGGAAGTGCCAGGGCCAAGTGCAGGACCAAGACAGCCTGATGCATTCAATGTACCTGCCCGCATGGGAGCAGCAGCCTTGAGGTGTGGGCGAGGGAGGAGGGTGGGATGGGTCAGAGTGGGAACAGGGGGCATGGGATATGGATGCTGGGTGGGGGTGGGGGAGAGAAATCACGTTCCATAAAGTCTTGTTTCTCTTTCCCCAGCATTTCTAACACCTCTCCCTTTCCAGAGCTCTGATGCCCAGCATTTCCTTATTCTTTTTTTTTTCCCCTTCAGAGAAAATCTCCCCTGCTCTTTCTAACTAGAATGCTGGTTCTTATCTGTAATGCGGGGAATTACGATGACAGCGGCAATGACAGTCTCTAGATGTTCGTAGCATCATGTGGACTTCAGTGGAGAAATCATACTAATTTTGAAGTTAGGTCAAAAAACGGGATTTCACTTTGGTGAAAGTGTTCATTTTTGTTAGGACTGAAACTGTTCAGGGACGTCACATTCTACTCTGAATTACTCTGGTTTGAAAAACAGACAGGGTTAGAGAATACATGTGTGAAATGCAATGTTGTACAGGGTGAGATAAGCGAGGTGCCCTTAGGACAGAGAGAGTTTATGCCCTTTAGAGCAGCCACACACGCACAAAACCTATACATACAGCTCATCTCAGTGTAATGCTATTTAGGAACGTAATTGGAGGTGAAGAGGTAGTGTAAAAATGGGACACTGCATCACTGTTGGGGTGGGAGGGAGGGACAGAAACATATATGAGACTCTGCAAGTGTACACCCATAATGACAAGGTGGGAAGATGAACAACCAAGCCAGTTCATGAGACCAGAGTACCAGGGAAAGAGGAAATGCTAAAATAACATGTGCTGAATGAAATTCATAGCAGATAAGCCCTCTGAGGCCAAGACAGAATCAGAAAGAGAAGGAGTGCTGGTTTTAGATTGTAAAACTCTCATAAACTTTATTAATTAAAAATTATTATAGGTTAACATTTAAAAAGTCTTTTGCAACTGAAATGTGACAAGAAATTTGATAGTGATAATGCTTTGAAAAAGCTGAATTAATTGCAAGATGATTCCAGGAATCCTTTTTAAAAAACAATCATATCAAAGGTACCAAAGACTGAGTAAAAAAAAGTAAAATCATCTCTAACCAAAAACTTTTGAGATAATTTCTGGGGTCATCTCTCTGTTGACTCAATTTCATCAGGAGAACATGGTTTTCACACTTATTTTTTAACAAAGATTGAAGGTTTAGTAATTGACCCCATCTTAGCCAGGAATGCAACTTACTAGGAGTCACACTGGCAAAATAAAAGGGGGTGTATACTGGGTTGAGTAGTGTCCCCCAACAAATTCATGTCTACCTGGACTTCAGAATGTACCCTTATTTGGAAATAGGATCTTTCCATTATATACCTAAGATGTAAGTTAAGATGAGGTCATACTGGGTGGACCCTAAACCCAATCACTAGTGTCCTTATAAGAAGAGGAGACGGGGCCGGGTGCGGCAGCTCATGCCTGTAATCTCGGCACTTTGGGAGGCCAAGATGGGCGGATTGAGAGGTCAGGAGTTCAAGACCAGTCTGGCCAACATAGTGAAACCCTCTCTCTACTAAAAATACAAAAAAATTAGCTGGATGTGGTGGTGGGTGCCTGTGGTCCCAGCTACTTGGGAAACGCAGGCAGGAGAATTGCTTAAACTCAGGAGGTGGAGGTTGCAGTGAGCCGAGATTGTGCCACAGCACTCCAGTCTGGGCAACAGAGCAAGACTCTATCTTGGAAAAGAAAGAAGAGGAGAGGGACACAGAGGCACAGATAAACACCATGGAGAAGGGACACCAAGTGAGGGTAGAAGCAGAGACTGGTGCAATGCCACCACAAGCCAGAGAGCACCCAGGATTGCCTGCAGCGTCAGCAGCTGTGAGAGGAGCATGGCCCAGTCTCCGCCCCAGGAGCCTCCGGTAGGAACCCACCCCACTGACACCTTGATTTTGGACTTCTGGCCTCCTGACTGGGAGAGAATAAACTGCTGCTGCTCTAGGCCACCCAGCTTATGGCGCTCTGTCTTGGGACCCAATACTGAGTTGACGTGACCACACTTACATACCATGCCCGCATTCACGGGGAAGGGTGACACATCCCTCACATTGATCCGCTGGACGTTTTCAATCAGCAGACCAAACAGAGGCAGGTAGAGGGTGGCTATCCTTGCCTGATGACTCTGAAAAGACACACATGGTAAGTTTGACCCAGGATTCTGAGAACTGAACTAAGTTGTCACTGACCATCTCCTTTATTTGGATCCTTCCTATAAAGACAGATATTTGATTTTAGTCCCAAAACAGAGCAAAGTCTTAGTGCTGTTACCATGAATTTTCTAATTGATTACTCTCTTTACACCACTTAAAATAAAGGACATTATCAATACACATTCCTTCCATTGGGGACCACTCACCCTTGAAGCATATCTGTCATCAAAAGAATGCTTTATCAGCAGGTTCTTGAGCACACTGATGGCGATCAGACGGACCTCCCGGAACTCCTGGAGGGCTGTCCCCACCTCCCTCAGTAACAGTCCCACCAAGAAGTGGTTTCTGCAGAACTCATCTGTTAATGAGTAGTCAAGCTGGAGGTCTGAAATGAGGATAGAAACTACTTGAGGTAGGAAAGATGCAATGCTCTTCGAATAAAAAAAAGAAACAAAAAACTAAAACCCATCCTCTGCATTCAGCCCACTCTGGGTGTCAAGAGATGATTAGACTTGGCTTCAAATGAGAAAGGATCAATTCTACAAGGCTGCTCTACTTCTTAGCACATGAGAATCTTAAATGAAAACTAAATTTAAATACAATTAAGTGCACTGGATTTTGGAACATATTGCATCCTACATAATTAAATTAGTGAACAGTTTAAGTACCAATTTTTAGACTAGAGCACAGCATATGTTACATTAAAAATATAACTTTGTTAGCGACAAAGTTAAAAACGTTATACTAGCTAACAGAATTGTATAAGAGCAGTTTGTGCATAACAAACATGTAATTAAATAATAAACATACATGGCTTATTAAAATGTTATTTACTATATGAGTTCATATATTCCTTTCCTGGTCATTAATGCCTATATATTCCATTAAAACCCAATGTATTTAAAATAAACAAATTAATACATAACCTACTTATTCTGCTATCTCTGAATGAAGAACTTATTTAACGCAGTATTTCCTAAGATATTCTCCTAATATTTCTCCACCTCTCAAAACAAATATAAATTTAATATAAGCTAAAATTAAAATGGAGAAAGCATCAAACCAAACTGGTAAATCACCAGCAAGCTAAATGACAAAATTGAGAGCTCTTCTGGAAAACAGATAGAAGCAAACATGAACTCTACTCTGGAAGGGTACATAAAAACAGCTGAACATCACTCTGAAGATGAAATACACATTTCAGGAAGCTAAAGCTAGGTTGCGAATTGTCAGACTGACTCCATTATTAAAGGAAAGTCTATAGATCTCTCCCTTTGCCTTTCGTCCCGTATCAGATAGCTACTAACTAAATCTACCCAAAATACGGACACAAGTTCTACGAAACCCTTTAGTAGAAGGGGAAGAGCAGTCATTTTCCAGATTAATTATGTTCATTGTTTATGATTATTTCACCTAGTTTATCTAAACTGTAAGTCATAGCTTGAGTTCACATAAATCTCTTAGAAGAAACTACTTATGGTTTAACTGTGTGTGTGCTCACACATCTGTGCTTGTATGTATGAATGTGCATGAGAAATTACATGGTCTGGATGTGTGTGCCCTCTAAATCTCATGCTGAAACCTGATACTCATTGTTGGAGGTGGGGCCTAGTGGGAGGTGTTTGGGTCGTGGGGGCGAATCCCTCATGAATGGCTTGGTGCCCTCCTTGCCATAATGAGGGAGTTCTCGCTCTGAGTTCATGAGAGATCTGGTTGTTTACAAGAGTGTGGCACCTCACTCCCCATCTCTTTTGCTCCCTCTCTCACCATGTGACATGCTGGCTCCTCGCTTGCCCTCCACCATGATTGGAAACTTCCTGAGGTCTCACCAGAAGTCAATGTTGGCATCATGCTTCTTGTACAGACTGCAAAACTGTGAGCCAAAATAAACCTCTTTTCTTATTTTCTTTGAGAGAGGGTCTTGCTCTGTTGTGCAGGCTGGAGTGCCATGACATAATCTGCCTAGATTGCACATTTCACTGCAATCTCTGCCTCCTGGTCTTAAGTCATCCTCCCACCTCAGCCGCCCATATAGCTGAGAGTACAGGTGTGTGCCAACACGCCAGGCTAATTTTTGTTTTCTTTTTCTTTCTTTTTTTTTCTTTGTAGAAACAGGGTTTCATTATGTTTCCCAGGATGATCTTGAACTCCTAGGCTCAAGTGATGCTCCCAGCTCAGCCTCCCAAAGTGCTGGGATTATAAGTGCGAGCCACTGCACTGGCCCTCTTTTCTTTATAAATTACCCAGTCTCAGGTATTCCTTTAGAGCAACACGAATGGACTAACACAAGAAAGGAGGTGAAGGTGGGGGTGGGAGGTAAGTGAGAAGAAAGAAAATGAAAATTCTAAAAAACATTTATTCCTATCAGTATAGTAAGGCAAATTACCCACACATGTCCCCCCACAACTGAGCGAAGCCCGTCTTGCTACCAAATACCCTAGAAGTCTATAAGAGCTTGTGCTGCCCTGCCGGGTCATAGGGAGACAGGCATCAGCACACGTTCACTGCACAGCCACTGGGCAAAAAGAGCTCCCTGGGCTCTGTACCAGGTGGAGGGAAGGAGAGTCCCCAGGTACAGGAGACGGGATGAGGCTGTGGTGAGGTTGGGGGCGCAGGGCAGGAGAGAATGGTTAATTCCAGTTGGGGAACTGGAAGAGGGTGAGGAGACCCTGGGAGGCCCCATGCAGGAGGTATGCAGTGGCTGGCTTGGGGAGGAAAATGAGGATTCCCCAGGGAGGGGGCTATTTGAGGTGGAGGGGTGGCATGATGTGTCTGAGGAGCTGGGAGTTGGCACGGATGCCTAGAATGTGCAGAATAAGGGGGTGTGAGACCACAGAGGTGGGAGACCAGGGTTAGATCAGGGGACACTGAATACCTATCTGTTCTCTCAGCCCAGAAAAACTCTCCCTCAGATATGTGGGCGCTTGGCTCACCCCTCACCTTCTTCCAACTGTTATCTGGCCACTCTGTCTCAAATGTCACCCCTTTTCATATCTCCTTTCCTTGCTTTGTTTGTTCTCCTTAGGATGCATCAGTGTCTGACATTCTATGTATTTTGTGTATGTAGAATAGCCAGGGATTATCATCCAGGTTGTACATAACTTATTCTGAAGCTCGACACAGTTGGTGCAGGGTAAATATTTGTTGAACGCATGAATGCCAGCTCCAGGACCACAGTCCCCCTGCCTGATCCTTAAAAGGCAGTACCAGTCTGTTTGGGGGAAAGTTGTTTGTCTCTGAATGAATGCCTTAGTGTGTTTCTCTCGGAATTCAGAAGCAGTTAATTCAGGTGCCATTAGCAGTTTGGTGGCATCCTTCCACTTTTTCTCTCCTTTAGCACAAAATACCTGAGCACATACAAGGAACTAAGCTCAATAAATATTGCTTGACAGACCTGACAGACTAATTTGTTCAATTTGATTTACTCAGTGAAGACAAAGACATTTCTATGAGCTCAATTCTCTTCAAACTTAAAGATAATACAGGACATTAATAAAGACTCAACATACAAACATGAAAAGCATGTAAAAAAGCCACATTGCTTGTGATTTTGATTACTGCCACCACTATGGACAAGGGCTATGAAAATAGAATAATGAATTTTGGGGGTGAAGCAGGGATGTTTGTTTTACTTCTTAAAGAAACATCCTAGAGTACCCAGTGACTTCAGGAGCAAAAAACCAGATACCTCCCTGGGATGTTACAGCAATGTCTTAGCTCCAGTGAAAAAATCACTAATTTATGGTCAGCTTAAAAATTAATCAAATTATATAGGAAATGCTTAACAGAACAGCATATGGAAGCAGTTCAGCCATCACTTGCATTCTTTACTTTTTAGAGGAGGAAAATGCAAGAAAGCACGCGTCACACCCCACACCTACCTACAGGAGTGTCATTTGACTCCACAGTTGGTGAAAGAAAAGCTAATTCATAAGAAGAAAGGAAAAGTGAAACAAATAAAAATAAGCTATAGCAACTGAAATAGATTTCTTTTCTTTAAGCAAAGGGATTTTTCAATGAAATAGCCATACTGGCATGATCTGTAGTCTGATAAGTTTGCTGAAAAGTTCCCATATTAATATTTTTTGAAATAGAAATTTCATAAGAAAAAAATTAATTAATCAATAGAAAATCAGAAAATTCAAATATCATGTTTGAATCAATTATCTTTTCTTATTGAAAATAAATGTCTCCCTTTGTGAAAAGGTTAACGGATATAAAGATGGATTACCTTGGTATCTTTGAATCCTGCCTTTTCCAAACGGCATTGGTAAGTTCAATGGAATATAATGTTCATGGTTGCACACTACACGGAGAAATTCAAACTTGTATTCAAACAGGGTCTGCAGGAAGAAGTGTTTAGTTATAAATACCCAGCTGGATATTTTATACAGGATTCTAAAAAACCTATTAGCAATAGTATGTTAGAAATAGTCATTAGCTTCTTGACCTTCTTAGAACTGCATATTATATTGCATTGTACAGATTTCAGGATGGCTGCAGGGATTGATTTGAAAACTAAGGACACATTTCATTAAACAATGTCTTCAACTGGTTTTTAGGGCATTTATTATTTATGCTCCTCCTACTTCAATGAAGGATTTCAGGTAGCTTATAATTACAGACACAGGCTCAATACAACAAAAAAATTAGAAAGGCAGAGCTTTTTAAAAAAATAAAGGAAAAAGGTAATTCTACCAGAGAAAGCTACATGGTGACTTCTGTTACCAGTAACAACCCCCACATTACCTTTGGGTCTCCAGGAGCAAAGCAGCTAATGTAGTTGTTGATCTGCTTGAAGACAAAGCCCCTGTCCATGAAGGTGAAACATCTCTGTGGAGGAAAACAAGTAAAAAGGTATTTCAGGTCCAAACATTTCGGAAATTTGGATTCAAAGCAGCATTTATTGCTAATAAGTTTTTCCACTGATACAAAAAACACGCCATCCACACTGCCAGAGCACCTACTCTATTCTAGTCACTCTGCTAGACAGCTCGTAAAAAGCGCATCTTTGTCCCATAACTGACATCCTCTTCCCTGCACATCCTCACCTTGATGAAGACAGCAAGGCTATGATTTGCGTTCTTAGATGCCTCTGGATTATCTCGAAACTTCTGAGTGATGTGTGGCATCAGCATATTTACAACGGTTTCCACTGCATGATGATAGGATGCAGGAAATCTCTGGTTTCGCAGCAACTAAAAAGAATTCATTGCAAACATTATTTATTAAGTTGCAATCATTTGGGAGGAAAAAAAATATCTCATCCATGAGTCCAGAGTTTCTTGCTGGGTGTGGTGGCTCACACTTGTAACCCCAGCACTTTGGGAGGCCAAGATGGGAGGATCACTTTAGCCCAGGGATTTAAGACCAGCCCAGGCAACATAGCAAGACTCCATCTGTACAAAAATTAGGTGGGTGTGGTGGTGCGCACCTGCAGTCCCAGTTACTCAGGAGGCTGAGGTGGTAGGATTGCTGGAGCCCAGCAGTCTGAGGCTGCAGTGAACCAGGATCAGCCACTGCACTCCAGCCAGGGTGACAAAGCAAGGCCCAGTCTCAAAAAACCTCATAAAACCTCAGAGTTCTAGTCTTGTTTATCTGAAATTAGAAAAAATGAATTAACCCTCCTTCTTTCAAAGTACCGTACAAGTGTTCAAACACTTCAAATAAGTGCTGTGGATTAAAACTGGAACCTCAAACTTCAGTGTAATAAAGATCACCTAAAAAATGTTTGTAAAAAGGTGGAGATTCTGCATCCATTCCCAAAGATTCTGAGTCAGGAGCCTGGCAGGGGGTGCAGGGAGAAGGGGCAAGAACCTGCATTTTTACTGAGCATCTTTGATGATTCTGGTGCCTGTACCTCTCAGATATCTCTTTAGAAAGCACTGGCTTACATTTAAGCTCCAAATATTCAAACTGAAAATACACATTTTGATGACTGTGCATGATTAGTTTAAACTGCTTGGCAGCAGTCTTCTTACAATCAACTTTACACAGTAATCTTTCCCCAACAGGAACCTACAAAATTACTCAGATTACTGAGCAATTAGCTAACACTTAAATATATCTTCTACATGTCAGACACTGTACTACATATTTGTATGAAATTTTTCATTCAATTCTTGTAGTACTCCTATAAGTTTAATTCTCATTTGTTAAAGGGGTCAGAGAGGTTAGGTACATGTGTCCTTAGTCACACAACTAACAACAACGATTCAGACCCAGGTCTACCATGGAATCCAAAACTTGGGCACTTTCTGTTACATGAAGCCGCACTCCCCCGTGTCTATAAATAGAATAATTTAATGAGAGTCTGAAGTAGGAAGGATGCTCCATTACATTGATCCATTCATGCATTTAATTATAACAGCCGCAAGAGGGGGTATTTTCATCCCCATTTTACAGACCGGAAAACTGAGGCTTAGAGTGCTCACTAAAAAGTACTAATTGATCTTTAATAAAACTGTTCTTGTCTTCCCCCTTTTAGTAACAGAACAGTAACGGTTTTACAGGGGCACACGGCTGCCCAGCCAGACTACATTTTCCAGTCTAACTTACCACTAGGTATGAGCCACATGACCAAATTATGGAAGGGATGCATGCCTTGTTCAGGCCATGCTCCTAAAAGGAGCCGCTGGCCTCCCTCGTTCCTTCCTGTGCCACTGCCTGGACTGCGCTGTGGCGGTGAGCCAGCTTCTCAGCCATGTGGATGAGGTTAACATCGCAGGCTGGATAACTGCATTGGAGGAACTTGAGTCACTGAACAACCGTGGGGAACTAACTGCCCTGCTCTCCAAACTGCCTACCAGCTCATGATTGTCCAAGACAGAAATGAACCTTCTGTCAAATTTAAACCACTAGTATTACGGCCTGTTTTAGAGCACCAAACCAATGTCCCAATGTCAAACAAACAGTATTTTCTAAAACTGGGAACTGGAACCTAGACATTTCTGACATGACAGCAGGGATTATCTTATGCATTAAATGCCAGAACCTATTAGGAATATTTGAAATACCAGCTTTATAACAATTTCAATTCTCAAACCAATAACGAGGAAATGTTTATAAACCTACATAGCGTCAAGAATCCAGTGAGGAAAGGATCAGTAATAAAAATGTGAAGTTCACCAACTTTAAAAAACAGAATGGCAAAATGTGAAATTCCAAAGAGATTTTGTTGCATATGTGCGACCAATAACTCTATATCCTGAGATGACAGTGTCAATAGATGACCAATTTCCAAGACTGCAGGCAAGGCCAACTCTAACCCCAGGCATGACTGCTAGCTACCCGAGCTGGCTGCTCCTGAAAAAGAGGTATCCCAAGAAATGCTTGAGGCCTTCACAATGGGGCTGAGTCAATGGCTGCTAAAACCAGGAAAAGCAGGCGGAGAACTCTATCATGGACAGGTTGAGTGGGCACCATGTAAACCTATTAATCAACATTATTATAACTAAAAGTAGAACAGCTGGGCATATATGCCTCCTGATGTGATGCAATAGTAACATCTATGAGGTATTCTTGCCGGAAAAAAAAAAAAATCAAACCTGAATCAAATTAAGTCTCTAGATCCAACCACAAGTTCACAGGGAACACAGGGGACAGAGAACCATGTATGTAACACGGTGAGGCTACCATCAGCCAAATCTAAACTGTGGGACATTCTGCTGGACACATGACCCACTTCTTCAACAAATATGTTGCCAAAAAAAAAAAAAAAAAGTCCAAACAGATGAAAAGAGAACAGTTTAAGAATCAAAGAAACTTCAGAAACACAGCAACTAATGCAATGTGTGAACTTTGTTTAGATACGGAAGCAGACAAACCCAACTACAGAATGACATTTTCGAGACACCTGGGGAAAACTGAAGATAGACTGGGTGTTAGATGATAATAAAGAAGTTTTGCTAATTTTGTGTGGTGTGATAATGTTGGTGGTTATATCTTTTTTAAGGCGTATCTGTTAGAGATGACATGCTAAAGTGTCTAAGATGGAGTGAGACAATATCTGGGAACGGCTTTCAAAACACTATAAGGTAAAAATGTGAGGGTGGGTATGTATCAAGCAAGGGCAGTAGAACACTGGCAAGTGGGGAGGCCAATCCTTCTCCTTCTGCACTTATTAGAAAATATAGTAAAATGTTTGTATTAAAAAGAAAGAACACATGGAGAAGAATGATGGATAATTTACATACCAACCCATCATTAGTGTTGTTCAGTGACTAGGCAATGACAACTCATGCCTTTGAAGGCTGAAATGAAGTTCTCCCTGCAGAGGCAAATAGCTGTTGTGAAGAGTCCTAATTGGCAATAAAACAGACTAAAGCCTTTTTACGAGGTGTGATACACATTTCTAAAGACCTAAGCAATAGAATGTTTTTATGGAGATTACTGCAAACTGAAATAGAAGAGGAAAATCTAAGATGATGCTCAGGTAGTGAATACCCGATAGGGGCCTGGAGAAGAGGATGCTGAGACACTAGGGACTTCTCAGCCAAACCAAGCCCAACTCCCTGCCATGTCCTGCTGGAGGATCTCTTGCCATGCGCTGTGCTGTACCGCAGCATCTCTTTCCGTCCTGGCACCATCTGACAGGTGCTGCCTGTGTGGGGTCAGCCTGCCCAGCACATGTCCTCACAAGATCAGCCTCTCCAGTCACATGCTAGGTGCCATGCCCCTATCCTCTGCAAGCCACACTTCTGTGCTGCCCACTGGCTGCTCAGCGCTTACCAACTGACCCCTTGACTGAACGGGATCTCTCTGAAGACCCACACCCAGCCTGGCCGTGGAGGCCCCCGTGGACGCTGCGGTTAACAGTCAGACCTTGGCAGAGGCCTAGGATGGGCTACTCCCTGCCCTGCAGGGCATCTGCTCTCCCACAGCCGTGCTGCCCAATCATTGCTTCACGGGTGAGGACTTCGGAATGGTCTTCAAATGTTCACTTCTTTGTTCTGCACCATGTTCTTCCACTTTCTGGGGTGGTTCAGAGGCCTCTCCTCTATGGGCTATTTTACTGCTTTCCAAGGTAAATAAGACTTTTAATTAAGAAACTTCCTCTTTGTGGCTTAGCAAACAACAAAAGTAATAGGGCTGAGAAGAAATTTACCAATGACATTTCCCTGCATTCTGGTTACTCCCCTTTATCAAGATCCCTATGTTATTTCCTCTTTCTCTCATTTTCTTCTACAACTTGTTTTTGTTTTGTTTTGTTTTTTGTGCTTTTTTGTTCTGTTTTGTTTTTGAGACAAGGTCTCAGTCTGTCACCCAGGCTGGAGTGCAGTGGCACAATCACAGCTCACTGTAGCCTCATCCTCCTGGGCTCAAGCGATCCTCTCACCTCAGTCTCCTGAGCAGCTGGGTAACAGGCGTGTCACCATGCCCAGCTAATTTTGTTCACCTTTTGCAGAGGTGAGGTCTCACTATGTTGCTCAGGCTGGTCTTGAACTCCTGGGCTCAAGCGATTCTCTCAGCTGGGCCTCCCAAGTGCTGGAATTACAGATGTGAGCCATTGCGCCTAGTCTACAAACTCCATTCTCCCTACCTCCTCATCATTTTCACTCCCAAAGATCAGCATGTTTACCTCACTCTGCCCTGCTGACACAATGAGAATGGCACCTCATATCTTCAGTTGCAGGTAACATAATTAACTCCTGGCCCCACCACTATGCTGTGGAATCTACAGCTGCATTTGTAACAAGGCCACCCGTGCCTCCATGCCTCACATGGCTGCTCCCTGTCAGTGACTAAGGATGGCAAGGAAGCTGCAGCAGGCTTGTTGCTGGGGGATGTGGGACCCCATGATGACTGAGGAGGAGGCTTGAGGCCTCTCCAGTGCCTTGCTCACCTCTCTTACTTAGAGTTCCACTGTGGACCAAGACGCTTCCTTCCTTCTCTCTCTACTTAACATTAGGTCACACACACACTTTTCCCCAGAGAAAAGCTTAGGCTTATGATTTCAGCAGATTGGTACTCACAAATCTATTTTTTTAGTTCTGTCTGTTCTCTTCCCTGTCCAAGGCTGAACCTTCACCTGCCAATGGAAATGTGTTTGGCTGTGCCTCGGCCCCTTGTGGAACAATGGCTGGTGACTTCCCAGTATCTGTTCTCTCTTCCCTCTCATGGTAATAGAACCTCAACTTTTAACTAGGTTCATGGATACCCAAAGTAAAGACTACATTTACCAGCATCCCTTGCAGCTAGGTACAGGCATGGCTAACTCTAGCCAACACAATAGCAGTGGCAGTGATGTGGCAGTGCAACTTCTGGGTCATATCCTTAAAGGGAAAGGTGCATCTTCCCCTCCCTACTGGCTCCAGCATGGATGTGGTGGTGAACCCAGTTAGATCAAAAGGACTCCAGGGGGCAAACAAGATGGAGGCCTCTCATAACTGTGGAACAGAAGCCTCTTATGAGCTTGGGTTTTTCAAGTAAAAAGAAATAAACTTTTACTTTCCTGTTTAACTCCCTGTTACTTCAGGTCTCTGTCATAGCCACTGAACCCACAGCCCTAAGCACATCCCAAGCCGAACTCATAACCTTGCATCTTCCCTGGTAAACCAAGTCCTCTACTCTACTGCCTCTCTTAAAAGCTCCTTCTTCTATGATCTCACGCTGAATATCTAGGTAGCCTTTCTTCCCCCACTCAAATCTGACCTTACTGTGCTCTGTTTTGTTTGAGTTAGATTTACTGAGGTACAATTTACACACCATAAAATTCCAACTTGGAAAGTGTACAGTTTGATGAGTCTTGACAAGTGAATACAACTGTAACTATCACCACAGTCAAGAAGAAAAAGTACATCTGTTGTCCCCATCCCCACCTCCAGTCCTGGGCAACCACCGGGCTGCTCTGTGCTCTGTAGTTTTCCTTTTTCCATAACGTCATATGCAGGATATGGACCCAAATGGTATGCAGTCTTTTGGGTCTAACTTCTTTCAGTTCACAGAATGCTTCTGAGATCTAACCATGCTATTGCACGACTCACTACTTTGTGCCATTTTATTACTAAGTAGTGTTCTATTGTGTGGAGTTACCACAATTTGTCTATACATTTACCAGCTGATGGACAATTGGGTTGTTTCCAGTTTTTGATTATTATGAATAAAGCTACTGTGGACATTTTCATTTAGGCCTTTACATGGATACATCTTTCATTCCTCTTCAGCAGGTATTTAGAGGTGGCACTGCAGGGCTGAATGAACGGTTCTGTCTGAATAATCTCCCTTACTTATTCATAATGCTCTCTATCCTCATCCCCAATCCCACCTGATCCCCCCAATGCCAGATCTTCATCAGCATCACCATAAAATGCCATTTCATATTATTGCAGTTAGAGAGCTAAAAAAAATGAATAAGTCAAAATTTAAAACGTCTGCTGAATCCGTTCCATATGTTATTTATACTTCAGGGGATAAGCAGACATTGATATGAAAGTTTCTAAGCCTCTCTGCTAATCTTTATACTCTCTGTCATCTTGCCACTCCTACTAAAGAACCTACTCTGCCTCTCTAGGTCTCTACCAATTCGTCTGCTGCTTGGCTGCACAGCTCCCCATAATCTCGTCTTTGTTTCTGAGCTAATCTTGTTTTTTAATCTTTCCCCTCTAATCTCAATCTATCCAGCCTGAACTCTGCCTCAGAGGCCTTACCTGGGCCTGAGCTATTTCCTCTGCCTGGTACTCATTCTCCTATCCCTAGATTGTGGTATTCTGCAAGGCCCAGGTAAAGTTCCACCCTGTATCCCCACCTAAATCTATCATTCTTGAAGCTCACATATACACCTTCCTGCACTCTGCTCTAAATGTTCCAAGCTGAATGTCTTCTTTCTCCAATGACTAGGTCAGCTTCAAGGTTAAGGGTTCACTCTCAACTCCATTTGCATTTTTTCTCAATGCTTTGGATATTACAAACAACTGTTCAAAACACTCGAGGGTGACGTCTGCATATTAACATTCTACCTAGCACCTTCGTATAGCGTTTACAAATTTGGTTAAGGGGAAGTCCAAACAGTCCATTTAGAGTACGAGCCATACCCTCCTTCTTTCACTTTATTCTTTTCTTGTTCAATTAAGCTAGAAAATTGTCGGAGGTTAAACAAGCAACACTTAAGGGCATATATTCACCCCACCCTATGCTAGGTTTTCCAATCTCCTTTCTTCCAGTATACCTGTGGAATGCCAGCAATGTGCTTCACTCCGTGTGGGAGGAAAGGAAATGCGAAAGGAGTCTGCTGAAATTACAGCTGCTAAATATACACGGTGGAAAAGAAATACCGACAAACTGTTGATCATAGGGGCAGAGAGTGGGGAGAGGACTCCTCCACAGACCTTGATGATGGCTGCTTTACATTTTTCTCAAATGTCACCTGTAACTTCCAAGCACATGTCACCTATGAAACTAGAGTCTGGCACAGTCATACACAATCCATCCATACTCTGCAGGTCCATCTGCTGTAGTAAGAAAATTACTTATTTTAGATGCTAGTTCCAAGGGGCTCTGATTCACACCCTTCCTCAGTAATGTAACAATGTAGAGTTTGGTTGGTTGGGGACAAGAAGGTGGCCACTTCCACCTTCAGCAGGAGTGCGGCACTGGAAGTAAGCATACGCTGTGCCATGTCCCTCCATGTAAATATGCATTGAATGGACTCACTCGACTACCACCGAGAAGGACACAAATTGTACACTGAAAGCATCAGCTTAATACACAATATGCATGTGTAGATATCCCTGGGTAGAACACTTTAATCGGCACTGAAAGCATTATCTGGCTGTTATGAATCCAGGGCCCAGGTGCTCCTACAACACTGGTGTGTGCCTCGTCATGGCACTTTAAGAAAGACTCCCCTGGCTGGGCACGGTTGCTCACACTTGTAATCCCAGCACTTTAGGAGGCCAAGGTGGGTGGATCACCTGAAGCCAGGAGTTTGAGACCAGCCTGGCCAACATGGTGAAACCCTGTCTCTATTAAAAACATAAAATTAGCTGGGCGTGGTGACACATGCCTGTAATCTCAGCTACTTGGGAGGCTAAGGCAGGAGAAACGCTTGAACCCAGGAGGTGGAGGTTGCAGTGAGCCCAGATTGCACCACAGCACACCAGCCTGGGCAACAAGACCAAAAAATATTAAGGTCAGAAAAAATTAATAATTGTGGCCTAAAAATATTAAAAACCCTAAGGGGGATGAGATCAAAGTTTTGGAAATCACAAATGGTATAGGAATGGCGAATATTCATAAATTCAGAAGACTAAAACAAGGAATTAGGACATAAAATGCTTCAGATGTAAATAAGACAGATGCAAAACCAACTAATTCAAACACAAAACTCATTACTCTTAAGATATGAGACACACTGAATGAAGGCTTTAGGAAAATGTCAGAGGAGTTCTCAGCTCAACAGTGTGTGATGAGGAGAAAGAACAGCAGGGTGGCTGCAGGGCCAGGGAAGCAGAGGCCAGAGGGGAGGGCTCTCAAAGCGAAAATACTGAACCCTCCAAGGTGGTAAGCAGGTGTTTGTGAATCTCTTTTTATAGTAAATTATGTTACGGTTAAGCTTTCTCCTTTGGGATACCAGTGTTTCCTCTTAAGCACTTTAAAAAAAAACTCTCTGAATATTGTTTTAGGGCCAAGATGTAATTAACTCAGAGAAAAGGTTGTGCATGGTAGCATTTGAGTGGTTTGTGTTAAGTTCCAAAAACAAACCATTTCCCAGAGCAGGGGTGTTGACCAATCATGTTAAAAGGCCGGAAATGGCAGCACCCCTAGGAGAGACCCATTGGGACTCTGCCACAAGTTCTTGGCTCTGCTCCGTTGTGTGACCCTGGGCAGGTCACTTCACAGTCTACACTTCTGTCTCTACCTCTGTGAGGCAGGGGAGGAGCTGGAACAGAAGATACGTTTCAGGTCATTAAAGAGCTATGGTTTACGTTGACATCTTGAGAACAAACATATGCAAGCAAATTGCTTTACTTATTTTCTAATGCAATTCTCAGAAAGGTGTCATTGGCGCTTGATTTTGAATATCTTTCTTGTGAGTATTTCTGGAAGTGTTCATGACCTCCTTGACCATGTCTCACGTGGTCTTCCTTGCAGTCATAAGGCAGAAAAGCCTTATGTTCACATAGTTCCCTGAACTGTGGTGCTAGGTCTCAAGCTTTCACCAACACAACTCTCTCCACCTAGTCCTCATTCTCCTTCTTCACCTAGCCAACTCCTGTTTGCTCATCAGACCCCACTGCAACGGACGCCTCTTCCAGGTGGTCTTCCCAGATTCCCCACACTCCTGAGCACGTTGTGCCTATCTCTTCAGAGCACTCGTCATGAGGTAGGGCAGCCGCTGTACACTTTCCCACCTGAACTCCTCGAGAGCACAAATGATGATGCATTGAACTCCGTAATCCTTGGCGCCGCAAACATAGTAGGGGCTCAATGAATAGTTGTGGAATGAATTGGTTATATTTTGAATATAATCAAGTTACCACTGCTTTGAAGGGATGACATTTATTTAGAGCCAAAAATAATAAAAAATCCACTGGCGCCTTGTTATAGGCTGAACTGTGCCCCCCTCAAATTCATGTGTTGAAGTCCTAACCCCTAATACTTCCGAATATGACTGCACTTTGGGCTGAGGTTTTAAAAGAGCTGATAAAGGTAACGTGAGGTCATTAGGGTGGTTCTTAATCCAGTATGACTAGTGTCCGCATAAGAAGAGATTAGGACACAGACACACACAGAAGGCGGCATCTACAAGCCAAGGAGAGGGGCCACAGAAGAAACCAGCCACATGCACAGCTTGACCCAGGACTTTCAGCATCTCAATTGTTATAAAATAAATTTCTATTGTTTAAGCCACCCAGTCTGTGGTACTTTATTATGGCAACCTTAGCAAATGAACACAGGCTATAATCCTATTCTGTATATAACATAAAAACATATATATAATTTACTATTATTACCAGTTTTAAGTGTACAGTTCAGTGGTAATAAACACATTCATAATCTTTTTCCCCCCCATCACCTCCTCCCTTTCTTTCCCAGTCTCTGGTAACCACCAATCTATCTTCATCCAATCCACTTTTTTAGCTCCCACATATCAGTGAGACAACATTTTTTAACAGAAAAGTAATATATCTACATGATGTGTGTGTCTGTGTGCATGTGCACACACACTTAGCCGCGTACTGCCAAGCAGACAATCTGCTAGATTTTTCCTTGGCAGGCTGCTCTGGCATGATTTAGATGGAGCATTTCTCCACAGAAGGCAGGGCCCACTTCCATCTGGCATCTTCCTATGCACTAAAATCAGAAGCTTTAAACTGGATCCAAAAGAGAGAGAGAAGAGAGAAAAGAAAAGGAGAAACCACCTGGCCAGGCCCAGTGTCTCCTTTATGGAAGGAAAAGGAGGGCTTTAGGTCTGAACCATCAGCCTTCTGCCAGCAAAATCTAGCATGCTTTCCAAGGCTTCCTCGGAGAGCCCAGATTCCTTGTGCAGGAGACCTAGATTCTGCCCCTCCCTCCCTATCCCCTCTCCTGCCTACGAAGATTGCAGCACAAGTGTTCATTGTGAGACAGCGCCCAGCACCACCCGCTCCCTGCACAAGCTCCTTCTGTAATACTTCAACCGGACTCTGCCTCCAAACAGCGACACTACTTCACTGTCACAAGAACAACTCCAGGACTCTGCAGGTCTCAGAGGAGCCCTGGAAACTTCAAAATGAGAAAGTGACATTGCCACTTCTGTTTACTGCATTGGAACTTTATAGAAACTTACCTACCTTGAGCCTCAGAGAGCCTGAGGTGGCCAACCACACCTCAATGGGCACCAGTCCCAACACAAGACCAGTCATCTCAGGGCTGAGCCCAGTGGGAACCAGAGAAAGCAGGGGAGACCCACGGTCAGAAAGGAACACACATCCAGGCTTCACCACAAGGGGACGCTGGGGCAGGGAAGAAATTTGAGGCTGTGCATTTGCCCCAACGAGATGGATGATCTCAGAGTCTATTGATTGATTGGTTTTGGAGAACATTAGATTGGTGAGATACTCCCATCTAAGACCCTGATAAATGTCTACGATGGTCCAGACACTTAATAAATGCTGGGTAACGACACTTTAAATTTATGCTGCAACCACAATTTACATTTCAACAAACGTGAAGATTTCTAAGCTAGTCAAAGGAAAAGACATATTTTTCTTTGGGTTAATAACTAAGTGATTTCAGGAATACAGCTTTGGGGCCAGACTGGACTCAAACCCTGGCTGCTCCACTCACTGGTAGCATGACCTTGAGCAAGTAACTCAAGCATGCTGGCCTCAGTTTCCCCATCTATAAAATAGGTAAGAACAGTACTTCCCTCACAGGGCTGCTATGAAGCTAAAATGATTTATTACTTGTAAAGCACTTAGAACAGTCCTGTAACTGGCACAGAGAAAGCATGAAGAAACGTTAGCTACAAACCAACGAAAGAGATTTTTTTTCCCCTAAGAACACAAGCTTCACTTGAAGTAACATACCTTAACTTTGGAGTTCTCTATCAAATGCTGAGCCATGGATTTGATCAGTACATCAAAGAAAAACCATGAATACTAAAAGAAAAAAGAACAGGACCCAGTAAGAACAACAAATTAGTAGGTGAGACGTGAACTCTCTCAGGCTGACAATGTTACTGACACAAAGCAGGTGTGACCCTAAAACACAGCTGCACCTCTTGGGACATTATGATCAGAGCCAAGAGGAGAACGGCAGATGTCTTCTGCCTGCACAAGTTCAGCAACAAAGAGCTGCGTCCTGCCGGGAAACTGGACGCCTGTGCTCAGCGTGGCACAACCAGCAGGGGGCTCTGTGGGGTTACGGGTGTCGTCTTTCCCCTTTACTGACCTCTGCTTGGTGACACCTGTCGTTAGTATCTCTAAGTCAGTGACCTTCATCATTGATTTGAACATAATGACTATTAATCCTCAGGAGCCAATAAAACTCTGAACACAGTGATGCTTTGCAGCTTTTCTCTCAAGACACAATCAGAAAAGTTGGTATCAGAGAACAAACTCTGCTACCCCTTTTTAGGGGGTGGTGATTGTCTCTAAGAGCACTCAGACAGGCTGTATTGATCAGGCTGTGGGGTGAATTCCTGTTAATCAGTTTCAATCGGAGCCACACTGACTCTCCTGACATACCTTCAGTAGTTTGTTGCTGGTGAGGAAATCAGCGGAAGGCTTGAGAATCGTGGTCATGGATTTGGTCAGTTCTTCATGCACTGTCTTGTATTCGGAGGCAACGTATGGCTCAGCCTTATACGCGTACTTTGAAGAAAAGAGAAAGAGACTTTAATGCACTGGCTCTCCAAGGTGGGCTGAAAGCTTGAGAGACTCCCAAGAATGGAAATCAGGGACTGAGGGACAATCTCATTTGTGGGAGAGGAAGGTTTGGATACAAAGATGGGAAGGGTGAGTGTCATGCGATAAAAAGGAGTCCAGGATGTCTTCAAGAAACTATGTGAGTCATCCGACCCAGTCACATCAGTGACCAGCCAGCCCGTAACTCCACCGGTGCCAGGGACTTCAAGGAATGTGTGGCACAGCAATAGATGACTGATATCCTCAAGGACCAGAACTTTACTTGTAAAATTATCGCATAGTTGTAATTTACAAAGGTATTTAATACTAAACAGAATATGTGCAACTGTTTAGAATAGTAACTGCCACTCTACTTACTGGATGTCATATATAAATAAATAACTTGTTGATGTTTATCCTAACAACATCTCTTGCTGTCCCACAGAGTCATCTGATTTGACCGTAGCCAGAGCTAACCTTCCTATCTGGGAGAAGCGGTTTTGCTGGAAATTTTAGGTGGAAAAAAAAAAATGAAGACAACTAACTTTACCAGAGGCCTAGGCAAGAACAACTTAAAATTCTTCTTTAAACTCCTGCACTGAGTCATATTATTTGGAAAACCCATTAAAAGAAATGTAATTGAAGGAATGGAATTAAGTAAATTAATGAATGGCTGCTCCCTCTTTGTACCTCCCCTATTCAGGTACAAGTGTTGGCTATGAGGAATAGAAGAGAAAACATAAGTTACAAGTACTTCCCCAAATAACCAGGCTTGTGAAAAAATAAGTCCTTAGAAGGAAAATTGGAGAGCCACAGATGTAAGTGATCAGAACAGTGTGTTTTACATACCTTAACATATGACCTCAAGTGGCTCTCTAATCCTTCCTCATGGCACTGGGCAACCACATGAATAATGACCCTACACACCACAGGAGTGAATAAAGCAATGAATATGTAAAAATGGAAACATTTCATTATTATCACAGCAGTAGTAGAACAGTGATGATGCTATTGGCACTTAGGAAACAAGGAGACAAGGAATTAGATGGGGTCCTTACATACGAGATCAAAGACATTTCTTAAATATAATGTTCAGCACATAGTAGCATCCCAGCTAAGTATGACTGTGCTCCAGATGTGGACAGACTGGAAGTGAGGAAAAGCATCCATCCGTCCACCTCCTTACCGAGTCACGTTAACCGCGACTTCTTCCTGCGTGGCTCTGGTGAGGACTCGGAACAGCTGGTTTAGGATAGTGGGCAAGAAGGCGATCATCACGTGGCCTTCCATCGCGTGCAGACTCTATGGACACAGAATGGCACAGTTCATGTTATCCCTCTAAAAGTAAACCAGTCCAAAGTCATTTCCACTCTGTTCCAAATAAGGATGGAAGAACTCCCTCTAAAACAAAGGGAAGGCTGTGGTGGGCAGAATGTCCCCAGAGGCGTCTGTGTCTTAGTCCACCTGTGAAGACGTCACATGGCCCAGAGGAGGTAAGGCTGCTAGTCGGGCCTCATGATAGGGATTATCCAGGTGGGCCCATGAAATTGCAAAAGGCCATAAACTGGATGAGGGAGGCAGAAGGGGATAGGAGTCAGAGGCAGCTGGGATGGAGGAAGCAGGGTCAGAGAGACGCTGTGCAGCTGTCTTTGAGATGGAGGGAGGGGCCGCAAGCAATCACATATAAAAACTTCATTGTTTTTGTGGATATGTATTCCATTTTCCTTCTTAAACCAAACAAATTTCTATCCCATTTCTCACATTTCTTGTTTTGTCCCCATGCCCTTTTAGCTATTTCCCCTTTCCAAAATGCTCCCCACAACCACGTTCTGGATGAAGCTCCCCTAGACAAACCCTGCCTGGCTCTTGCTGCTTAGACACTCCAGGAACCCCTTGCACAAAGCTGGGACTGGTTCTGTGCATTATTTCTTTGTTTGACTTGTCTGCCTAGCATGCAGTCACCAAGTTTATAGTATCTCCTACAATGAACTAGAAGTTCCCTAAGGGTGAGGACTGAAGTCGCTGCTTCTGTGCCCATCGTTGTGCTTGGTACCCAGGGAGGTCCGTCTCAAGTGAGGGGTTTTCCATGCATGAGAAACAGTATGTTTTAGAGATCCTGCCTTGAGCAAAGGATACATGGGCCTAGGACACAAGCAGGAGTAGTGCCGTTCCTAGGTCCACTCCTTGCCACTATCTAAACCTCATAGAAGCTACTGATGTGAGACATCCAGGTAAGAGCTTCCAAGGGGTGAGAACAACACTCACCACTAAAGAGAAAGCCCAGCCTACACCAAACTCATTCAAAAGGGGATATTGAGAAAGCCATCTAATACCTTAAGGTACTTTACAAGTTCATTTCCTAAGGCTTGGGCTCCAGATTCGGTTTTCTGACAGTACTGGAAAAAATTATGTAAATGCTGATCCTGCAGTGGGGAAAAAGGAAAAGGAGGAGAAAGTCTATTAGTATACATTCTGTGGAAATACAAGCATTTGTTTCTTGCAGCATGCTTTTTTGTTGTTGTTGTTGTTGTTGCTGCTGTTTTTTAGAGACAGAGTCTTCCTCTGTTGCCCTGGCTGGGGTGCAGTTGCACGACCATGGCTCACTGCAGCCTTGACCTCCCAGCCTCCTGCAATCCCCCCACCTTAGCCTCCTAGGTAGCTGGACTACAGGCACACATCACCATGCCTGGCTAATTTTTGTATTTTTGCAGAGACAAGGTTTTGCCATGTTGGCCAGGCTGTTCTCAAACCCCTAGGCTCAAGTGATCTGCCCACCTTGGCCCCCCAAAATGCAGGGATTACAGGTGTGAGCCACTGTGCCCAGCTTCATCTTAT
Organism: Piliocolobus tephrosceles; assembly: GCF_002776525.5. NCBI lineage: Eukaryota > Metazoa > Chordata > Mammalia > Primates > Cercopithecidae > Piliocolobus > Piliocolobus tephrosceles. Next base: position 14,752,378 of record NC_045455.1, on the reverse strand, counting down.
TAAGACTAAAAACTGATCATGTACAAATAATAACATCAAGAAGATCCTCCCACAAAAGAGCAAATCTGTTGGAAAATGATGCTTGTTCTAGTCATTTATATGAATATATACGAGCACCTCAGTTGTACTTTCTTTAGAAAAAGACCTATAGAGTAAAAAAATAGTACTATAACACATTAGGATTTTTTTCTTCTTGCAAAATGGTGCAAACTTAGTCACAGAGCAGCCACTGCTAATTTTATTGAAGGAGCACATACCTGAGTATACACTGTAGAAACCAGATGAGTGGAAATTTTCAGCAGTGGCTTGCCTCCATCTACCCATTTAATTTCCGGACCATAATGCTAAAAAAAATATGGAGGGAACAATATCTCTACAGATTAGTTATTTTGGCTCTAACATGATTATCAATGAGGGTAATGACGAGGGACTGAAAGAGGGCTCAGAGAACTTTAGTGACTTGGCAACTGTGCCGGGCCCACAGCAGGAATGCAGATGATACACATTTCTGCCCCCTTTCCTCCCCCAAAGTACAATGCTTTTATCGTTTCTGTTTCTTGCAGCTGTGTGAGTTATTGTTCATTTGAGAGGAAAAGAATCCTACTATACCAGTATCTGAACCCAACTTGAGCTCAGGATTCTGAAGGAGACAGTAAAAGGTGCCAGATAAAGCAAACAGCACAATATGCAGGCCTGGCATGGGCAAAGGGTCAATCGTCTGCTCACACTAACTTCAACTTTTGAAACCTCAGTTTTTCGGTCATGCTCAATTATACAAGTTATTCTTCTTTGGGAAAATGTAACTATTTGTCTATAATATGAACTCAAATTTGGCATTATTTAAATGCAGACAAACATAAAAAGAACAGGCTTTATTTAAGCATGCTATAAAGCTGCCATCTATAAAATTTAAGAAGGCTAAAAAGAATGCACAGCCAACAAAGCAATTGAAGAAATCTGGGGAAAATTAGGCTTTCACGAATAAGAAAGGTTTCAGAATGTGCAACCACGTGGGTGAGAGATTTGGCAAACTTGACTTACTTTAAGCTGGAGGAAAATTCCTAATAGTTTGCATGACCCTAAGAACTCATCTTTATTTGAGCATGGCCAGTTGGCAGAGACAGACCTTATCCCAAATCTCCAAGTCTCTATTTCTCTGCTGAGACACCACTAGTTCAGGGCTTACAAAATGCCCAAACTGTAATTCTGACATTGCGGTAGCTGCCAACAGCACTGTCTTCAATTGGCCAAAGTTTACTTGAAAATGAATAACTAAAATCAAAATGGTGGAAGAGTAAAAATACTGTGTGCTTTTTGTGTGTTATTGTTGTTGTAGTTGTTCTTTAATGTTTTCTGAAGAAACTGGGATGAACCGATCCTAAAATGTGACATACCCTGCCCATTCCAAGCTCCTGGTAGCCAAGGTAGCCTGAAGGAAGGTTCGCTGAGACCGGGATGTGCTGCTCGCTCGTCACCACCCTTCCGTCTTTCAGGAGGGGAAGCCAGGAGTAGCCAACTGTTGAAAACAGAACAACGACAACAACAAAATACTGTTGGTGTATGAAAACTTATGAAAGAAAGCCAATGTAAAACTCTCTGATTTTTAAGAACTTTTCATATCAATTAGAGTAAGAAATTTAAAAGGCCCTAAATGTAATCTCTGCAGAACATTGTCTACAATGTACTTAGGCCTCTTTGAGGTTAGAACTCTACAATCTTCTTTTATAAAAATGTACATATGCAGGCTGGGCATGGTGGCTCACACCTGTAATCCCAGCACTTTGGGAGGCAGAGGTGGGCAGATTGCTTGAGCTCACGAGTTCAAGACCAGCCTGGGCAACATGGCGAAATCCCGTCTCTACAAAAAAATACAAAAATTAGCCAAGGGGCAGTGGTGCATGCCTGTAGTCCCAGCTATTCGGGAGGCTGAGGTGGGAGGACAGCTTGAGCTCAAAAATTAAAAAAACAAAAAAAAAAAAATTACATATGCAACCCAGACATGCTACATATCCGTTACCTACAAAATTCATCTAAAGATCCCTTTGCAAACACATGGAAATTCAGAATTCTAATACAATTTAAGAACCTAATGTTTCAATTATTTAAAATCAAAGGAATGGTGAACCCCCCCACAACCTTGGGTTTCAACGACATCCCTCTTCTTCGTGCTTCCTTTACTTGAGTTGTCACAGCTGACATGGAAGAATGTGAGCAACAGGTGGTGCTTTTCATGCAGCTGAGTGGGCAACTCTATTTTAATCTGCAAGGAAGACAAAATAACAACCGAATATTCTAAAAACACAGAAATTCTCAGTGGAAGCAGAGACACTATGTGTTACCCAATGCACAAACGTGCACTTGTTCTCCGAGCGGATATTAACATTTGCACTCAAAGATACTGAGACTATAAATTATGCCAAGCAAGAAATGAATCCTGAATTCACCACTCAGAAACAGGAAGAGAGTTGATGGCATTTCTAGAAAGAATTGGAAAACACATGATAGTAACTACTACGCTAAGTTACCACAGCCAAGGCATTATGAAGAACCAGGATAGAACATTCCAAAGTAGCATGCATACAGCGGTTTCAATGATTTACATTACAATTTTATGTAAACAAATCCAATGATAAGAAAGAAAGATTCTCAGGTCCAACAAATGTAACTAAAGTATGAATTTGAAAGGAAATAAACCCGAATATTAATTGTGGTAGTGATAGTGGGATTATGACTTTTTCTTTTCTGTATTACTGCATTTTCCAAGTTTCTATTTTTTTAATAATGAAAATGTTACTTTTACCATCAGAAAAAAATATATAAAAGAAATACTTCAACATGCAGTTCTATCTCTGTAATTTCAGGGTAATATGCAGCTTCTCTTGAATTTTGCTTTACCAGGCAAATACATTAAAGTTTCCCTTAAAAACTGGTCAAATTGGGTTTTCCCTTGAATACATCACTTACCTCATCATAAAATTCTGGGTTTTGGTGATGGTGTAAAACTGCAGCAAAGGCGCTTCTTGTGAACACTGGCCCGCCAGGTCTGCCATAAATGCACTAAAATAAGAGTTACCAAAGGGAAACATCAGGGTTCAACTGAGTAAGAAATTAAACTCGGATATATTGTAAAGGAGGAAGCATTCCTATGGCATAGACTTAACATTGCTACTTCTGCCAGACCCCAGGCCTGTGATCCCTGGACTGCTGGGTCCTGCCCACCTTCCAGCTTGCTTCAAAGCCCACCTGCCTGCTCCCCGTCCTGCCCTTCCAGGTCACAGCCCTGGATGACACCTTGCTCACTGTTCCCTTTCACATTTCCACACCTTTTCTTATGCAATTCTTCCGTTCAAATAACCTTTGCTTCTGTGTGCATAAAGAAAATGTTCAAGCGTTCTTCAAGAAATTGTCAACTCCTTCTATGTGTCCCCTCAGCATTTTTCTGTATTAATTTCCAGTTTTGTCCAAAACTCCATTTTGTACCATCTGTGCACCAAGATCTTTTTCTCCACGGCTGTTTTTCCCACTAGACTGAATTTCTTGAGGACAGAAACTATATTATATATATATTATACATACATATATATATATATATATATTTTTTTTTTTTACATCTTTGTCTCCTTCTCCTCTTAGGAAGTCACTTTCACATAGTAACAGTAAAACAATTTGGGTTATGGAGGCAGATTGCCTGAGTTTCAATCTTGGTTCCACTAATGTTTTACCCTAGGCAATAAATTCTGCACTACTCCCCTCACCTGAAAAATATGGATAATAATAATACTTAATTCATCAAAAGACTGTTATGAGAACCAAAATAGTTAAACACACACTAGAGCAGTGCCTGAAGTACAAACAGCTTTCAATAAACGTTACCTATAATCTACTGCTGTGATTATTACTATACTGTAGTAAACATTTAATAAAGATCATCGATTGTTGATCAGTTATTATTATTTCTATCATCAACATTATTCATATCATAATTCATAGCACCGACAGTATGAGCACTTGGCTCATAGTAGGTGGACAGTAAGTGTTTGCTGAATTGAGTATGTATAAGAAACTTTCATCCTTAAAGAGAATAAAAAACCAGTCAATTAGGAGCAAGAACCTAAATATTCCATATTCGTTAAGATTCAGCATATATGTTTATACATTGTAACATTATCTATTTTTGATTTGTATCAATTAAAATGTGCTAAATTGTTTTAGTTGTATGGTATCACGAAAGTGCATTTTGAAAATGGAAAAATCAGAATATGTAGGTGAACATACATTTAAAAAAAAAAAAAAAAACAAACCTTAAGGGGCTGAGAGTCTTCCTCATCTGAATCTTTGAATTCAATGCAAATTGCAATATTTCTAGCCTGCAGCAATAGTTAAACAAAACAGAATAAGAAAAAAAACCCAGAAAGTCAGACTATGTAAGTATTTATAAAAGAACATGGGAAGCTGAATCTAAAGGGAGGGTTTGACATCAAGAACGAAACCCCCACCTTCACACTCACCTTGGCAAAAGACTTCTGACTGTCATATTTCAAGTACTTAGGATAAACGTAAAGGTGATTGGTGTAGATGGTGTAAGGCTGAGTGTGTTTTGGTATGCAGGGCACAAATTCCTCCACTTCAAACGTGATGGGAGTTTTACTGCAGGTTTCAAATTGTTTTGTGGGAATGTATGATGAATTAACATAATCTGAAAAGATATTCAAAATAATTCAAACTGAAGTAAAAACTAAACTAACAAAAATTCTGTCTATTATGTAGAACTGACACTTACTAGGGAAGTCTGAGGAAACATTATCAATTGTAATGTCTAGATTGCCTAAAATCACTGGGAGCTTAGCCATCTTCTCAGGTCTGCAAACAAAAGAAGAGAAAAATCAAACATTTGTAGGCTAACTCTAAAACCAACACTCTAGAGCAGCACTTCCAAGAGAAACATAAACCAAGCCATAAAAACAATTTTAAACATTCTGGTAGCCTCATGCAAAACGGCAAACAGGAACTAATAACATTAATTTTAATAATATACTTTATTCAACCAAATAGGTCCAAAATATTACCATTTCAGTATTTAATCAGTATAAAAAATGTGCACTCTAAGTCTTTAAAACCAGATGTGTATTACTGGTTTTATACTTAAAGCACATCTCAATTCAGACATCCTGTATTTCACAGGACAGCCACACATGGCTAGTGGCTGCGCACTGCACAGTACAGGTCTAGATAAAGAATATCAGCAAAACAGTTATAGCTCAAGTATTCCTGAACCACTCCAGCCTCACCATAAATATTTGGCTCATTTAGAATCATCACCATTTGGGGGAGCTAAGCTATGAGGATGCAAAGGCGTCAGAATGATACAATGAACTGTGGCGACTTGGGGAAAAGGGTGGGAGTGGGGTGAGGGATAAAAGACTACAATTGGGTACAGTGTACACCGCTCAAGTGATGGGTGCACCAAAATCACAGAAATCACCACTAAACAACTTATTCATGTAAGGAAACATCATCTGTTCTCCAAAAACCTATTGAAATAAAAAATAAAATAAAAAATACCATCACCACCATTAGGAACTAGAAATCATCTTAGGCTCCAGCGTCCAGCAAAATGCTGGGTACAGAGTCAAAGCTCACTGAAATTGTTGTATTAACATTTGTTCGTACTCAATGCAATATAGGAATCCCCTGTGACACTCCTGACAAGTGCTGCTACTGCCTCACCCTTCCTAGCGACAATGAGACCTCTGACCCAGCGGTTTTGACACTAGTCTGCTCTTCCTCATAGCAGGGTGAAATTCACCTCCCTGAAACTTCTACTCACCAAGGGGTTTAGTGATGTTCCTCTGTCTTTCAGTCACCTATACCACACATTCTGAAGCCCTCTATTCTCACACTTATGTACCTTGCCCCAATGTCATTCTCTCCCAGAAGAACCTGCCATTTATATTACGGGGCCTGGAACTGCATAAATCTGGCCAGTGTGGGTGCACAGCTGGGTGCACAGTGCCTGTCTGGTTTTTTACAATATACCTGTCTACTAACACAGCCCCAAAGCTATTACTTTTAGGTAGCCATACCATTCTAGTGACTCACTGGAAATTTAGTCACCTAAAATCCCTACATCTTTTTTCACATGCTTATTTCTTTGTCCTTTATTTATATAATTATATTTTTGGACCTCAGAAGAGAATTTAATTTTTGTCTTGCCGAAATTTCATCGTATTATGTTTGAGCTATTTCTAGTTTATCAAAGTCCTCCTAGATCCAGATTCTAACATCTACTGCATTAGATATTCCTAATAGCTTTATGCCACAAAAATATTTAATCAGGATTTTATAGTCTCATAAAAATCATTGATAAAGATATTGCACAGAATATTGCCAAGAACAGGCTCCTTCCCAAGTCTCTGGAGGCCCGTTTCCAGACTGACACTAGCTCATTAATCACCCTCCCTAGCATCTGGTTTTTCCAGCAGTTGAACAACTGCCCACTCACATGTGCAGTGCTTCTGTGACTCGTTCACAGGCTACTACGGCACCCACACGTGGTAAATACATTCTGCTGAAGCCTTTGCACTCCTCTACTACACCAGCTTAGCAGCGCAGTTACAAAGAGAGAAGAAATGCGGTTAGGATGCCTAGTTCAACACAACGTGACTTAGTCCTAGGAAACAGAATGCCGCCTCACCGTCCTTCCTAAGCCACCTGTTTCAGATTTCCTTTAGAACGTTGCCAAGGTTCACCAAAGCACAGGGACTGGCAGATTCAGCATTTGGTTTTGTTCCCATTTTTGACAAGTTTCTACCTCCTATTTTGCAAATTCCTTGGACATGACTGTTGTCTATTAAGCAGCCTCACGCATCACTCCTCAGTACAACTTGGAATATTTTTCACCTGAATTAGGACTTCCCTAAAATTTCTAAATTCCTGCATCTTTAAGACTAGACACGATGTTGAGAAGATCCATCGTGGCCCATCGCCAGCTCTAAGTTGTTAAATCTCTTTCTCCCAGGGTCCCTCCCTCTCATTTCCACTTGTCTTCTGTTTACACCTGAGTTTAAACGAACAGTTCCTGAAAGAGGTAATGGTCAGGAAGGTAAGTCAATGATTTTTCACACGATCTGCCTTCTGTTGAAAAGATTTCTGGCCAAGAGCTCTCCGGGTACAGCCGAGCACTCCCCTGCAGTTTGCCCCTGTGCCTGCGGTGTGAGCTGCTTCACGCACACAAGATCCTTTTCTTCTGGTGGGAGGAGGGGCAGCAGCCTTCCCTCAAGGGTCAGTCATTTCCTGAGAGCTTTCCACTGACCGTCTCCCAAGGTCTGGGCACTCTCCTATGATGATATCTTGTGGGAGCCTCTTTCAGCTTCACACAGAGCTCTTCAGGGGTGTCAACCTTCAGACCAGGGGTTTTATGACGGTATCGATTTTCTTGACATACAGTGTCTTGCTCACCTCTTCACTGGAGCAATTCAACACCACAACACATCACAAGACCCTGCACTCCCCAAATTTTAGAGACACCTATGAAATTGTATCTGCTTCAAGTTAGAAATATTCTGTTTATTACAAACTATATTTGAAATGTAAGTAAGTATGCAAGGGTAACGGATTTCACCCCTCCTAATTATTTCCAACTATGAATAAACAGGCATCTTCGTCACCATTTTTAACATCACTCCAACATCCTCCACATATAAATTTTTGAGAGAGATGGAATACAATTAAAATATGTTTCTAAGCAACATGTTTTAATTAAACCATCTTTACTGGAAATCTTCCTATAATGTATTGTATACTTCTGTGCCTAACTATAGTTATTTCTTATTCTAATTTCCTCCCTCTGCTGAGAGATTTTACTTCTAGTTGCTGCTTCTGTAAAGGCATTCTTTCCATGTGTTTCCAAGCACATTTCTGAGTTTAGTTCCATATTATGTAGCACATGTACTTTTAAAAGTTTTTTTTTTTTTTTTTTGGCAGCTTTAAGTTTTCAAAAACCCAATCTTAAACCCATTTCAGAAGTTTACGGTTTTTGTTGAATCTGGTTTATTAGACATCAAACACTCACAGGCAGTAAAGATTTTACTGCCTTTTTATGCATTTCCAAAGTGGTGGTGTGGGCATGTTACACAAAGTGAATTATTTCATGACTGAGAATAGTTTTGGTCTTTTTGCTTTGTTTTGCTAAAGAGTACCTATATTCTTTGCAAAATTTATAAAATAATACTTCAACATGAAAACTCATCTTAAAATTACACGAATTAAATAAGCATGCAATACGGACACTTGCAGGATGCCTGGCCTCTGGGAACGGCTCCTGTCTGTGTGTGAACATAGAAGTGAGGCTCAAACTCTCTCTTAGGAAAATTTTCCCTTCCCACTGCCCGTCCATTCCTGCTGACTCAACAATTCCCACAGAGGAAAGGAGAATGGTATCACCAACTAGCAGTCCTCCCATGCCGGCAGATTTAGGGTCCTTATCTAAGTGTTTCTGCAGCCTGGTCCTCCCTTCCTGACTTCCGGTATTGGCTCATTAAAATGATCAGCTGGCAATACAGGTGTGTTTGGACTGCTGTTGGTGGTGAGTTTAATCTTCTAACTATGTTTTGGGGAAGGAAATATTCCCTAAAAGCTTTGGTGTCACTTAAAAAAAAAAAAAAAAAAACTATATATGATTGAAAGAAATTTGAGATATTTTTGTTTAAATAAAAATCACTGAATTTATGTCTATGAAGAAAATTCAATAAGCATTTATCAAGTGGTTAGGATGTACTGCAATGTGTGTACTCAGGACCATGGAGGAATGCAAACAAGATATGATTTCTCTCCTCAAGAAGCCAAAAGTCCAGTAGATACTGTAAGCTACTTAACGGCATATGAGGGCAATTACTTTCACAGAGTGTGTACGAACCACTACCAGAAGGCAGAGTATCTAGATCTAACGAGAAGGAATAAGGGATGATATCAGTATTCACAGTGGAAGAAATCACCTTAATGCCTTTTGCATTTATTCCCCACCATGGTTTTAGGGGGCAGGGGCCATTATTATCCACCCTTAGAAAGAAGAGGAGGCTCAGGCAAAGAAGCCAAGTAACTGCCTCCAGGTCTCCCAGCATGGAAGTGAGCTACAGACTGGGCTTTGAAAGATGAGTAGAGTTCCCTCAGAGAGACATAGGAAAAGGGGAGGTGTGTATGCTGTGTGTGTTTGTGATTTATGTGCTGCTTGAAGAGGCAAGAAGGGGACACAATTTGGACAGAGAGAAAAGCATGGCAGAGGGAAGTCCACAGTGAGTTTAGACAAAGTCAAGCAGCCCTACTTGGCTTGAGTGCAGTGTAACCAGAGCAAAATAGGGGTAAAGCTGTAAAACTTGGATGCAAAGAAAATGAGTGTACAAATAAACATAGATACATTAAGTTGCGTATGCAAAACCTTAGGAGTATTATTACCTAAACTATCCAACGTACTACCATTGAAAAGGTCTACATTTTAAAGAAAACATCCTATTTTTATACTTTGCCTTCATGCCTTCACATTTCCTGCAGAAGTTAGAAAATATAAGATACCATCTTATCCAGGAGATACCACCATAAACAAATCAAATCGAAAATACTAAGTCTCTCTTCTTATAAAATGTCAGCAGTATCATCTATCTGACAGAATTGCTTTCTTACTAAATCTTGGAACATATCCCTGGGTAATTATTGCAAGGGAAAAAGAAAAGTGGCTTATGAGCTTTGGCAGCTGTTTTGTAAAGACTGAGACAGTGTGAAGAAATTTTTCTCATGCATTATTAAATAAGATTTTGAGATGATCATGAGGGTAGCAACAATAGCTTTGGATCCAAGCTGGTGCCCAGGCCACTGACATGAGATTATTTCCTGTAAAAAATAAAGAGGAAAGAAAAATAGCAATGCAAAGTTTCTTTAAAAATGAAAAAGGACTCCTCCACTGCCCCTAACTCTGCTGTGAAGAATGCGGGGAGTGGGCACCAACGTTTCCTTGGATACTGATTGAGGAGAGTGGCCTCAGTCATCCCGCCGCGTCTTCTCTGCTGTCAGCATTGGATCCCTGTTTTCAGGTTTCTCGGTCTTTAACTGGCCACCTGGAGCACACTCTTCACACCAATGCCCTCCCGCTGAGCACACGCATGAAGAAATGGTGTGCAGAAGAGAAGTCACACTTGGTTTTCCCTGTGTTCTCTGCTGCCGGGCCATGGGCTTTCTGCTCTGATCACTTTCAGATTCGTGGCCATTCGTGGCCCCACTCCCCAGCCTCCACTGAAGACAGGACCATGAGCAGGGGCTGCCCCTCAGGAGCTGCCACTGTGGGGAAGTGTCAGGCTAATCAGCCTAGGAAGTAACTTCTGAGACAGGGCTGCAACCTCCATCAATATAAAAAACTTTGTTCTTTGTTTTGTCTGAATATAAAAGTGTTAGTGTTTTTTTTTTTTTAAAGTTCATATAAAAATGACAGAATGCTATAAAGTGGAAGGTGAAATATCATCCATCAACCCATCCCTCAGAGATAACCATGATTATTTGGCATATATCCTAAATAGCTATTTTTATGCCTGTCATTCCATCTAGACAACTACTTGCTTATCCATTTCTTTCATTTACATACAAAAGAAATACATGGTATTTTCTTTCAAAAAATGTAGTCACACAGATATATTTTTCTTCCTTAATAATGTAGTGTATTCACTTTCCTAAGTCCACACAGACCTACCTTTGGTTATTAAGAGTTGCATAGTAGTTGAGTGAAAGAAAATATTGAAATCTATCCAACTAAAGGTGACTGGGTTTTGAAAACATTAGTAAGAATGAAATTTTCTTGAAACTCAAAAAATGACAATAATTACAATATGATAATATAGTATGTATGATAATCTATTACCCACTACCAACAGAGAAGATTTTTTAAAGATTCTAACTGTGGCTTATAGGCATAATTCTGAAAAATCAGAAACACATTAAAAGTCAAAAAATGGCCAGGCGTGGTGGCTCACACCTGTAATCCTAGCACTTTGGGAGGCTGAGGCAGGTGGATTGCCTGAAGTCAGGAGTTTGAGACCAGCCTAGGCAACATGGTGAAACCTCATCTCTACTAAAATACAAAAAAAAAAAAAAAAAAAATTAGCCGGGTGTGGTGGGGGTGCTTGTAGTCCCAGCTACTTGGGAGGCTGAGGCAGGAGAATTGCTTGAACCCGGGAGGCAGAGGTTGCAGTGAGCCAAGATAGTGCCACTGCACTCCAGCCTGGCGACACAGCAAGACTCCATCTCGGAAAAAAAAAAAAAAAAGTCAAAAAATGGGGGAAGAGTTAAACAATCTATGGTCTATCTCAAGGGACTATTATAATACTTATGCATTAAAAATGATGTCTATAAAAATGTGTATATCACACTTTCAGAAAATACTTGAGCTATGCAGAGAAATATCACATATTTGGTATGATCATAGCTACATAAGATAAACTAAAATAAAATGTAAAGAAATAAAATGTAAACAAAATGTTCCCAACTGGGAGCGGTGGCTCATGCCTGTAATCTCAGCACTTTGGGAGGCCCAGGCGGGTGGATCACCTGAGGTTGGGAGTTCGAGACCAGCCTGACCAACATGGAGAAACCCCATCTCTACTAAAAATACAAAATTAGCTAGGCGTGGTGGCACATACCTATAATCCCAGCTACCAGGGAGGCAGGAGAATTGCTTGAACCTGAAAGGCGGAGGTTGCGGTGAGCCGAGATCGGGCCACTGCACTCCAGCCTGGGCAACAAGAGTGAAACTCTGTCTCAAAAAAAAAAAAAAAAAAAAAAAAAAAAAAAAACTGTTCCCCTCTAGGCTGGGGGCAGTGGTTCAAGCCTGTAATCCCAGCACTTTAGGAGGCCGAGGCGGGCAGATCGCAAG
>NC_045455.1:14580909-14740367 GCF_002776525.5 Piliocolobus tephrosceles | reverse complement strand
AAAATGAACATGTATTATGTTTGTAAATTAAAGAACTTCTATGATTTAAAAGTAAAAATAAGGTACTATTCTTTCATTTAGACTTTCATGAATAACAGATTCACAGGGATCGAGGGGGCACTCTCTGGCCAAGACCTGTGTCCTTACCAGGTCATAAAACTGTCAGATAGTGACTGGGAATTTGGGGCACCTGTACGGTTCAGGAACCCTGGAAGGCTAACCCAGCAGGCCTCATCCTTCACCAGCATCCTCCTCTCCCCGTTCTCCAATTCCCTACATGAACTGGAAAAGGTTCATTCCAAATCAGCCCAGTGGGTATGCACTCTGCTTTGCTGAACAGGCTAACATCTGTCCAGGTAAGATTAGCTTAATGCTAGCAAAACTGAGGTTGCACTTCTCATTAAAGCTCCAAACAGGGGAAACATCAAGACAGTCAAAAACTGTATAATCTCATAACTGAAAGAGACCTTGAGAATCCTTTCTACCTTTTTGAGCCTCTTGACAAGGGATTTCACAGTGCTGTGAAGGCTGAAGTCACCTGCTGATGGGGACGTGATTAGATTCTGATTAGGAATACATCGCTATGTTTTTAGAACTTATAGAGCCTGTTTCTATGACTCATATCTTTTCTATTCCTACTACTGAAGAGAGATAAGAAAAAGGTAAAATGAGGTTAAAGAAAGCTAAACGACCATTCTTGAATTCTAGACAAACTGATAAGATTGTTATTTTGATAGGCACAAAAAACAAACAAACAAACAAAACAAGGATATCTTTGGCATAGAATAGTTAGCATTTGGCTCTCAGCTATTCTTTTCATTTCACATCTTCTAGCGCCCTCAGCTCTTTCACCTTCCCAGAATTTCCCCAGAAAAGTTCTAAGACCCATCTCCCTAGCAAAGAAAATCAGTTTCAAAGGCTCAGAAGTGAACTCTTTAGGATGTAGCAGCAAAACAGCACAGAGGTTAAGAGCACAGACCCTCGGGCAAGACTGACTTGGGGAAGCTGCCAGCCCTGTGATGTTGCACACATTCCTTGCTCCCTCTTTGCCTCACTGTTATGGGTTGAATCGTGTCCTCCAAAAGCATGGTGAAGTCCTAACCCTTTGTACCTATAAATGGGACCTATTTGGAAACAGGGTCTCTGCCAATGCAATCAGTTAAGATGAGATCACTAGGCTGGGCCCTGATGCTTTATCACTAGTGTTCTAAGAAGGGAATTTAGACAGAGACACAAAGGAAGAGGACCATGTGAGGCCACAGGCAGAGTGGAGCAATGCTACCATCAGCTAAGCAACAACTGGTGCGAGAAACTTTCAAGTTAGATACCTTGCAAGTTATTTATCTTAGACTATTACCACCCCAACACCCAACCAGGAAGCCAAGACCCAGTCATCCTATCTCTTTGACACGACTTGAATTTGTCCCCTTCTTCCTGTTTGCACTTGCAGTGGCTTTGCTGAGTCCTTTCTCACCTCTTGACAAGGTTCCTCAACTGTTTCCTTACCTCCTAGGCTCAACCCTACCCAATCCACCCTTCACAGCACCGCCCAAAACATCCTCTACAGAATTCAAATTAACCAGTTATTCTTCTGATTTTTATCCCATCTTTCTTCTTAAGGGTTTGACGAAACGCTCCACGCTCATTTGCCATCCCCTCTGATGTCTAAATCCAGCAACGTAAATGACTGCTCCCCTGTTCCCCCCTCCTCTCTACACAGCTTCTATCTTTCAGGTGTGGAAATAAGACTTTGAAACTCACTTCCGAAAGTCTGCAAGTAACTTGAGCATGTCATCATTGGATAGCTTATTGCTGTCTTGCCTGTAGATGGCAGAAAATCTGGCATTTTTGTCAAGATTTCCAGATGCATCCTTAAACAATGTCCTGAAATGGCAAAGCAACATTTCTAAACTAGGTTTCCAAAACACCAAAATCAATCCATTATTTAATCTGGTTTCTATGAGAAGTCTAATTACTATTCCATTGGCTATAGCCAACAGAAATCTCATTATCTAAAAACATGGAAAACATTTATGGGGATGAGGACAACTAAATCAATTTACATAGAAAACAGTTCCAGTCAATGGCTTGTGCTTAGGAAACAACATACGCAAGTCAAATGCTTAACAAGTAGAGTCAAGAGATAACTGGACTGCCCTGACTTCCAGCTGGAGGCATGTGGTTGGGTCTTAGAATCCCAGCTCTGCAGCTAACACTCCCATGCACCCTGCCACCTCCAGGTAGCACCGCTCCAGACGATGTCTTTCCTCTCTGTGACTCTACTAAATGATTTTTTCAAAATGTAGACTTACGTATTTCTCAATTTTACACACTCAAATCCTCTTTGTCTCTGAACAACAAACAGAATAGGCCTACTGACCCATCTATGCATCTATCTATATCGATTTAAAAGGTATACAAGGTGTTCCTTACCTTGCTGCCCAAGCAAATGGCATTCTATACTGTCCTAGTCTTTGGCATGCCTGCTTGGCATTCTTCAGCACCTTCTGAGCCACCTTGAAGACATGAGAATAAAGCTATGAGATACTGTATCTCACTGAAAGAACTGTGACCTAAATAGCCATCCTTACACGCTCACTAAATAAGTCCTTACCGTAGCATCAGATGCATAGAAAAGCACATCATACAGTAATGAATATGGCTGCATTCACACTCTGTGCAGAGTAGTTTATTTAAGGCATTCTCTAGCAGTGATTCTCAAAGAATACAGAATGAAGATTTTCCAGAATCCAAGCCTCTTCTTTGGTCTTTACAGGCAACAAACATGCTGTTTCAGAGGTTTTCATACATCTTTATGACTAAATACTACTTATTATAAGTCTACTGAGTTATTAATAATTACTATTTGATATCCACACCAAAATATATCACATTATTAGGATTTAAATGAGAACACTAATTAAAATACTAAGCTTTTGCAGCTCCTAATGTGCACTAGCTTATGCTGATTTCCACAATCTAAGGTGTAAGATATTAAGATACTGACTTCAGTTAGGCTGGGGCTGTCAATGCTATATTCTTGCTTTCTAAATATGAATTACTGCTACTTCTACTTCCTAATGATTAACTTTGGTTTGTTGTAGATCGACTGATTAATTCAGAGTGTACAATAAAGCTTATTTGCTTTTAGCCTAAGGCAGGCCTATTATTAATCATCTATACCTCTACTGCTAAAAAAGATGATGCTTAATTTTTCCAAATTAGTCTGTACTATGATAGTGCTTTGTTATCAACGTAAAGTTTGATTGTCTCAGAGTCACAGTGAAGGGTCTTTTACATTACTTAATTTTTTATTTTTATTTTTTTTACTGAAGGGTCTTTTACATAAGTATATCAAAGTCAAACCGATTTTGGGAAATGTGCTCCAAAGCCAAAGTGTGCTACAGCATCAGCATCACTGTAGAAATGCAGAGTCTCAGGTCTTGCCCCAACCCTCCTGGATAAGAATGTGCATTCTGACAAGACCTCCGGTGATCTGTGTGCACCATCAGCCACAGGAAGGATCTAGAAGGATCCAGAAGGATCTAGACGACAAAGCTGTCTGTCTCTAAGTCACACTGAATCCAGCTGCATGACTCTGTAGGCCATCAAATCTCTCTGGGCTCCACTATCCACACCTGAAAAAGGGGGCTATACTTTTCATGACCCCTGCCAGTTGCAAAACTTTATGATCCTACCATGATCATGCTGTAGGAACTGCTGCCTTCATGAGTAACCTGGAAAATACATCCTAATTGGAAGAGACGTCAGGGATTCATCTGGCACCTCCCCCGTTCTCCAGTGAGGTATGTTCTTGCCTCCTTGGATAGGGTGACTTAGGGGGGTCTTAGGTGTATGAGTCTTAGGGTACAATGATCTGCCTAGCTGCAGGGTCAATTTACTCAAACATTCTCAGGTTCAAGATTTTTTGGTTCTAACAACGATGAATATGTTGTGGAGTAAAACGCAGTAATTTCATAACATTTAAGGCTAAAATATAAGACATCAATAAGCCTTTTCTGCAATGAATGAGGACTTAGCTCTCAGACATACGAAGGGTGCAAATAGAACACAGTATGTGTGAAAGTCAGAGTAAGAAACCTATTTTTGCCCTTTGGGCCTTTTTCCCCTTCTCTTTATTTTTAAAACATCTATTCACAGGAGATACCTACAGAGACTTTTCATAAAAATTTCCTCCAAAATGAAAATTTACTCTAAATGATGTTCTAGACCATCTTGGAAAACATGAAGAAACAACTCTGACAGACTGAAAAAAATCATCTCACTGTAACATTTCTGCCAAAACTGTGCTAAAGTAAGATGGTTGAGCCTTAATTCCTGCTTTAATTGAATGCTTTGGAGGTGGCAGGAAAGTAAATGCATGAATAATGTACACATGGATGAGCTTTACATTCCATAAATAATGAAGAAAAAGCAGACTTCAGCAGATGCTCAGTGGACATGGAGGAGTGTGCAGAGGTAAGTTTAGCCTACAGTGATATGTGATTTTTACACCAACATGAGCTGCCAAATTTCAAACCATGCATGCAGCAGGCAGAAGTAACAAAGTTGGTGTGGATGGGCCTTGGAAATGTGTTGCATACACAGTCGGGGGAGGAGATCTTATCTTGGGCCTTCATTGATTATTAATCAAAACATGAAAGAGCCAAAAGAGCTTCTTGTCCAAGGTTTTACAGACTTGATTTAAAAAAATAAAACAGCTTATCTCCAGAGACCAAACTTTACACAGCTTTCATCAGCCAAAAACGCTTACTGTTGGAAACAATGTGCCTGGGTAAATGGGCTTTTACTTGACTGGGGCTGTAATAAATGACGATGTCTTCTGGGCTTTCTGTGATTTATGGTGCCCACAGCACTGACTCGTACATGATCTGTTTGATCCTAACACTGTCCCTATGAGGAAGGCAGAGACAGGAAGTAACATCATCCTTCATGCACAGAAGGAACATCTGAAGGCCAGAGAGGTGATGTGATTTGTGCAAAGGACCCAGGTGAGTCAGGTATACAGCACCCAGGTTTCTGACTCCAAAACCCATTTCTCAATGGCCACCTGCATCCTGTGGACACAGCTATGATGCATGGGTGCCCACAGGGGTGATGATAGGAAGCTCTGAATCCAACTTAGTAAACTTCACTCACAGCCTCTGGGGTATGCGGACCAGTCCTTGTCAGTGAATTCAGGTCTCTCAGATGACCACATAAGTTAAAAAAAAAAAAAAAAGAACTAAAAATATGTAAAACTGGCAAGGATAATAGCACTCAACGGATTACACTAACCAGGTAGCACAAGGTGCTACGAAGTGGCAGTCAAGTGCCCTCTGGCAGCTCCAGCTGTGAGACACTGAGCAGGTCACTAAGCCTTGGTGAGCCTCAGTGTCCTGAAATATGAAAGCACATCTTTTATTAGATGACCTCTAATATTTAATAATTCTATGGTATGTCCATGCCTAGGCACTTCCCGAGTAATGAACACCACTTTGAAAAAAACCAAACATACATCACGGATGTTTTCTTTCCATCTTCCACCTAAAACTCTGCCCCCTCTGGCGAAAACCAAGTGGACCTGAATCACTGACACTACTGGTCAGGCCATCTGAGCCAAGGGCATCTCCTGGTCTCCAGCCTCATATATAAGTGTAAGTGGACCAAAATATAATTTCAGGACCCAAGAGGCACATTAACAAATATAAGTTTGAATATCATACATGTATTTTCTAACAGAGAAAGTTTACTATTAAGCTGGTAATTCCTTTGCAAATTATTTTAGGAGGTCAGAATTGTCTAGTCAAGTGGAACGTTTTATTTACACATAGGACTACATTTCCTTCACAATAATGACATAAAGTTCAGAGTAAATACATGTAGCATATTCTACGTCTTTTAGAGT
Organism: Piliocolobus tephrosceles; assembly: GCF_002776525.5. Taxonomy (NCBI): domain Eukaryota; kingdom Metazoa; phylum Chordata; class Mammalia; order Primates; family Cercopithecidae; genus Piliocolobus; species Piliocolobus tephrosceles. Next base: position 14,734,459 of record NC_045455.1, on the reverse strand, counting down.
ATAAATATGGCTTATGTTTTATTTCATTAATCATTTATAGTTTCACATAAAGGCCTCTGTTCAGATTGCTTTTTACCACCACAAAGTTTAAAAGCCATTCATACCTTAGAAGAGTCTGAACTTTTCATATATGGCTCAGCACAATGTGTGATGCTCCCCTGAAGGACTTTTTCAATTCTGGCCACAAGAAATATATCTGGATGAGGACAAGTGACTGAAAATATTCCCTAGGAGACAAAGAATTTTCTTCAGTCAGCAGAATTCACAGCTGTGTTAAACAAATCCCATGAACATTAAACAGCAAAGAACAGTGAAACAGGACAACTAGTAAAAAGCACCCAGTGCCAAACTAGTTAGCTGACTAATAGTTCATCATCTGCTCAAAAAGTCTATTTGGTGAGGGAGGTAACTAGAACGTTTAGAAAGAAGAAATGAAATTAAAAGCCACTTATTTCTCAGCTTGCTTTTACTGTCTAATAATAAATAGTATTAATTAAGAGTCTAATGACCCCACTTCCGCATTACAAGGTCTAATTTGAGCATTTTTGGTGCATTTACATGGCATGCAAGGTGAGTCTGAGTAGTAGGAACGCTGGGCTCGTATTCCCCACCTGCTTCGGATACTGCATGGCGGCTTCATGAAGGATGCCCTTGAGGACAGATGGGCTCTGCCCGCTGCCATTCATCAGCGCCGGGGACGTGGTGGCCAGCATTTGCCTCACTGAGAAATGGTTCAGGTCTACGTGGAAGTCGGCAGAAATCTTTCGGTTGTATTTTATGTCAAACAGGGATAGAGTAACAAAGAAAGGTTCAACCTGAACAAAACAAAACAATCCAAGGATCACTATGACTCAAACAGGGACAAAAGAATGTTGCTATCAAAAGAGAAATGACAAGACCTATTTAGGACTGTTGCCATAAATTACTACTAAAGATAAACAGTGTCATCCTTTAGAATACAGATAATTAGGTTATAAAACATTTTAAGAAACAAACAAAACAATTATTTTCGCTTTATGTGTTTTGCTACATAATGTCTGCTCCATAGAAAACACAGTTGCATTCCCCCAAGCATCTAAGATGAACTCTGTCTCCTGGAAAGCTGAGCACACACCTACCACCCTCATCTTTCAACACGAACATCCTGTCCTTGCAGGCTAAACAACCTCCATATCCTGATCCGAACGCTGCACCTCTTTGATATCAGGGACTAGGATTTCTTATCCAAGCTGCACTGTAAAAGCACATCTGAAACTTCTGCCTATATTTTTTTATCTTTATTTTTAAAAAGAAAAATTACATTTGTTGTGGGTCCTTCTTCATTTTCGGCAACACAGCATTGCAAATTGAAAGATAAATCATTGCACTTGACAAGGATCCTTTTTCCAAACTTCTCTTCAAATGGCTTAACTTCTGGCTCAGCTGATGAGAAATCAAGCTTCTTTAAAAGTAAACATATAAATAAGTTATGCTCTTATTTTTAAAAATCATCATAAATGCATCCAAAGGAAACAGAATACAATTCGGAAAAGCTATATACACTGATTTACTCACAATAGTATTGCTATTATATAATCAGTTTCTATGGTTTATAGTAGTTACATACATAGTTGATAATAATGGTCAAAGACATGGGCAGGGTGTGGTGGCTCACGCCTGTAATCCCAGCATTTTGGGAGGCTGAGGCGGGTGGATCACAAGGTCAGGAGATCAAGACCATCCTGTCTTAACACAGTGAGACCCCGTCTCTATTAAAAATACAAAAAAATTAGCCAGGTGTGGTAGCAGGCACCTGTGGTCCCAGCTACTTGGGAGGCTGAGGCAGGAGAATGGCGTGAACCCTGGAGGCGAAGCTTGCAGTGAGCCGAGACTGCGTCACTGCACTCCAGCCTAGGTGACAGAGCAAGACTCCATCTCAAAAAAAAAAAAAAAAAAGAAGACATGATGGTATAGCTACTCAATGGGTGAACTGAAAAAATATAGAGCTTGAAAATTATGATTATGAACAACATAACCAATGTCTATCCAGTATCCAACCAAGGGTCCATCAACAGATGTATAAGGATACATAAAATGTAGTACATACATACAATGGAATATTCAGTCACAGAAAGGAAGGAAATTCTGACACATGCTACAACATGGATTGACCTTGAAAACATTAAGTTTAAGAAGCCAGAAACAAAGGACAAATACTATATGATTCCACATTTGTGTGGTTCCTAAAATAGGCAAGTTCACAGAGTAGAACAGAGGTTACCAGGGGATGGGGGAAGAAGGAAATGAAGGTTATTATTTGGTACAAAGTTTCTGTGTGGGAAAATGAAGAAGTTCTGGAAAAGGATGGTGTTAATGGTTGTAAAATAATGAGAATGTATTTAATGCCACTGAACTGTACACTTAAAAATAGTTAAAATGGTAAATTTTATATTATGTATATATTACCATGATAAACAAAAACTTCTTAAAAGCAGATAAAAATTATAGACATACAAACACACATACATATGATCATGAGGTCTGTGAGGAAACAGAGAAGTGCTTATCATTGAAGTTAAACGGAAAAGGTTTGTATTTGAGCCTGAGCCTGGGCTACTCGGGAATTATCATTGACTCCCAGGCACCTGCAGTGATACCTGTTATTTTCTGATGGCTGTTTTAACAGGCAAATTAGATGTTCTTTGTGAACTTGAGAATGTCTTTCAATAAATCTCTCCCAATTTTCAAACATCTACTAAATATCAAATATTCACAATAGTAATGCTATGATGAGATTATACATTTTTATTTTTCCTCTTTTCCCCAAATTTTCTATAGTTATTTTGCTTGTTGTTCCAAAATAAACAAAGCAAACAAATAAACAAATAAGCCCATCGATGATTTTCTCTCCCACACTTGGTTTTAAATATTAAACATTTAGATAGTTCTTACCTGGGCATCTGGGTCCAGATAAAAAAGCTTGACTCTGCTTTCACTTTTCAGTTTGATTTCTGCTTCTCTGGCACTCTGATAACAAGATACATAAAAATTACATTTAACAAAATCCTTTTCTTGCAAAGGTGCCCAAATACAGTTAAAAGCTGCCTAGTCCTGAAGGTTGAGGCTGCTGGAAAGCTCTGCCTCGTGCTGGAGAGCCGCTGTGTGCGCCAGGGAGTGTGCAGCACACAAAGTAAGCACCAGGAGGAAAAAGAAGTGAAGATGAGATTCCTGCCCTTCTGAAGCTCACAATCAGTAGTAGAGTCAAAGTCAACACAAAGAAAGCAAAAGAGAATAATTAAGCATCTGTGTGTCAAGAAAGTCTTCATAAAGTAATGGAATATGGGGTAGACTTGGAATGAAGGGGCCGAATCGAGCTGAACATTCCTGGCTGAATGAAAAGGATGCACAGACACTGAAGATAGAAATGAGCCCAGATGCTAGAAAGGATTTAACAGAGTCCAGTCTATGACTGGGTGCAAGAAGGGGAAGAGGAAGGAAAATATTTTGAATGATGAGATAGAGAAAATGATGGCTGATCTTGAAGGACAAGATGCTGATTCATTCAATAAATATTCATTAAGTACCTCTTATGAGCGAGGCCCTAGAGACATGTGAAATGTGAATGAAGGAATTCCCTAGCCCCAAGGAACAACAGGTGGGGAGACAGCATATCAACAGGTAATAAGAGGACAAAAGAAAGTTTAAGGTAACAGTGGAAGTCAACTTGGACTAGGGGGTGGTAGTCAGAAACCACCTCCCAAGAGAAGGCCCATCTGGAAGGACAAGAACACTTGGCCAGGAAAGGAGAAAAGCACATTCTAGGAGAAGGCACAGCAGGTGCAAAGGGACAAGTCACACCTGAGCAATCACCAAGTCACTCATCATACCTGAAAGGCAGGGCATGATTAAAAAAAATAAAAAGGCCGGGCGTGGTGGCTCAAGCTTGTAATCCCAGCACTTTCGGAGGCCGAGACGGGCGGATCACGAGGTCAGGAGATCGAGACCATCCTGGCTAACCCGGTGAAACCCCGTCTCTACTAAAAAATACAAAAAAAAAAAACCTAGCCGGGTGAGGTGGCGGGCGCCTGTAGTCCCAGCTACTCGGAGGCTGAGGCAGGATAATGGTGTAAACCCGGGAGGTGGAGCTTGCAGTGAGCTGAGAACCGGCCACTGCACTCCAGCCCGGGCGACAGAGCGAGACTTCGTCTCAAAAAAAAAAAAATTAAAAATAAATAAATAAATAAATAAATAAATAAATAAAAGTTAAGAGAAATGAGTCTGGGATTTGCAAGCTAAGGATTGGGGATTTCCCTTCTTGTTTAGCATATCATCAAGAAATAACCATAAAAATGGGCAACCAGCAGCCCTCAGGGCTGCTTTGCCAATGGCATAGCCATTCTTTATTCCTTTACTTTCTTAATAAACTTGCTTTCACTTAAAAAAAAAAAAAGATTGGGGATTTCATTCAGAATCTAAAATACCCTGCAACATTTTAGGTAGGAGAATAAAATGAGCTCTACATTTCAGAAGCATCACTTGGGTAGAGTCTCCCCATCTCACAGCAGGGCCGATTAACAAATCCCACATTTCTAGCTTGGGCAGCCTGCTGAATGGTGAATCCATAAACAAGACAGAAAACTCAGGAAAAACAAATCTGCCAAAAAGATGGTAATATCCTTGTCATCTTTGTGTAGAGATGCCTGGGTAGAGATGCCTCTGGAATTTCCAACTGGAAACATCCAATAGACAGCTAAAGGGATGAAACTTGGGCACAAGGCTGAGAGGAAGGCTGGGGTTCCAGACTTGGGAGTGGACAAGATGGACTGAGGAAGAGGGTGGAAGTGGGTCTGAAGACAAAATCCTGGGGGCCCAACATTGAAGAGGTGGACAGAAGAGAAGCCACAGAAGAAAACAGACAGACAGTGGCAGAGATGGGGGCTGGAGATGTGGGATTTGGGAAGAGAAAGAGAGAGGGGCTTTTCAGACATTCACGAGATAGAAGTCAGCTCCCTCTTTATGTTTTTCATGCCTGGTGCCTCTAAGTCTATATTCTGTTCTTCTTGTCAGTCAGAGCTCTCCACGACTCTCAGTCTCCACAGCTAAGTCTATGGAGTCGGAATAGAATGCACTCTCTCATCTGCTACTTTCCCCAGAGACATGAGTCACATCTCAGCACTCCATGGGGCACTCACAGCCACAGCAGAAAAGGTGTCTTGTCTCTTCTGTTGGTGGCAGAACAAAGTCTACTATTACATTTCCAATCATGGATAATGAGAAAACAAGCATCTTAATCTTCTTAGCCATGTGATTGTTGTATATAAAGGTCTTTAGTAATGATCCAAACTATCATGCTCAGTTGTCTATGTTTAAATAAAATGGGCGCCAGAATACTAGGAAACTGGGTTCTGTTTCTAGTTCAGTTAAGCAGCTGTGCAAGCTACGCAGCCTCTCTGGGTTCCATTTTCATTTGTGTAAAAATGTTAAACAAGATGATGGCTCAAGTCTCTTGCCACACCAAGTTTATCTTGATGCTATCAGTGGGAGCCTGAAGGCTATGGAAGTGAAGGGGCATTACTGCAATCTTCTGTTTATGCTTCCAAGGCAAAACACTTGCCTGTGGTGGAGGCAGGCGCTTTCCTTATGGGAGATGGGACCACTTCATTTTATTCTATCCTGCCTGTCACCTTTCCTAACTTTTTACACCAAAAGAGTGAGAACATGTGCAAGTGGAATCCACTTAACTGAACCCAAAGAATTTGCTTTACATTGTATACTGCCTGTGGTGTTTCCTAACAAAACCGTCAGTACTAGGTGCTGCAAGCCACCACCAACAGTTATCTATTCTACTTCTGAATCGTCCGCTTGAGCCCTTCAACAAAGGCAAACACTGTGTTATGTTCTCAGACGCTAGAGCAGAGGAGTGTGTTCTTAATGTAGATGCAATTCCTGATGCCTTTCTGAAAGATGCTTATTGTCTCCAGTTGACTGTGCTAGAAGATAAGAAATGAATAAACCAAGAACAACTGCTAATGAGCTCCGTACAATTAAAGAACAAATAAGAATGCAGACATAATAAAAGAAAAACAATTAACTACTAGCCAAAATAGACACAAAACATTCTGATTTTGTCACTAACACCCAAAAGATATATTCTTTACCACAGACATCATTTATTGGAAAAGAAGGGACAGCTTTAGATGTAAAAATAACTTAAAAGTTTGTAATCTACCTAATATACATCAATTGCTCTGAGATAAATAAAAAGCAAATTCGGCTTCTTAAAGTTCCTCCTATCCCTCCTAAGGTCTAGGATGATGCATTAAACAGGGAGGATGCCCAACAGTGGCTGAAGGAATTACCAAATAAAATCTATGAGGTAGAAAAATGTGGTTCAGGGAGAGCAGGACTTTGACCCAGAATCAGGAAACAGTATCTGGAAGAATAGTAATGATAAGAGCTACTACTGATAACAGCCAATATCTACCTGCCAGATATACCCTAAGTGCCCATTTTAATTTTATACAACCTTAGGAGGCAGGTACCATTATTACCCCTGCTCATTAAAAGAGAAGACACTAAGGCATGAGTGTTAGGTACTTCGCCCAAAGACCTACATCATGAAGTAGAGGCCTGGCTTCTAAGTTTGCCTGGCTTCAGAGTCTAAACCATTACACTACACAAGAAAGAAGAAAAAAAGGTAAAGAATGTGAACAGGCGAGTCAGGAAGAAAAAACACAACTGGCAAATAAAAGTATGAAAATACGAAAAATATCACTAATAACCAGCAAAATGTAAATGAAAGCACAGTAAAATACCATTTTACACTCATCTGGTGAAGATGCAGAGAAACAGAAATGTGAATTGTTACAGCTTTTTGGCACAGTAACTTGGCAATGTTTAAAGCATTAAAAACACAATCAACTTTGACTTAAACTGAAAAAACCCTAAACGTTCATTAATAGGGAGATGGCTGAATAAAGTATATAGTAGCAACAATGGAAATATCATGCAGTTGATATGTATGTAAGAGGGAACCAGATCTTCTACTGGTCCAGAGGGACATCTATGAAATATTTTTAAGTGATACAGTAAATTTCAGAATAATGTATATATTGTGAACATATTTTTATAAAAAAACTTAAAAACCTTACATATGTTTCCCTATATTTCTACGAGCAATCAGTTTAGTGAAAGGGGAACTGCAACTGGTTATTAACGTCAGTGTTCTCAGGAATGTGGGAATGGAGAATGAAGGGAAAAGGTGAACTTTTCTTTAAACAACTTTGGGTATTTTTACTTACTGTGATAAGCATACTTATTTCTAATCAAAATTTTAGTAAAGATAATAAAATAAATACTTGTAATATGTACTCTCACAATCTAACAGTGGACAAAATACAGCTATAAATACCATCCCAAAGACTGCAGTTGAACCCTTCTCAGAGTGATAGAAACCAGCTCTGCTTTTAAAATAACCTATGGTCAGTCTATATTGTGATGGTAGGAAGAGCCAACTGGCTTTTCCCCAGACACCCTGTTGCCACTTTCCTGCCCAAAGCCCACTGACTACTCTGGGTTTTGTGGCAAGGAGAATGAGAGGAAAATGGAAACAGAAAAAGCACAATGGCAGAGCTGTTCTCTGTACAAACTGGTGTCTTCTGAGAAGACAAGGAAGAGAATGATTCATCTAAACCAAGGGCGACTCCCCCACCCCACCCCATCCTGTAAACCCTACATTCAAGCACTAACGACACACCCTGACAAGGTTTTCTTCTTTGTCTTAAGAAGTAGTTATGGACCAAACATTCAAGAGTTTCCAGAAAGTTTGCTGTAGGCTTTAGGCATATTGTGTGTCTTAAATTTATTTGCGAGTAGATAAAACAATTTAGAGACAAAGACTACGGTCAACAGCATCTTATTCTGAGGATGAATTACCAGAAACATTGTATTGACTGTTGGGTCATTTAAGCAGAATGGGTTGGAACAGGAGGACTTTGCAAAACGTTTTGAGGCCAAAATACATACTCTTTAATTTAAAGAGTTATCATGATCTATTTCCACTACTTCCAAGACACCGAACTTCTCAGGACCATCAGCTTATCCTCTTCACAAAGGAGGCCTAGAAATGCAATGCCGCTGACCCCATAGACACAAGACTAGCCGGCTCGTTTGTATCATAGTGCAATGATATTGTTTTCTGGATTGGAATCTAGGGAAGAAAGCACTTATTACAGACTTGGTTTAAAAATTCAGAAAAAGTATCTGTGAAAGCGCTGGGTTCTGACAAGTTCTGCTGAGCATGGCCCTTGATCCTCACTCCATCTCCATGAGACTAGAAAGTCTGAGACATCATACTTTCCCCTGCACGCAACTGTGGAAGATTTACCTGGAACAATAAGTTCACTTGCTTAAAACAAAGTTGAAAGGTAAAAGGGTGTGAGCAATTCTGGTTTCAAAAAATAAAAGCTCACAAACAGAAAAGCTGTGGAAGAAAACATAAGGTGGGTTTTCTTCACACTATCTTAAGGAGGTGACATATATGTTCTGATGTCACCTAAGATATAAATGTAACCCGAGAAATACATTATTAAATAACTAGTAACGAAGTTTATAACCTGATTATGTTACTCCTTGACTTTCTAGGGAAGAAATCAATTAACTAACTTGAATTACGGTTTGTGTATCTGACTAAAATATTTAGAAGACTGAGGCTATACACTGTTATATTTATAATAAAAAATTGTTCGGTTCCATAATAGACAATAGGAGGAAAAGAACCAGTTTTAGGGTAAATACAGTGTGTTCTCTAATGAGAAAACAATAAAGATGTTCAGTACTAAATGTACAAACATAAGTTCCAAGATTATACAAAATATTCTGAAAACCGAGGTTTACATCACACATACTGTAAGTAATGAGCCCTTCCATAATATTCCAGAATGAGACAACAGTTATTTTTGCACTGAAACAACTTCCTGTCGGTCATATCCTGTTTGGCTATGTCTTAGTCACAGTGGAAAACAAAAGCCGGGGCAACAGGATGAAGGAGGTTAGAGGAGCTGATTAGACAAGGAACCTGCCATTAAATTACACCTTCAGCCACCTTCTGCCTACCCCCATTGTTCTAGGCCTTTCTCTGCAATCTTACTGAACTGTGGCCCAGCCTCCCAGCCTGACCCTTTCTTGCACCTTCCTTCCCTGATACTGACCTCTTTACCTCTTCATCCCCTGAGTAAACACCTTACACAGTTCTCTCTCTCCACCCCTCCCCCTGTACACTTCAGCCTCTGATTCTGTAATCATGGAATCCATTCCTCCTAAAAATGGGATGACCAACAGTTACCAGATCAACTTCTTTGCCTTCTCAACCAGTGCAAATAATCCAGACACCCTGAAGGGGGATGATAAACAGCCCAAATTGCATTCTTGCTCAGGGCTGGGGACAGGGAACACAGGTCTCCCCTTACTGCCTGGGCTGCTCACACTGACACCACTTAGCTGGGTTTTAAAAGGCAAAGCCCACAGACACCCACGTGCTGAGTGAATAACTCATCTCCATTTTCTTCATTCTTTTCCTCTTCAAAAAATTACTTTCCACCTTTTCTACCTTTTTCTGCCTTCCTAAATAAAATTATTTTAAAAACACCTGAAAGCGAGGGGGAAAGAAAAAAACAGTAAAGCCTCTAACAAGGATGCATTTTTTTAGGTTTTGACCATGATTCCTAGTGAGAAATGTTTTAAATCCCCAACACAAAGATAAATGTTTGAGGTGATGGCTATCCCGATTATCCTGGTTTGATCATCGCACATTGTATACAGATATCAAAATATCACACAAACCCCCAAAATAGGTACGTTATATACCAATGAAAGGAAATAAATATACATAATAGCACACTAAGAAAAACAAATATCTTTTACATCACTACGCAAGACACACACACACACTATATATATATATAAATAGTACACAGCCCTTAATATGATATTATTTTATATAAAAAATAATGTTATTATTAAGGGCAGTGTACTTTCATATTCTCCATTCAATTCTATCACATTAAAAAAAAAACACCTTTTTTTTTTTTTTTTTGGAGACACAGTCTTGCTCTGTCACCCAGACTAGAGTGCAGTGGCATGATCTCAGCTCACTGCAACCTCTGCCTCCTGGGTTCAAGTGACTCTCCTGCCTCAGCCTCCCAAGTAGCTGGTATTACAGGCACCACGGTGCCTGGCTAATTTTTGTATTTTTAGTACAGACAGGGTTTCCCCATGTTGGCCAGGCTGGTCTTGAACTCCTAACCTCAAATGATCCGCCCACTTCAGCCTCCCAAAATGCTGGGATTACAGGCATGAGCCACTATGCCCGACCTAAAAAAACTTTTTAAAGTGAGTCACATAATGTTTAGCTAAATAACCCCGACACAAAGCGTACATGAGTCCATTCACAGAAAGGTCTAGAAAAGTCAATACTAATCTACAGTGATGGAGGTCAAAATAATGAGGGTCTCAGGTCCAAGCTAGCCTGAGGGCTGCTTACATCAGTGTACAAATGTGAACTCCAGTGAGCTCTACAATTCATGCTTGAGCATTCTGCTATTATAAATTACACCTCAATAAAAAGAATAAAAAACTAGATACAAACCAAACAAAAAGAAGCAGGGGTTGAAATCAAACTGATTTCACCAACTAAAATGGCTTAAGCTAACTTGTAACCCATGGTTTAAAAACAGTTCCAAATATTTTAAATGAAAAAAATATATAACTATACTTATAAAAATATTAGTGTGTATATATAAATGTACACATTTATATTAAATATATGTATATATTCAAAAATCTCCCTAGGTCTTGGGATCAAACAATACTGAATTATATTGGCTGGGTAGTAAGAGAAGGAGGGGACAGTTCCTGTAATATCCTCAGAGGAAAAAGTATAGATTTTTTATTAATCAACATTAAGCTCAAATAACATGAATCTTCTCCTAAGTATCCATTCTGTTCACCCAATAAGTGCAGAAGGTTACTTTCTGAATTCCAGATGGCATCACATATATTACCTGCTGCAACAAACTAAAACCCAAATGGGCACAAACATTTTGTTTTGAGAAATTATGAACTCCCAAACATCCAGAAACAAAAAAAACAAATCTCGATGCAAAATATGATACACAGACATTCATAACGCAAAAACACAAACACACAAGCCAAAACTCTTCCTGGACTAGGAGGTGGTTACAATGGCAGCACTAAAATTAGCTTTAATAGGCAGGTGCTAAAAAGATACTGTGGTAACAGTCAAGTCCTTAAAAAAAAACAATGTCCTAAAGTCCTAGCCAGGGAGGGAGATTTTACACTTGAGAACAGCCATGTTGTCTTAAAATAAAGGTCAATGCTGAATGCTCGTCTATTTATAATCCTATAGAGATAAACCATGTTTCTATTATAGTGTTTAAGATGTGGGTGTGGAGGGTCACCATTTCACTCTAGTATCAAAAAAAAAAAAAGAATAGAAGGGCAGTAACAGAGTAAGAGTGCAAAGGGCTAGAGAAGACAAAGAGATTTCTCTCATTTAAGAAAGAATCATTCAGATACACACAAGGACACAAGCACAAGGACAGTCATTGTAGTTTTGTTTATAATAGAAAAAGTGAAAATAATAGAACCGCTAAAATTAAAAGTCTGTATAGTACAAATAAAAGGGGTAAATTTAAAAATTTTTTCAGGTGCAGAACAATACATATAGTATGTTAGCATTTATAAAACATTTTTAAACATACTAAATAACACCATATATATCATTATGATCGATTTATTTGTAAAGATATAAAAATGAAAGTAAAACTTTTAATAGTGCTTGTTTCTGACTGGGGTTGTGGGAAAAGAAGAAAATGGGAATAAGGACAGTGTTTAAACAGAACTTCAATTATAGCTGATGTTTTATATCTTTTAAGAATATGGAAGCTAAAAAGGCAACATCATAATAGATATTTAATCTGGGAAGTAGCAATATGGTTGGTTTGCTTTTCTTTGTGCTTTTCAGTAACTCTCAAATTTCTCAAAATTGTACGATACAGGAATAGCTTATTTTTTTCCCATTGAGAGTGACCGAGAAACAATTTCTGTAACTCAGCCAACCCCTGGGTTTTGCGGCAAGATTACCAGGTCCTTCCTCTTTAGAACTGTGTCTATTAACCTGAGTAAGGGAGAGCACATGTACGATGTGCTATGATGAGAACACCTGCCTGCATATTTCGGTTATTTCTTCAGTACCTGTGATGCAGTGTTAAGCATTATCGGGGGGAAAAAAACACTTAAAACAATAATAAAAGGAGAATACTTTGCAGGGTACTTTTTGGAAGACAGACCTGAAATCATACTGCATGAGTACACGTCACCTTATAATCAGGTCAGAAAAACAGAGAGGTAATCCCAATGTAATTGTTATGATTTCAACAGGTTCCATTCTGGACAAACCAGTGAAATGAGAAATACTTCAACAGCATTCAGTGAAGAGCAGAAGACGTAAGACAATGTTACCTTGGCAAGTTCCGGCAGGTAGCTATCTAAACTGGAACCAGAACCTTCCAATTTGCTTTGTTCATCATCTAAAATGGCAAAACAGATTACTGGAGTCACTTGTATTCATAGCATTTCATTTGAAACAGGAGGAGGAAGGCCATTTCTCTTAGGTGCCTTCAAATGAACACAGTGGTTCCCCACTCTGGATGCTCCCGGGAAACACTTGGGGTGCTTTGAAAAAATACTGATGCACAGGCCCAGTGGTGAGAGTCAAAACATTGAGTAGCTGGTATAGCATGGACACTGTCCCATTAGACCTGACACCAGCTATGAACAACAGCCCACATGGACACATCCATGAGACCCCCTAAAAGTCAGACCTGCCCAGGCTCTGCCCCAGGCCAACTAAATCAGAATCTCTTGTGGGACCAGGTAAATGGTATTTTTAAAAAGCTCCCAAGTACTTCTAAGGGGAAGCCAGGGTTGGGAACCACATAAGGGTTGAAGTAAAACATGAATTGTCAAGAACATAGCCAGTTTTTTCTCACCAATTTAATCTGAGGCTCCCATGCATTCTAATTATTACTAATATTTTATAATACAGTAAAAATTCTATGCCAGATACTTGAGATTCATTTTCTTATTTACTCTCCCATCTTCCCAGCAATTTTCATGTTTATTCCCATTTTACAGGTGAGTCAATTGAGGCTCAGAAAACATAAGTTGTTTACCCAAGGCTACACAGCTGAAATACAGTATTTATGGGACTCAAACCCAGGTCCTCCTTTCTGCCTCCAAAGCTCTGGTTCTTCCCATTACATGATTTCTACATAGAAAATGTCAGGGAAGTAGGTCATAACGTGGCAAAACCTTTGCGGACAGGCTATTTGTAAAGAGCTCCTATCCGTCCCACCTCTCATGTACTTGTGCAACACAAGTCTCCTTCCTATACCCACCTGGCAAAAATAAAGACACCCACAGAGTGTGTATGTGCCCGGGGGAAGCCAACCCTGCCTACCTTCATGAGAGTCACCATTTCGCTTTTCTTGCATCGCGGCTTCAAAGTTGAGCTGGAGGATCTTATTTAGAATTGTGATCCATTCTTCCATTTCTACTTCGCTGTCTGCTGCCAAGAGATAAGTACTTTTGTCCTGCATTTTGAGCTCAAAAGCAAAACGCCTGACTTTGTTGTTCTGAAATGAAAAAAGGATAAAGAGACAAAGTTTAAGAATTAGAACTGCTTCAAAATAATTTATCTCTCTTATTTGTTGATGAGTGCTATCTCATTGGCATTGAGAACCAAGCTATTTTAAACTGCAAGCCCCCTCCTCATGAAATCCCATCACTGCCCACCTTCCCTGCTTCACTTCCTGCAAGCTTTATTTTTCCATCTGACTCATTACCTGCTTTACATACTCATTTGATTCATTGTGTGCCCCTGCAGTGGAATGCAAGCTCCTCAAAGCTCCCATTTTGTTCAGTGCTACACATCCTTAGTCTCTATGGACTCTACAGTGACTTGCACCTAGTGGGTGTTTGAAAAATATTTGTTGAATAAAGGGAATTTCATGTAAAATTTTCATATTTCTTCAGCTCCTATTTTTTTTTAAGGAAGTAGTGTATGGTATTATATTTTTAAAAGCCAACCATTATCTATTATGTTTGGCTTACTTATCTGGAACTTTCCCATCCTTTATGAATCCCAAAAAGTATTTGGACTCCCTGTCCGTGGCCTTGCCTCCTGCCTCCGGTTTTCATGCCTGCGCAAGGGTGACTGGCTCAAAGAACAAGAATAGTAGTCCATGTGCAGTAGCAGACGGAAGATGAACATGTACTAGGCCAGGACTTCTCAGCCTCAGTATTACCGACACTTGGGCGGCCAATTCTTTGTTGTGAGGGGTTGGCCCGTGCATTGTACAATGATTAGCAAAATTTATGGTCTTAAGCCAACAGATGACAGTCTTCAGACATTGCAAGATGTCCTCTAGGGAGTAAAATTTCCCGAGGTTGGCTGCGCTAGACAGAGGTTCAGCTCAGAGGAACATGGCACAAGATCCCCTGCAAGCACAGGCGAAGTGATATGAAATTGAACACTTCCACTAACCTGGGCCAGCAAGACAGCCTCCCATATAGCCACTAAAATCCTAACGGGTTATCTACAGTCACTCTAAGAGTTCCTTGGTGGAGGTCTCAGGGACAGGGCAACCCTCCCAAAAGCCTCTGTGATTTTGCAGCACAGTTCTTAGAAATGCAAAGTCAAATGCTCCCCTTGGCAAAGTCACACACTCTTGTGCACAGACTGTCTGCTGTGGGTTCAGTAATTGCCACCTCGGATTTCACTTAAACGTCAAGGCAAGAACCAGGGAAGAAGTCAAAGGCTAGAAACAAAACGAGTTTTCTCTCCTCCTTTCCCTGTATACTTACAATCGTGAAAAGAGGAAGTTAAAAGTGGGGGAAAAAAATTCTCATTAGGCCTCAATTCTAAATAATTTCTGTTTCTCAGTCTCAGTTTCCTCATCTGCAAAATAAGTATAATAAATTTCAAGGGTTCTAAAATACTCAAAAATTTTTAGTTTAGGCATTTTTTTTAATTCACAGCACCAGTCAACTAATTTTTTAAATAACATCCATAAGTAATCATTTTTAAAAACACTTAAATCACAACTTTTGACTCTTAGTTTACAAACAGACATAGATAAAAACAAATTATTTTACTCTTTTGAAGGCTTGGATACACTTTATTAAATGAAAAACACCATCAGCTGCATCTGCAAAGATATTTTGAAGGAAGAGACTTCCATTGAAATCAGAACCTTAGATTTTGAAATGCACCCCTGAAACTAATGGATAGCTCAGGGCTCTCGTACTTACAGACAGCTGTCCCCTGGGCCAAGAACATGCAGCAAAACTCTCTTATAAAACAAAAACAATTACTTCCTACTTTAAAAAATGAGGTTACCAAATATATTTAGGTTTGCTTTAACCTTCTTTTTAAAGTCGGTGCCAGAAAATTCAGCTAAAAAGTAACCTAACGGTCTTTTGACTAAAGAATACAAATAAAACTCCTACCTGGGAATCCCACCCAAAAAGTTAATTCACTGTCATTGAAACATCACTCTGGCACTCCTTACTTCATAAACACTGTCAATAAACATCCTCTGATATAATGAAGTTGTTCATAGTGGTGGCTTTCAGCGGAGGCTGAATTGCCAGCTGACAGACATCCACATTCGCTGTTGACTGAAAATAATTTTCAGTGAGCATTAAGCGGTGCTACAGTCTTGATCTTGGGCCCAAATACACTTTCATATATTTTACCTTTTTTTTTTTTCTTTTTTTCTTTTTTTCGGTGGGGTGGGGATACTACACAGCCGTGTTTTGTTTGTTTGCTTTTTTGTAATCCTCTCAAATTACCTTTTGGTGTTTTTCATTTATTTTTCAAAGTGGTTTTTAAAATTAGTTACCAATAATTGAAGTTACCAAAGTTTAATTCAAATTCTGTATTTCTCACTTTTTGAGAAACCAGATGATCTGGCACCTTTGAGCTGGGCATTCCAACTGGCGGTACCAGCTGCAGATGGGCAGCAGATGCCCCCTTTAAATGGGGCACTGGGCTCCAGGTCACCCCAGCATTCCCTGTTGATTTGCAACCAGGCCTCTCTGTCACTTAATTTACCTCCTTGGTGGTTGCAGACATCTGATTTTGACCCCTCCCTTCCACTGCTGAACTTGAGGAAGAAACCGGATCTGGACTTACTCTCCCACCATCATTGGTAGAAAAGTGGACAAAATACATGAAATAACAGTTTTTAGATAGGGGGAAAAAGGCAGTGCAGCCCTTTCTTTGTAGAAGGGAAAGACATGAGGTTAGCCCCACATCGCCTCAGCTTTCTGCCTGGAGGCAGTATCTGAACTGCGGCACAGGAAGGGGAATCCAAACAGAGCCCTGCCATCTTGCTGAGTAGAAGACACTGACCAGACCTGGGGAAGACCAAGGTGGCCAGAATATGCAGGGCAGAGTCTCCAAAATGACGGGAAATAAAACAGCACAAAGGTAAGAGAGAGCAGAGCTCCAGAAAGATCCACCGAGTCACACATGCATTAGGTATATATTTTCTATTTATATGTTATACCTTATTTTCTATTTATATGTTATACCTTAACAAAAAAGCTTACCAAAACAAAAAATAAAAATCAAGACACAACAACCAAAATTTTAGAACACTGAAGAGAAGACCACAAAGAACAGGGATTCAGAATAACATCAGAATCCTCCAAACAACAGTGGAAACTAGAAGGCAATGGGATGCCCTTAAAATTCCAAGGTAAAGTGATTTCACTTTGAATTTTATAACTAGCCAAACTATGAGTCAAGCATGAATGCAAAAATAAAGATATGAACAGACACCCTAATTCTCAAAAAATTAACATCTCACACACAATTCCTCAGCAAGCTGCAGAAGATGTGCTTCTCCAAAACAAGAAAGTAGAACAAGAAAGAGGAAGGCATAAGGTTCTAGAAACAGGAAACCCAACACAGGGAGGAAGACAGGCCGAATGCCTATCTAGGAATTCGGCAGGGAAAGCAATTCATCCAGATTCGAGGCCAAAGGAGGGTGCCAGGAGCTAAAATCCTATCTACCAGCACAGAAGTCATGCAATGACGTCCAAAACTGATGAATGAAGAAACAGCAGTGAACACTTGTGATCTAGCACCACTATTATTTCAAGGGAAGAGGATGTGAGTGGGTGAGGGTGATGCAGAGGTGAAGCACTGCCCTTCAGCACCGCTGGGCTTTTTTTTTTTTTTTTTTTTTTTTGAGACAGAGTCTCGCTCTGTCGCACAGGCTGGAGTGCAATGGCGCAATCTCAGCTCACTACAACCTCCGCCTCCCAGGTTCAAGCGATTCTCCTGCCTCAGATTCCCGAGTAGCTGGCATTACAGGCACCCGCCACCACACCTGGCTATTTTTTGTATTTTTAGTAGAGACAGGGTTTCACCATGTTGGTCAGGCTGGTCTCGAACTCCTGATCTCAGGTAATCCACCCACCTCTGCCTCCCAAAGCGTTGAGATTACAGGCATGAGCCACTGTGTCCAGCTGGGCTGTTTCAATCGGACAAATGTATTCCTTGGAAGAAAATGCACTTTAATTTTGGGTAAACACGTAAATACATAACAAGTATACCTTTGGTCAAACCAGATAGCTGTATCACACTGGCCCCACCAAACAATCTCCTTACAGAATCGAGCTACAGGCCGATGTGATCAGCCACCATGGAGTCATTTGAAGAGAGAATTCTTTGATAATGGTGACTGAATCTTTTGTGAGGGATTGTTAGGAAGATTGTTCATCAACCACAGAGCCTTCTGTCTGAGGGGGACCCTGAGAAAAATGCCTGAATGACCTTCATTCTGAGATTACTGGGGCAGTTTCTGACTAATTGGATTGTCTGTATCTTATGTGCACTGTGAATTGTGCGACTGAACAGGTCTCCAAGTGAGAAGGCACAGAGCCCAGGTGGTGGCCCACCCATTGCAGGTGTTAGATCTTCAAAACATATGCTTTCTCCTTAACTCTATTTTCTCTCACCCGTATCCCAACCCCCTGTTCATTTTTCTGCTTTCACCCCCACTTTAAGTTTATGCTATCCCATGTCCTGTGTATGCCTGTAAGCTGCTGCCTTAAATCTTCCTTGAAAGTGGCAAAGCTGGATGAATGGAGGGGTGGACAGATGGATGGATGAACGGATGGACAGATGATGGACAGGGAAACTGACAACTCTCTTCCAAGGACAATGCTAAAAAGCTACAGAAGGATGCACGCAAAACTGGTAGTAGCTCCCTTCAGAGGAGAGAGACTGAGGAGGGGAGAAGGAGTCCAGAAGGACTTT
The DNA here is from genome assembly GCF_002776525.5 of Piliocolobus tephrosceles. Classification (NCBI taxonomy): domain Eukaryota; kingdom Metazoa; phylum Chordata; class Mammalia; order Primates; family Cercopithecidae; genus Piliocolobus; species Piliocolobus tephrosceles. The sequence goes on along the minus strand of NC_045455.1, from coordinate 14,716,065 downwards.
TACTTTATCTGTATTATCTGATTTTTTACAATAAAAATACATTCATGTATTATGTATAATTAACAATAATTTTAAAGGATAAGTACATAAGCCCTGTGATATAAAAGTACAACAGCCCTATGATTACAAAACTATCTAATATTGTCCAAATGCTTACCATTTGTTGCCACTGTTCTAAGCTCTTTACATGTGTAATGAATTAACCCTCTCAGTAACCATATTTGGAACTTCCATTATCCTTATTTAACAAATGAAGAAACTGAGGTACAGAGAGGTTAAATAACATCTCCAAGGTTACAGCACTGGTAAGTGGAGGAGCAGGGATTTGAACTCAATCTGCGCTGAAATCTAATCTCTTTACTGATCTACATAGCCACTGGTACTATAATGCTAGCGATAAAAGTCACCACTGAGATACTATGAAGTGTTTTAAATATTTTCCTGCACTGATTCATCCAATGTGCTCATTTACCATATTAAAGAAACATTCTCATTATCTGAATTAAGTAGCCTGTTAAAGGTCACACAGCTATAAAGTGGCCGAGCCAGAGTGCTCCTGCCTGCCACAGCATAATTCTGCCTCTACATTATCCCTTTCGTCTTCTATAATGATGAAAAACAAGCCTTTCCTCATTTAAAGTTAGATGTTATATTTCTACCATGCGTACTGCCATTTTTAGAAGTGTTTGCTTAAATCTGCTATTTTTTATTTATGCATAAGCACTACTGCAGATAAGAAAATGTAACGGCAAAACTCTTTTCATATTTACCTGAACCACACCCATACAGGAATCCAGAAATATTGATCCTTTTGGTTCTTTGGAGATCTTTTCATCTTTATAAAAATTCAAATTATAGGATCCATCGCCAAGTTGAATCAGGTGGAAAAATCGTCTCTTGAATGACTGAGAGAAAAATACACACACAGCGATTCTTTCAAAATGAAGAGGGTCACAATCTCTATCAATAACCCACTTATGACTATACACATACATAAAACCTGTGTCTGTTCTCACTCTAGCTGACGCTCCAGGTTACTGCGGGGTTAAGACTCCCCATCCCATCTAAGAAGCTCACTGCATCTCAGCTCTGAGGAGGTGGGTCCCCTAATATCCATGGGTCATTTTTCTCACCCACGGAATCGGAGATTTTACATAGCTACCCCAAAGCAGTGCAGGGACTTCCAATGTGGGACGCAGCACAGAAGGCCAGAAACTTTCTCTAAAATCCCCAGGGTTTCTTGCTCACAGAATGGGAACTATTTTTTGCCTCAAGACGCTGAATGATTTTCCAGCCTCAGGGTAAGGACAGTCACATTTCCTCCTTAATTGTTATCTCCCTGACTCGCTTGTTTCTATTCCCTTTGTTATTAACCCTGGTGTTTCTCTGGTCCCACTTTTCTCCTGAATAGCTTCTTCTATTGGTGTGACTTCTCTCTCTGCAACCTTCTCCTCTATGCAACTATTTTCTTTTTTCGTCCTCAAGTTTTGCTTTACTTGACTGTTGCAGTACACCTCTATAGAAGTGCTCAGGATTGGCATGACAGATATGTCCCTTGGTGACATTCTGTGAGGTACCAATGAACACTTTTCAGTTACTATAGAGAAGAAAGCCTATTGTCAGTGACTGCACCTTCACACCAGCCGAGGGATGGTCTCCTTATGCTGGTGGTCAGAAGATAGTGAGGGAAAGTGGGTGGATGAGACTGTGCCAATGGGGGTGCTATCACCAGGGGAGCATCCTAGGAACCAGACAATGTCCCTTTTGTGGGGAAGAACAGCATGCGCATTCATCTTGAGCATTGTTCTCGAGCTCTATGGAAGAAAGGGCTGTGAGAGGGGAGGGCAAAGTGATGCGCGTCCTCACCCTCATGGTCACGCTGATGGCACTGTTCATGTTGCCTTTGTACAGCCAGCCATGCTTGGTGATCCCACCCTTCTGGGAACCGAGGGACGCAGCATCCTAGGAGAGAAGGAAAACACCACCAGTCAACCTCCGTTATTACCTGGGTTACTTGCTGTGAGTTTGGTCAATGGGAAGGTCACCCCCTTTGTGCCAAGTTGTCCACTGCCCCTGTACTGAAGTACCCATTGACACCAATGCCTACAAGCCACATAAAAGTCCACTTGGTGGTAAAAGAGAGAGACCTGCCTACATTTCTGAAAACTTTATTCCATTAAAGGCAAAGCTAGCTCCTGTCCAAATTTTTATTTGTCAGTGTTTAATGAGCCACAGAAAGGACATACTTCAACTGACCACTCAAGTTGGAAGGTCTTGCCTGATTTCACGAAAAAATGTTTTCAAATTACACTCCCCTATAGTCAGAGGACAAAAGCACATTCCTGGAAACCTTCCCAGAGGCTTAGTTCAGGGAAAGGTGAATAAAGAAAGGGAGGAAATGTGAGGCAATACAGAAAGGAGAGATAAAAGTGATGGAGGGAAAAAAGAAGGAGAGACAGGCAAGAATGCAAGCAGGGATAGAAAGGAAGAAAGGGGGAGTCAGAGAAGTGAAAGGAAAGAGCTGAGAGAAGTGAAGAGACCTGCTTTTTTAGCACAGACCCCATGCCGCAAGACCTGGGTTTAAGGAGAAGAGCATGGAGCTGCCAGTTGCTGCTACAAGTATGTTAAGCACACATTTGTATGTATAATAGACAGAGGAAAAATACACACACACACACACACAGACACACAATCTGGCAAAGCTTTTGTAATCACACAGACAATTGCAGAAAGATTCATCATATGCTTTGTCTTGGACCATCTCAACATTAATATTGGTGGTTTTAATATTTCTATTAATAGCATAATAGAAATAACTTACCATCTAGGATTTTACAGTTTAGTGCATGCCCTTACATGCTGTATTTCCATTGGTCCTCCTGTCACTATTCATGCTAATCAGCTCCAAGTTCCCAATATATTGTTCATTTTGAATGAGCAGTAATTTTTCTTAGAATTGTTTTAAAAGTAGTTTCTAAAACAATCAGCTGCATGCACATTGCTTAATGAGTGGCTAATGTTATAGCTCAGCTGACACATTTTTTAAAAAGAAAAAACCTGAACTCACAATGGGACACTTAACAACCAATGGGGAGGATAAGAAATGCAGAGATGGGCACTGTCTTCTCGTGAGGTTTCCCTCACTCAGTGGGCAGACTCACCTCAATGCCCTACTCCCTTTATATACTTCTTTAGCCATGAGCTTTTCTCTGGGAATAGGGGGAGTGGGCTTGATAAAATCAGACCTTCACTCACTAAAAGCAGTCATTGAAGAAATATCCATTTAAATCTACTGGCTGGCAGCTGTTTTGAGATCTGTTGAAAAACAATCTAAATTCAAGGTCTAAGTCATCTTGATATCTTTTAACAATGTAGCCAGATCTGATCCAAGTCTTTGAAAATGATCTCAGAACAAATAAACACAACCAAGAGAACATGAAATGCTAAGCAGTAAAGTTGAAACAGAGACCTTATTCCAATCAATCAATAACATTTTAAAAAAATTATTCCATTTCATGTAACACTCCAATGCCTATTTTGGCTAAATGTCGGTAATTTTCTAACTAATCTTGTAAGTCTGTAAAATTCATGTTTAAATCTAGAGTGAAAAAAGAAGCAACAGCAAGCAGGTATCCCACCTCATCTTTGTCCACCTCCTCGTCAACTTCATAGACATGAACTGGAAGTTTATCCAACTTGACCACTTTGCTATAAAAACAACAAAGAAAAATTTAGAAATGCCTAGTCAAAGAAGAGGCTTTGCATTTCCTCTTCCATCCGAGGGCCCAGCCTTTACTAAATCCAAAGATGGCCCAGCTTCTTTATTCAGACAAAGAATAAAACCATCTATGCCCTTGTTTTCAAGGTGGGTAAGCCAAGAGACTTCAGTAACAAAGCTCCAAAAAGCTATATGGAAAAGACAGCATAGCTTCTGGGGAGTCAGCAGGCATATTAAAAGTAAGAAAGTAATTAGTTTTTAATAAACAAAGACTTGGTAGAATAACTTTTAATACAAAGTTTATGAGGAAAAACAGGAAGATTGAGTTGTTGCATTGAAACCGATTAACAATGATGGTATTAACCACAACAAAAACAAGACACCAATATCAACAGCAGCTTGCATTTACTCAATGGGTATGAGGTGCCTGGCCCTGTGCACTTCTCATGTGCCCTCTCATTTAATCCTTTAATGATGGTGACTGTTGTTAAGGCCATTTAACAGATGAGGAAAATCAGGCTTACAGAGGGCAGAGCTGTCCAAGGCAGAACACAGAATCTGTGTTCTCCATCACTTTACAATTCTCCCTTTCTTTCTCGTCGCACGTTTGGAAATGCTCATTAATGCCAATAGGGAAAATGTACCAGCAGTCTAATAGATAGTAAGTACACGACATCACATAGTCTGATATATTTCAACCCTTAGACTATGAACAACAGGATCAACAAAGATGGACTAAGCCAATCCAATGGGAAGAATTAAAAAATCCCTAAGGGAGGATTGGGTAAATATAGAACTAAAGAGCATAGCCATCTGGAGAAGATAATGCTAGGAGGGAGTGTTCCCGGCTGAGGTTTAAAAAGAGTCAATCAGGGAACTGGCCGAACACACTTAAGGAGTGGCCAAGCCACACACGGAGGAAAAACAAACAGCTAGATCCACTAAGAACAGCATAAAAGGTTCCAGCTCAAAGATGTAACAAACACAAAGAAAAATACATTAATCAGGTCTCAAGTAATATTTTCATTGGTGATGGTGAGTTTTAAAACACAATTCATCACGATTTGCTTTCAATTTTCTCAAAATCAAGTACACTTCAATTTGCCAACTGCTATGGTTTGGATATGGTTTTTATTCCCACCAAAACTCAGATTGAAATTTGGTCGCCAGTGTTGCATGATTGGGCCTAGTGGGTCATGGGGCAGATCCATGAGAGGCTTGGTGTTATTCTCATAGTAATGAGTGAATTCTTGTTCCTGGCAAGATGGGATTGCTTGTTGCTGAAATAGATTAGTACCCAAGAGAATGGGTTGTTATAAAGTGAGGTTCCTCCTCCTCCTTGGTCTCTTTTCACAAGTGCCAACTTTCTCTCCCTTGACCTTTTCCATCATGTTTTGAAGCAGCACAAAAGTCTTCAACAGAAGCTGAGCAGAAGCCAGTGCTATGCTTCTTGTACAACCTGCAGAACTATGAGTGAAATAAATCTCTTTTCTTGGCCAGTCAAGGTGGCTAACACTTGTAATCCCACCAGTTTGGGAGGCAGAGGCAGGTGGATCACCTGAGGTCAGGAGTTCGAGACCAGCCAGGCCAACATGGTGAAACCTGGTCTCTACTAAAAACACAAAATTAGCCGGGCGTGGTGGCACATGGCTGTAATCCCAGCTACTCAGGAGGCTGAGGTGGGAGAATTTGGGAGGTGGAGGTTGCAGTGACCCGAGATCATGCCATTGCATTCCAGCCTGGGCGACAGAGTGAGACTGTGTCTCATAAATAAATAAATAAATAAATAAATAAATAAATAAATAAATAAATAAATAAATCTCTTTTCTTTATAAACTACCCAGCCTCAGGTATTCCTTTAAAGCAACATAAAATGGACCCTTTTATAACAGATAGTCTGTCAAGGCAATACCTAGCTACCCCGATTCACTTTAGCCCCCACTATTCAATCTAAATACACTTGCTTTTGGTATAGTCTAGAATAAGTTAATACTTTAAAGGAGGTAAAAAAAAAAAAATTTAACTGGGAAAATGCTTGTTTCTTGATTTACTTTTTTTTAAAAAACATAAAGTTTATTCAATGTAAAATGCTCTTTATAATTATCTTCTTCAAAATATTCTTTTCAAGGAAAAAATACACTGCAGCATATTTCAGTACACTTACATTTTCTTTGTTTTATATTTCGTAGTGAAAAAATTTCACCTATTTATTTATCAGTGGTACCCTGAAAAGAATCACTGGACATAATTAAACCACCCACATGTTTATTACTACCTAGCAATACCAAAGCAGCATGTTTGAGTCTTACAATCAAAGGCCCTGTAAACAATAGTTACACCACATACACATGAACCATTGAGAAATGTTTTCCCCAATTACTCTGATTGCATATGAAGTTACATACCTCCCCGCAAGCATTTCAAGTACCCTTTTCCCTATGCGTATAATATAGTTTACTCACTTCGGAAGCTGTCGAAACTCTCCTGAGTAATCTTCATATTTATAATTCACAAGATGCCAGTCAGAGTTATAGGTTTTGATGCACTATTGAAGGGGGATTTGAAAAATAGAAAGTAAAAAACAGAGAGGTATGTGATGACTTTTGGAAAACACTTGGGAAAGATTGTGAATGCATACCCATACAAACATCAAAAAAAAATCTTTCCCATCAACCAGCTAATGCCTGAAATTCCACCACCAGAGATTCCTGTGAAGCTTGAGACTTTGAACCACTGAAACATTACCCTTGGGGGCAGTATCACTTTACATTATCATCATTAATGATCTGAGAGCAGGTTTTACAAGGAGACAACTTCACCTAACCTTATGACATTTACCTAACAATGAACTATTTCATACTAAGCACCTGGTGCTTAAAAAGCCATGTGGCCTCTACTATGACATGAAAGTGAACAGAATGCGTCAACTTAAAGACACATTCATGGTATTTGCTAATATTAGAACTAGCTAGCTCTGTTAGTTAATATTATCATATAAATTTGCCCTCAGTTTTTCTTTCCATTCATAAGGAAAAGAGTGAAATAATCAGGAAGAAAGATTTGGATTCCAATTAATGTTAGCACGATGACATTTTCATCTGTGTGTGTGTACAGAATGTTTAATGTAGTCCTCCACTGCCAAGGATTCTATTAGTGACCTAACCTACACAGACCTCATTCAAACTACCTCGCCACATGACAGATTCAATGGGCCAGCCTGGTGTCTGTCATTCATCTACCCATGAAGATCCTCCAGTAGCGCATAATGCCTAAGATTTTAATGCCACATCCACCAGATCCTCAAATATGAATGAGTCAAAATAAAAAACTAAAGAATTTTAGTTAAAATCAGCTTAGTTCAAATGATCTTCTGTACAGTCAGTACTTGACTATATATGTGCAGACTTTAGTGTGGGGGGAAAAAAAGCATGAATGAATCCATGAAAACATAGGTAGATAAATGTATTTATGCCTTATCTAGTTTATTTGACTCTGGCTGTAACTAACATGAACAACATCTCTACTCTGTTTCTTTCACTTCATCCTTTCTACTGTCAACCTTTCCATCTGTGTCATAGGCCATGCCTGAAGGCCTTCTGAAGCAAATCCCTCCACATCCAAAATCATGAAAATAAAAATTGCAACAGCAGCAAGTGCTTATTTTGTGCCAGGCTCTACAATAAGCATTCTACTGGCAAGCGTGTGATGTGTGACGTGAAGGTAATGTAAGTTTACCATTCTGAGAGGTGGAATAAATAGCAGAGAAGGGCTAAGCACAGAGTCAGATTTTGGAGCTGGCCAACTTTTCCATTTTTTTACTCTGTAGATATGAATATTTTAAAATGCTACTTAATCCTTGAAAATGATTGTTTTTAGATTTCTCAAAGCATTTTCACATTTAGAGTATCATACACTCAAAACCGCATTCCAAAACCAATCAGATTTCAGAATAATCCATAGTTTTGGATTTTCCCACTACTGCCCCCAGGTCCACTGGCACACCTAAGTAGTCAGGCCTGACTATGTATGACACGGTCTTATAGGCATGATCCTATTCTCTTCAAAGAGCCACAGCGGTTTTTCAACAAGCACTGGAACTAAAGTTGTACTACCAAGTCTCCTGCAGGACATTAAAACTATTCTGAAGTATAAAATGCATCTGCCCAATTAAAAACTAAATAAACCAGCATAAAATGCATTTATGAATAGAGCCCAGATTTTTTTTTTTTTTTTTTTTTTTTTTGAGATGGAGTCTTGCTCTTCACCCAGGCTGGAGTGCAATGGCACAATCTCGGCTCACTGCATCCTCTGCCTCCCGGGTTCAAGCGATTCTGCTACCTCAGCCTCCTGAGTAGCTGGGATTACAGGCGCACACCACCATGCCCGGCTACTTTTTGTGTTTTTAGTATGTACGGGGTTTCACCATGTTGGTCAGGCTGGTCTCAAACTCCTGACCTCGTGATCCACCCGCCTCAGCCTCCCAAAGTGCTGGGATTACAGGTGTGAGCCACTGCGCCTGGCCAAGATTTTAATACCTTAGGCAAAATGGGGAAAATAGTTACACTTTATTACGTTCAAATATTTATAATTATAAAGAATTGCACATACAAAAAAAAAAAAAGAAAAAAAAAAAACTCCACAGTGAATCTGGCTAAGTATTTACAGATCCATTGATTTAACAAGCCAGTGTTGACTATCTACATAGCAGGCATTGGCTAAATTCCAAAGCAGAAGCACAGAATGTGGCAAGCAACCCCCACTCCTCTGGGGATGTAGAAAGTCTAGGAGATAAGGAGTCCCATCAGAAATCCAGATCTAGAGAAGTGTACCTCCAAAAAGACAGGAATGTGACTGGCTGATTACATGATTAACATTTCAAACCTGTGAAACTAAATAATATTTTGAAGTTACACTGAAAAGTTTTTGAAGTTTTTTTCTGCTTTGTTTTGCTTTGTTTTAAGCCATTAGGTCATTCTCTGGATCAGAGGATGAAGAGGAAGTGATGTTCACTCCACCCAAGTGGAAGGGTCCCAAAAGTGTTTAGTTATGTTGGCTCCAGCAGCATAGGATGAAGCAGCTATTGCTCAACCTGCAGGGATTAAATAACTTCATGGAGAATTCTCCCTCAAAAAACCATATTTTTTTAATCAACTGGGAGAAATGAGTTAACAATTAATAATTTTGCCACATGCTTTAAAACATGGGTCAACAAACTTTTTGTGCAAAAGGCAAGATCATAAATATTTTCAGCTTTGAAGGTCATATGATCTCTGTTACAACAACTTAACTTTGAGTTGCACAGTGACAGTAGCCATAGGCAATCTGTAAACAAATGTGCTTGGCTGCTTTACAATAAAACTTTATTTACAAAAATAGGCTACAGGCTAGATTTTGCTTGTAGGTAATAGTTTGCCACTACCTGCCTTAAAAAGACATTTATAACTACATTCACAAACACATCTGGCTGTATTTGTCTGGAATTAAGTTTACTAATATAGTGGCAAAGGAGGAAAGAAAGGAAGTTACTTTCTCAGAAAGATGAGAGAATACACTTAAAATTTTTTAAATTTTATATTTAATTTTTCAAAAATCTCAATGGAAATTAAATATTGTTATTTAATTGGTCTTTATTTATAAGAGTATATATAGCTTCCTTATAGTAAGCAGTTTCATTGATGGGCATATTTATGATCTAAATATCAACTAGAAAAACCAGGATTTAAAAAATCATTATTTTTAAAGAAACTTAAAGAAACAAAATTAAAACACCTAATTAATCCTTCCTACCAAAAATTGCCTGGAGGGAAAAACAAACACTCCAAGGGGGAAAACTGAAGCAAACAACCTAAATTATAATAATTTCTCTTTCTGGCTAGGCACAGTGGCTCATGCCAGTAATCCCAGCATTTTGGGAGGCCAAGGCAGGCAGATCACTTGAGGTCAGGAGTCTGAGACCAACCTGGGCCCAACAGGGTGAAACCCTGTCCGTACTAAAAATACAAAGTTAGCCAGGTGTGGTGGTGCACACCTGTAATCCCAGCTACTCGGGAGGCTGAGGGAGGAGAACCACTTGAGGCAGAGGTTGCAGTGAGCCGAGATTGCTCCACAGCACTCTAGCCTAGACAATAGAGCAAGACTCTGTCTCAAAAAATAAAAATAAAAAAGTAAATAATTTCTCTTTCCTCCATAAGATAATTTTATTTGTATTTTCAAACAAAAGTAATATTAATCAACGTATCTTGATCAGGAATATATAAGTAATCAATATATATAATAATATATATTGACTAGCAATAGACCCCGCTTATTATCAGCTAGTACTTCATGAATACTAAACTAGTCGAAAACAACTTGCAAATATTTTGTATAAATGAAATAAATGATACATAAATGTGTGTGTCACCCTTAAAAACAGTATCAATAACAAGGCCTCTCACAGATTTCCAGTGAATTCATTTATAAGTTACTGCTTATTTTAAGCCCATGAGATAAATTCTGTGGAATTCACTTTTTGTAGTCAGATATAAACCCTCCAAATAAGTAAAATTTTAAAAATAATAAAATTGTAAAAAAGAAATAGCCTCTGTGGGCATTTCTGTCCAAGTTTCAGAGTTGGAACACTTCACATTATTCTCCTATTTGAACGTCCATCATAGAAATATAATTACCCCTTTGACACTTTCCTGACAATTTTGAAATTCAAAGAAAAGGAGGCAGTTAGGAGGAAATGACTTTAAAATGCAAATTAATACAGGAAAGAGCCTTACCTCTGTAACAAACAAGCTCTGTGCTTCCTCTTCCGCCTTCGCAGGCACTGTTGAGCATATGTATCGACCCTGTCGTCTCAGGATGGCTGTCTGGAAACAAAAACAGGAGGAAAAGCCTTGAGTAAGTGAAGGAGGCAGGTGCCAGCCTCAGAGTGCAGCTGTGTGCCCTGCAGCTGGGCCTGGCACCCACAGAGTCCCTCCAATTTCCCCCATCCAGTGTAGCTGCTTCCTTCGGTCACACACAACAGATTCCATTTGGCAAACTCAAGTTCCAAAGCCAGGCTGGGTCACAGCTCCTGCTTCTTTCTGGATCAGGGGCCCACAGATCCCTCCAGCCAGCCCTTCCTGCAGGGTAGAGGCCCCTTTCAAAGTCCCTAACACCCCACCCCCAAGTGCTTGATCTAGTCCCATGACACAGCATCTTACTTGCCTTAACTGCTTTTATTGTGGTAAAACATACATAAATTTACCATTTTAAACATTTTGAAGTGTACAGTGGCATTAAGTACATTCATGCAATTGTGCAACCATCACCCCCACCCATCTCTTGCCATTTACATCTGTTCTTGTTCACTGCCACATCCCCAGTGCCTAAGAGCACAGATAACTGGACACACAGAAGATCCTCAATCAGTAATTGCTAAACGAATCTATGAACTGGGAAACCTCCCCTCCAAGGGACATTAGAACTGTTCTTGTTCATCAGGCTCAAATGCTTCTTTTAAATAAAATGACAAGGCAGGGGTAGCATCCTGTCTACTTCAATAATTGGGCTTAAGGTTTCATTTTCTTTTTCATTTTAATTAATTAATTAATTTTTTTGAGACAGTGTCTCACTCTGTCGCCCAGGCTGGAGTGAAATGGCACTATCTCGGCTCACTCCTGGGTTCACGCCATTCTTCTGCCTCAGCCCCCCAATTGGCTGGGACTATAGGCACCCGCCACCACGCCCAGCTAATTTTTTGTATTTTTAGTAGAGAAGGGGTTTCCCCTTGTTAGCCAGGAGGATTCCAATCTCCTGACCTCACGATCTGCCTGCCTCAGCCTCCCAAAGTGCTGGGATTACAGGTGTGAGCCACCGTGCCTGGCCTAATTTTTTAACTGTTTAATTTTTTTGAGACAGAGTCTCTCTCTGTCACCCAGGCTGGAATGCAGTGGCATGATCTCGGCTCACTGCAACCTCTGCCTTCCGAGTTCAAGTGACTGTCATGCTTCAGCCTCCTGAGTAGCTGGGACTACAGGCAGGCGCCACCACACCCGACTAATTTTTGTATTTTTAGTACAGATGGGGTTTCACCATGTTGCCTGGGCTGGTCTCTAACTCCTGAACTCAAGCCATCCACTTGCCTCAGACTCCCAAAGCACTAGGATTACACGTGTGAGTCACCACATCCAGCCTTATTCTTTAAATAGAGATGGGGTCTCACCATGTTGCCCAGGCTGGTCTCAAACTCCTAGGCTCAAACAATCTCCCATCTCTACCTCCCAAAGTGCTGGGATTACAGGCGTGAGCCACCACACCCAGCTTGGGCTTCAGGTTTCAGAAAGAAATATTCTAGTTTTTTTCTCCTATGGACTATAACCTTTAGGTACCATGAACAGCTCACAGTCGGCCGGGCGTGGTGGCTCACGCCTGTAATCCCAGCACTTTGGGAGACTGAGGAGGGTGGATCACTTAAAGTCAGGAGCTCAAGACCAGCCTGGCCAACATGGTAAAACCCCGTCTTTACTAAAAATACAAAAATATTAGCCGAGTGTGATGGTGCATGCCTATAATCCTAGCTACTCGGGAGGCTGAGGCAGGAGAATCACTTGAACCTAGAAGGCAGAGGTTGCAGTACGCCGAGATTGTGCCACTGCACTACAGCCTGGGCAACAGAGCAAGACTCCATCTCAAAAACAAACAAACAAACAAACAAACAAACAAACAAATCACAGTCATTAAAGCAGCATACAAGCAAACCTTTTGCTAAAAGAATCTATCCTGTTAGCTCTTCATGGCAAATGACTAAGTTGGGATCTCACAGCATTGGTCCTGGCAGTTTCCCTTCTTCCTTTGATTGGAGATGGCTTTGGGTCAAACCTCTGCTCCCTCATCCCTCTAGCCTAGGTGGAGAACTTCAAGGCATGTGTTCTGTGTACAATTTAATTTTATTTCCTGCCTGTATTTTCTCTCTCTGCTGTGTCTGCTTCATTTATATTTATTATTTTCTTGCACTGTGTCTATCTTTGAAAGTAATTTTTTTTTTTTTTTTTTTTGAGACGGAGTCTCGCTTTGTCGCCCAGGCTGGAGTGCAGTGGCGCAATCTTGGCTCACTGCAAGCTCTACCTCCCGGGTTCATGCCATTCTCCTGCCTCAGCCTCCGAGTAGCTGGGACTACAGGCGCGCACCACCATGCCCAGCTAATTTTTTGTATTTTTAGTAGAGACAGGGTTTCACCGTGTCAGCCAGGATGGTCTCGATCTCCTGACTTCGTGATCCACCCACCTCGGCCTCCCAAAGTGCTGGGATTACAGGTGTGAGCCACCGTGCCAGGCTGAAAGTAATCTTAAAGCCTATTTTTAGAATAAGGCTCTCCATTCTAAAGGAGTGGAGGAAATGAACCAAAGTCCTTGGCAGGTAAATTAATTATTCCTTCAGCCTCCTAGGTCCTGGCTTCTTTGTAAGTTTTACAAAGAAATGGTGACCTTTATTACACATCTGTTCTTGTGAAATGCCACAGAGATGAGTGACTATAAGCATGGAAGAGAGGCACAATCTGTACAAAAAGCTACGTAGCAATATCCTGTATATATATAGACTGTCACAACCGTTATGAAGGAGGGGTGCTATCAGTAAAGGGGGATTATTTATAATAAATAATAATAGATGATTATTATATAATAAATTATATATATAAATAATAGATTATTTATTTATAATCCCCCTGTACTGTATACTTCGAAAATTATACATTCTATGCTCCCACTTACTGTGTCCTGATCTGACTTATCTGGATCTTTCAAGATTTTTGAAACTAATTATCATATTTTAAAACATTCATGAAATAGCTCATGTCAAGAAATAGGACTATTAGGGTCACTTCTAGGCCATTCTTCATCCTAACATTAAGAAGAAAAAATTTATGACAAAAATTTCCCAGTAGAATAACCAACTCTAGAAACTTTAATTATGGGATACTTTTCCAAACAGGCCTCTAAGGTGAGAAAAATAATAGGAAATAGATCTTTTTAATTCTTGTATATCAAAGTCCCATTAGGTTCTCACTTGGAAAAAAAAAAAAAGTAACATTAAATTATTAAAGAGAGTCCTGAATTGTTTTTTTTCCTTCATGTATGTTCCACAGGAGGAGAGAAACCTGAGTTTTAACAGATAAGATAGCATGATGCTTCTCATTTTTAAACGAGGTTTACACGTTAACCATTACTCATCAATTCCTAATCTTGATTTTAACAAAGAATAGTTTTCTGACCAGAGAGAACCCTTCTTCTCCCCCAGAGACTTCATCCAATTAAACTAAACTAGGTGTGCTTCTTTAGTGCATATGTAGTATAGAATAAGTGCCATTTTTTCGTGCATGTCTTGAACTACACACTATTCGATCTCTTTCAGAAAATCTCCAAAGATGGCTGCTATCCTTCCTCATCTATGCATAGTGCTCTGCATACCAAAAGGCACAGTCTGTCTCCCCTCTCCCTAAATCTGGGCTGGCTTTCACCAACAAAATGAGATAGAAGGAATGATTATCAGTTCTAAGCCTAGCCTTTGTTGTTGGTGGTGTTTTTTGAGACAATATCTCACTCAGTCACCCAGGATGGAGTGCAGTGGGGCAATCACAGCTCAGTGCAACCTCACCCTCCTGAGCTCAAGTGATCCTCCCACCTCAGCCTCCCAAATAGCTGGGACCACAGGCATGAACCACCATGCCTGGCTAATTTTTATATTTTTTGTAGAGATGGGGGTCTCACTATTTTGTCCAGACTGGTCTTGAACTCCTGGGTTCAAGCAGTCCTCCCACCTTGGCCTCCCAAAGTGCTGGGATTATAGGCATGAGCCACCGCACCAGGCCCAAACCTAGCCTTTAGAAAAACTGGGAGCTTCCACTACCTCCTTCTTGGAAGTCAGTCACCATATAAGAAGTTCTATCATCTTGAGACCACCATGGTAACAGGAAGTACAAGCTACCCATAAAGAGAGGATATATACAAGATGCCCCACCATCCCCCAGCTGGTCTCAGCTACCCCAGGCGAGATACCACAATGTGAGCGAGGAAATATCTTGGACATTCCAGTTCCTACAGTGTAAAACAGAAGAACCACCCAGCTGAGCCTTGACCAGATTTTAGAATTGCAAAAAATAAAAAATTATTGTCTTAAGTTACTTGGGGTGGTTTGTTACTGAACAACAGAAAACCAAAACAAGATTGTAAGACACTAAGAACACCTTCAAGTTACAGTACCGAAGAATACTGCCATTTTCATGAAAATGGATTTCAAATACTAGCTACACTACAGAGTTAAGACAGAAGCACTGAGGAGATACATTATGCTACAATCTCGTTTCCACAGTCTCCGTTCTACTCAATGCCACGAAAGAGGTCAAGTAATACAGTAAATGCCTGTTGGATCTTGAGAGTAGTTTGTAGTGTCTTATGAAAAACATTCTACTGATCATTTAAGGACTCAGCATAAATATTACTTTATCCATCCATCCATCCATCCATCTATCCACACCTTACTGGGTCCCTACCTTCTTCCAGACACTGAGCTAGCAGCTGCAGACACAAACTTTAATACAATACAGTTGCTATTCTTTTAAAACTTACAGTCTGATGAAAGAGAATGATGAGGAAATAATTATTAGAGTATGATAAGTACAGAAGAGTATAGAGAAAAGAGTACAGAAGCACAGGATGATATGAGAGAAAAAATAGGGGAGTCTAAATTCAATAAGGTAGAGAAGAGGACATCAAGAAAAGGTACACTGAGGGAAAGCTAAAATTAGCTTAAGCTAAATTGTAAAGGATGAGCACAAGTTACATTCAGTACAAAACTAAGAGAAACATGGAGATAAACTTGCCCTTGGGAAGTTCAAAGCACAAAATTAAGATATAATGAATGAGATTAACTCTTTGCCAATAAATAAATAAATAAATAAATAAATAAATAAATAAATAAATAAATCCATTAAGTCCTAGAACCAAAAACTTAAGTCAAAGGAAAAACTGCCTAGAATTCTCACTGACCTTGAATTAAACAACACTAAAATTCCACATCTGGGATAAGAATAGGCCTACAGAAAGAACCAGGCTTCCATGGCTGCAGGAATTCTGTCAGTGTCTCTATCACTGTTTAAGAGAAAGGCTGGAGCTGGGCGCGGTGGCTCACACCTGTAATCCCAGCACTTTGTGGGGGCCAAGGCAGGCAGATCACTTGAGATCAGGAGTTCGAGACCAGCCTAGCCAACATGGTGAAACCCTATCTCTACCAAAAAATCAGGCAGCGTGATGGTGCATGCCTGTAGTCTCAGCTACTTCGGAGACTGAGGCACGAGAATTGCTTGAACTCAGGAGGTGGAGGTCACAGTGAGCCAAGACCATGCCACTGAACTTCCAGACTGGGTGAAAGAATGAGAGCCTGTCTCAAAAAATAAATAAATAAATAATAAAAGAAAGGTTGGAACCTACTAGGCTGGACCCATGGGGGAGGGGAGGACTACCAGGCTTGGCACCAATGGGGCCGTCAATGTTTGATACCATCAGCTGCTAAGGTCTTCTAATTCATTGCCTTTGCTCTGAGTACAGTCTCACCGAGCCACTTATTTATAATATGCTTCCCATTTAGACTTTCCTACTGGGAGAAAATACACAGCCAATATAATATTCTGATCTGCTTGTGAATTCTAGTTCTCAATGCATATTAATAAAATGACATTCTGGTTTGTGCTCTTGTGGGGTTGCCTGCAACAAGGCAGTTCCCCTGAGCCTGAAACATTCTGGGTGACCAAATTCCATCTTTGGACTTGCAAACCTGAGGTCTGATCCTGTACCATGGTGACCTTATAAACCACTCCGAGACCTGTCTGAACAGTTAGTCAACCCTAACTCCATTATCTAAACCTCTCCTGTACCCACATGCCCTTCTTTACCCCATCAGATTGCAAATTCCTTTGAGAACAAGAGATACGTCTTCCTATTTCTAGCTATGTGCTAAATACTCAATAAATGTTTCAAGAATGAGTAAATACACTTCGGGAGGCCGAGGTGGGAGGATCACTTGAGACCAGGAGTTCAAGACTAACCTGGGCAACATAATGAGACCTTGTCTCTACTAAGCATAAAAAAATTACCCAGGCATGGTGTCATGCACCTGGAGTCCCAGCTACACAGGAGGCTGCAATGGGAGGATCTCTTGAGACCAAAAGTTCGAGGCTGCAATGAGCTGTGACCAGGCCACGGCACTACAGCCTGGGTGATGGAGCAAGACCCTGTCTCAACCCAAAAAAAAAAAAGAAAGAAAAAAAAAATGAATAAAACAGTCAATGGAGACAGAACTAGGAATCTACCAATAACAACCATTACTTGCATATAAGTTTTCTTCCCCTATTATTACAAAAAGTTATCTGGTCCATTATAGAAACTAACAAGGGAAGACTACAGCATGAGTGAATGCTCTGTTTTAATTTCTCCACAGATTTTATGTATTAAAAGTCATATTCGGATAATCATCTACTTTATGCCAAACTGATTCACATTAAATTTCTATAGTTTTATTTATTTGGCTTATAGACAAGTCCAAGTCAATACTAAGAGATTTATACTCCAAAAGCACTAAAGCCCTTCTCAACAATAAGCCAAGTTTTCTTTTTCATAGCTGTGGTATTCTTTTCTACTTTTCTATCAGTTAAAATCATATTTCTGCTAAAAGATGGGTTTATACCCTTTATATCCACTTTATATAAATCAACATCAAGGTGGGCATTCAAAGCATACCAGTTCTATTTCTATGTTTGGAAACAAACCATTTCCATTCTGCTAAGAAATCTGTACATTTGACACCATAATTAGTGTAATATGTGTCTGAAAATTAAATCTAAACATTGCTAGCATCTCAGATAACTGTTGGGATAGAAATCTCACGGCATAAACATAATTTCAAAATAAAAGCCCTTTACCAAGGTATGCACCTGCAAGAAAGAAAAGGAAAAAGAAAAAAAAAAAAAGGCAGATAGATAATCAACAGATAGAAAGATAGATGGATAAAAGCCCTTTCCTAGCTATTATAATAGAAGGCAAATTATTTTCAGTCAGTATCATTACTTAGGTTAAACATGTAGCCTTTGGCACTAAGAAATTCTTAGTTACCTTCAGCAAATATGGACAGGAGTCTTACAGGAAGTTCCACAAAATCACAGGCATAATTAAAAAGGAAGAAAATGGGGTGACATCCTTTCCCAAAGGGCTTATATGAGGATGCACAGACACCTGAGAGCCCCAGTCTCAATATTTATGGGACAGTTTGTTTTGCTTTTGCTTTTTCTTTTTTTATAACAGAATGAGCTAGAGAAGCACAGAGTTGCTCCCAGAATAAAAAGAGTGAAATTTACAACTTTCTCCAAGTCTAGTTTGGAATGACAAATTTCAAATAGATCCTTTTTACTTAAAAAAAAAAAAAAGGCCAGGCGCGGTGGCTCAAGCCTGTAAGCCCAGCACTTTGGGAGGCTGAGACGGGAGGATCACGAGGTCAGGAGATCGGGACCATCCTGGCTAACACGGTGAAACCCCGTCTCTACTAAAAAACAGAAAAAAACTAGCCGGGTGAGGTGACAGGCACCTGTAGTCCCAGCTACTCAGGAGGCTGAGGCAGGAGAATGGCGTAAACCCGGGAGGCGGAGCTTGCAGTGAGCTGAGATCCGGTCACTGTACTCCAGCCTGGGCGACAGAGCGAGACTCCGTCTCAAAAAAAAAAAAAAAAAAAAAGTTTTTTCCTCTTAGTTGAAATGATCCCCTCCAAACACTGGGGTTACTGTGATGTTTCTGAGCCACTGTGGGAAGCCACTTAGCCCTGGGCAGCAGGGCAGGCCCACTTAAAGGGAGTGAGTGGAGGTACCTGTTTCCTCACCTGGGCCGACCCCTGGGGTCTCTGGCATTTCTTGCTTCTGTTATCACTCACTGCTCTCTCTGCAGCTTAAATGTGGAATCCCTCTCTCCTAACTACATTCCTGACCCCAACCTGGCCGGGGCTCTGTCTGGCCTCCATCGGTGGCAGCCAACACGGTACCCTGGCCCCACTGAAGCTGGAGATTCTGAGAAGCTCATGTTTCAAACCACAAGAAATGTGAAGCGAATCATTTCAGTCAACTTCCGATGTTAGAATTTGAGAAATGATATTGGAAAGAGATTTGAGTTGAGAGCCAGGAAACCTGAGTGCTTACCCCAGCTCTGCCTCTAATTAGCTGTGCAGTCTTGGGGGATATTTGAACTTTCCACATCCACAGAACACTCTTCTAGGATCTCTAGGTTTCCTTTGTGGTTTAAAAATCCCACAGTTCTATGAATATGGAATTCTAAGTCTGTTCCTCTCAAATGGTTTATCTGAGTGCTGGAAACTGCTTTGTAAGAAACTAAAACATAAAAGGCATCCAGAAAAAAGAAAAAAGATGAATACCATATTTGCTTTGAATCACAGTTGCATTACCTTAATTATTTTTCTTTATGGAAAGAATTGTGGGGTAAAAAGGAGGGAAGATTCACTACGTAGATTTAAATAAATATAAGAGTGAGTATTAACAAAGATTTATCTTATTTTTCTAACCTTCTCAACTCATGGCACTGGATTTTTTATTAATTACTTTACAATGGGCTTAAACTATAACAAAATAGCCCTCTTAATTCCTGGTGGGAAGTATGCAAATCCATGGGATATTTAAAACACCATATTTTATAAAATTTTAATTAAAAGACCAACAATAGGCCCACCCTTGCCCTGGGACCATATGAACAATGAGCTAAAGACAATCTCCCAGAGAAGCGGGTGGGCTGTAACCTGAGCCAGCTGCTGGAACCGCTGACAGAGTGTCTCCACAGCTCTGCTGTTCAAAGGAGCAGAGAGCTGAGAGTTTCCTTCCTCAACAGAGAAACAAATATCAGGGACAGTCCAAAAGGGGAGCACAGGCTCTGAGGCAGGAAGAGATGGGGAGTACCCAGCAGCCTCCCAGGTAGTTCTCGAGAGCCAGCCCGGAGAAAGGGGAGACCACCGCACTCCAACTGAGACACTGAGTCAGGAGAGGGGAAGATGCTTCTCTTTAGGAGTAAACTGTCAGTGAGAGCAGGACTGCAAACCCAGGGAGCTGGAGGGGCATTTCAGGGTACCTGGGGTCCTGCCTCTAAGATGGTCTATTCTCTGAGGACTGAGGATGACCTAAAATCCAAGAGAAGGAAGCCCGGGGTCCACAGTGACCACCTGTTAGAGAAGCCCAGCAGCCTCAGACCCCATCAATTCCAGTCTACCCTTAGGCTTAGCTGTGGAGCCATCAACCCTCTCTCCTCTTTGTAATCTCATGTAAAGCATCCATGCTTGTGCTTATTTTTGTGCTTGTTTTCCTTTACTTAGAACTATCCCTTCAAACACCTGAGGACTTTATGCATTTGTCAGAGAAACAGTACTTGAATCTGCTGAAGGAAGGGCAGCTCTTAGGGTGGGCCTGGGGCGGGGCCAGGGCTCAGGAGATGGGGGGACCTGGATGCAGCCAAAAAGCAAAGCCCAGGAGGTCCAAGCATGACTGAGCTCTTACAGGAGCATTCCCTGGACCTGGCCTATCTCCCTCACCGAGTTGACCCTAGGTTCAATTTTTATTGTTCTCAGCTGGGCCAAATGGATAGCCTCCATGTCCATGTTCTAAAGTTATCTCCGATTGCAAGCTACTCTTAGATGGCTCCCAAGAGTTCCTTCCTTTTGTCTCTAGGCCTCAGCCAAACTGCATGGTGCCTCACATCTCTGCAGAATTATGTCCCTTTGTTATCTGCTGGAAACCCCACATAGTTGCACTGGTCTGCACAGTAAATATTTTGTAGTGAGTGCAGTATCAAACATTACTATTCAACAACTCTGCAAACATCGCTGAAACTTGCTGAGCGCAGAGGTGATGAAACCTTTCCAAGTATCTGGCAGATGCATTTGTTTCAGAGCATATGACTTGCTTTTTGAGAGGATTCAGTACCAAGCTAGACTAGAAACTAAAATTTACACAGGGCGTTCCCACATTTCACCTCACAGTTCATGTCTTGGCAGTTAACCCACGATGTTCTATTAATGTCAGACAAATTCCATTTTCAGGGAACCGTTGCCTAAAGAGCCTCCATGTTTAATTCGCTAATAATTAAGAAAATGACCAAGCATAGGACAGAGAGGCTGAAGAAGGAATTCCATTCAGGTTTCTGGAAGGGATTTAATGAAAGCCAATTCCCAAGGAACACATTTAAAACATTACAAGGGCTGCGTTTTTGTTGTTGTTGTTGCTTTTTAAGACATAGGGTCTCGCTCTGTTGCCCAGGCTGGAGTGCAGTGGTGTGATCATGGCTCACTGCAGCCTTGACCTCCTAGGCTCAAGCAGTTGTCACACCTTGGCCCCCTAAAGTGATAGGATTACAGGCGTGACTCACTGCAGGGGCTGGGCTGAGTCTTGATACGAGCAGAGAATTATACATTTCTCATGGACTATTTGAGCCTAAGCTCACCTAACACAGATTCTATAATCCATCTTTTTGGGTGGTCTTGAGGTGGGGGGGCCTTCTCTGCTTCTCTAACTGCTCCTCTTTACGGGCACCTGCATGGTCCCCCATTTCTTTCTCTGGTCCTTCAACAGAGCCACCTTTCACTCTGCCTGATGTCAAAGTACAGAGTACAAAGTACAAAAATGCACAAACCACAGCGCAGCACCCTAACCAGTAGGCCCATCTTCCCTCTATCATCTCTCTTATCTATTCTCTGCACAGCTGCCATTTGTCTTTCTAAATCTCTCATCTGACAGCATCATGCCTCAGCTGAAATTCTTTCAATGACGCCTCATTGTCACCAGAATAAAATCCAAACTCCTCAGCATGACCTAAGACCTTTTGTGACCAACCGTACTAATTTTGCTGGATTCTTCTGCCCTTCTCCAACCATCCAGCAACATGGACTATTTCTGATTCCCTAATGCACCAGGCCCCTCTGACTGGCACCAAGTTGCTCAGACTGGTCTCAGGCACACATACCATTCTGCTGAGATTACTCAAAGATACTTCTGTGTCTCCTGCCAGACTTGAGAATCTGACCATGTTATTCATCTTTAATTCTCCAGTACCCAGCAGAACACCTGACACAAGATGAATGTTGCTGAGTAAATGTGAAGTTGGGACTTTAAAAGAGGGACTGCACAATTTAGTTGTGAGATCACATGAGGTTCCAAATGAAACAGCGTCTCAGCAACACGTGAGACTTCAGATAGTTCCTTTCACCAAATAATGTACTGCTTCCTAAAAAGTCAGATTTCAGTAGACCTTTGAGGGTCATATGAATTTCATTCTGCTACCTTCTCAAATCCCTCAAATGGAAGAGCACACACAATTGTTTATTAAAATGCAGTAAACTAAGCAACATAAATGCTCAGAAGCCTTAATACTAGTTATCAATTAAGTGCATTTTTGTAAAGAATCATATATTTTTTTGGTCTTACAAAGAAGCAATTTTAAAATCACTTCCTAAGTACTACTGCACAGCTGAGGACAGGAGAGTTACCCAGAAAACCAGGAGTAGCCTTGTGGTCATTCGGGGCCCAAGTGGCATGTCTGGCTTCCCGTTTAGTAAGGGATTCAGCCTGCTGAACAGCTAAAGGTGAGGGTGGCAACTAAAAACAGCCACCCTCAAAAATAAAATGACATTCCCTAGAGGAGAGAATAGAGGTTGTAATAAGCTCCCTAGTGACCCAGCGTCTCCCCACCAATGGAAGGGCAGCAGCAAGGGCATGCAGAGGTCTCCTGGATGGTGGTATCTCTTTGGATTCTCAAACATCTGTGAGGACCAAATTTTAGGGGAAATGTCTGAAATGACATTGAAATGTCTGAAATGTCTTAATCTGAAATGAATTACAGATTAAGAAAAGTGCATTTTAGGAAGGTTTATAACTTATGAAAGGATCAGAGTAATAAGAGATAGACCTGAGTGAAAACCCCTGCGGACATATGACTACATCTTGGGTCCCGTCACTACCTCTAGTGTCTAGAGCACCTACCAACTCTTTCATGCGCATTCCACTCAACCTTGAGGTAGGTGTAAGTAAGTGTACTTTCTTTTGTTTTCCAGTTGTCTGTATGTGTCTCTGGTTGTCTTTCTTTTTTTTTGAGACGGAGTCTCGCTCTGTCACCCAGGCTGGAGTGCAGTGGCGCGATCTCGGCTCACTGCAAGCTCCGCCTACCGGGCTCACGCCATTCTCCTGCCTCAGCCTCCCAAGTAGCTGGGACTACAGATGCCTGCCACCATGCCCAGCTAACTTTTTGTATTTTTAGTAGAGACGAGGTTTCATCGTGTTAGCCAGGATGGTCTCGATCTCCTGACCTCGTGATCCACCCGCCTTAGCCTCCCAAAGTGCTGGGATTATAGGCTTGAGCCACCGCGCCCGGCCGGTTGTCTTTCTTTAGAATTCTATTTTAGTTGCTAAAAGGACCATAATTTTGTATGGACATCTAGAACAGTGGATATGCTTCAAGTTAAAACATGTCCATCACAGTTATGTGTTGCATAACTCTGAAGATATATTCTGAGAAATGCATCAGTAGGTGACTTCGTCCTTGTGCAGACGTGATAAAGTGTACTCACAAACCTAGACGGTATAGCCTACCACGCACCTAGGCTACAGGGTGTAGCCTATTACTCCTAGGCCACAAACCTGTACAGCATGGGACTGTGCTGACTACTGCAGGGAGACGTAACACAATGGAAGTATGTGTATACCTAAACATGTCTAAACACAGAAAAGGTATGGTAAAATACAGCATTATAATTTGACGGGACCAGCATTGTTGGCTGAAAGGTCATTATGCAGTGCATGACTGTATTTACACATCGCGACATACCAATGAACTTTCCTTCAGGACTTGTCTTAGGAAGACATACTCCCTAATGTGCCACCCATCATCCCTATGTAAGGCTTCACTTATGCACTGAGTATAATTTCATTCAAATCCCTCCGAGTTGACCAGTGCCACGCTGCTCCTATCAGAGCAGCATTTCAGCTCCTGGGCTGTCATCCAGAGTCTTACTTCAAACCCAGCGGAGAGTCAGTTTTGTAGATATAATGCCAAGCAGATGGGGAAGGCACTCTGACTCTAGGATTTCTGACATCAGTGGACTTTGATGAACTTACTGAATCTGTCCTCTTTGGATCTCGTGCACACACTCGAGAGTGTTGCTCAAACCCATGTGGGACACACTCAGTATTATCTAGGTTCTTTCAGGCAACCCTGGTAGAAAAAGGCAGAGATACAGACATAGCAGGACTCGTTTTTGTTTTAGAAACCATAGAGATTTTGTGCCTGGTAATATGTTAAATGACATCTAGGAATTCTGAGGCCAAAACCTGGATTTCCATTTCCTTTAAAGACTCGTGGTTTGTGTGTGTTTGTTTTTGCATGCATACATACTGTGGCTCCTTTTCTTCTGCTCCCATGATTTGCCACCTTGAGATACGCTCTAAAGACCTCAAAGGCCACTGGTGCCAAGTTCTCATATCCATCCATTTGTGTAATACCCATTAAGTGCCTACCATGGATAAAATAGTGTTGTAGGAACGTTGGCAAATGTAAACATGAATTTTCAAAAAAGTATGGTTTACAATTAAAAAAAAATTATGGCTTTCTATTCTCATGGAGGCTTTATTTTCTATTTAGGGGAAAAATAAGCAGTTTCATAGTTACAAATAATCACAATAAAGAGGGATAGCAATGAATGCTGGAGACACAGTATATATGTCGTAAATTTCCATCTGATTAGGCTACCCCGACGGAAGATATCATCCTTAGTTCAAATCTTCCTCTATCCATGCCTGTTGATCTTCTTTAATATCCTAAGACATATACACTAATCACATAGACAAAATTGTCCTTCTATCCCTCATTGGTTTACAAATATGGTCTGCATTTATCCAGTTCCACCAACTGTAGAATTTCACCATTCTCTCTGACATATTTAAAATGTCAGCTAAATGTTATTTTAAAAAGAAAAGAAGAATGTGACCTCTCATGGGGAACACAAATATACAATGATGGACTAATGGGTTCATCAATATCCTTCATTCAAGATAAGAGAATAACATCTTACATTCACTTGATGTATACAGGTGGTATTTCATACGTGTGTGCTTTCATCTAGTTACATATGTAGTTAATGTCAACTCCCCACTTGATCCTAGGTTTTCCTGACCACAACATGGAGCAAAAATCATGTCACAGTGTCCACTATATGGAGAAAAAAAAAAGTTACTACCCTCAGCAGGCTGAGGAAAAAAAATAAAGAAAATGATGAAATACTTTGTAAACATAAAAATCAACACACTGATCTTGTACCCTAATTGTTTCAGCAAGAGGCATCACGGTTCCGCTGAGTTCTCTGGCTCCTGAGGGCACCGCTACACTGTGTTCCATGTGCGTGCCCTGCTCCCGCGTAACATGTTCAACCACATCCCCTACGGTCCTATGCCAGGGCACATGGGGACACAGCCGCCCACACACCCTCCCCTGCCTGTAACAGCGCATGGCGCTGCAGAGGCATACCTTTGGAGCGGCGAGAAAGACAGGAGAACCCTGTGAGGTGCCCATCAGCTGAACCTCACTTAAGAATGGCAGGGTCATGGCCAGATCATCCTCCTAGCCTATCAGGCCTCCACCTTCATTTAGAAAGGCTGGCACAAATACAAAGTTAATTATGCTTTCCCAATATGTTTCTGTGGTTGCTGATTCGGACTCAGGCATAGAAGTTGTTTTTCAGAAGCAATTTTCATCCTTAACACTTCCTTCAGTTTAGGAAAATAACACTGAATTTGCACAGTCGAATGCTGATATTCTTGAAGTTTGGTGAGTTAAGCAAGATGGTTTTAAACAAATTAAAGAACAAATGAATCAGTCAAGGAAACAATGATTCTAAATGTTCGTAAATCACTTCCTTTTCCTACAGTGTTTCTAATGAGAAAGCTTGCAACATACATCTTCCAGGGACCTGGGAATCCAGCTCAAGTTTAAATGCTCAAAATAGCCACTTGAAGAGCTCTACCCTTAACTTCTTACTTCAATTAGATTTTATATCTGATTGGCGTTTAGTAGGCCTGGTAGTTGGCCTGAATGTACATCTACGATTTTCTGGATTTCTTCCAAATGATTTAATGCTTTGTTACATGCTGATTCTCTTCACCCAAGAGCTGTCTAAAGTCTCAGCCATGGTCCATGTCGTCACCACACCTTCCTCCCGTGAGCTCTCAGACACTGACACGTCCCTTCCCTGAGTGTGCCCTGGTGCCCCTCCAACTACCCCACACCAAGTATTTTTGCTCCTTCATCCTCTGGGCCCTCTAATATCTTCTTTTCCCAGTCCAGGGTCCACCTCCAAAGACTCTCCAGCCTCGACTCCCTGGGAGGTCATTTTAGGACCTTGGGTCACTCACTCTCACCCACATCCTGCCACCATCACGGCCATCCATCCTTTCTCTTCTCTATTTCCAGGTGACTGACGTTTCCAACAAGGCTAATGGTTTTCATTGAAATCTTAAGTGGAAAGACCCCCCTCTTGGTTGATAATTCATTTGTTTAATTCTACAAATATTTATTGAATATCTACCACTTGTTCCACATGCTTAAAAACTAAGATCCCTGCCTCCTGGAGTTTATGTAAGAAGCAAGAACATATACCAGTGTGAGAAGCTCATAAGAGACAGGGAGAGAAAAAAGAAATCAGAGCAAGGTAGAGAGGACCAGCAAGGCCAAAGGGGGGTGGAGGTGTAGCAGTCAGCAGCCTCACTGGAAAGGTCAGATTTGGAAAAAGCTTTGCAGGGGGCAAGAGATAGCCAGGTAAAGAATTTGCAGGGAGAGGATAGGTCCCAAGCCAGAAGCCTGCCTCAGGAGGGAGACAGGAGCCCAAGGAGGCCAGTGTGGCTGCAGACAGACAGCAGGTGGTGGGAGAGGCGAGCTGGGACAAGGCCTGGGAGTAAATGGGAAACAAGGTCACAGGGACCCTTGGGTCACTGTAAGGCCTTTGCTGGGGGATTCTGAACACAGGAATGATATCCTCTGACTCGCTTTTTAAACAACCTCTCTAGCTACACTGTTGGGACCCACTGGAAGAGGGCAAGGAGAGAACCGAGAAGACTTGAGAAGTCTCTCGCATTAATCCAGGTAAGAGGGACAGACAAAGGCTGTGGTGATGGTTCCAGCCGGGGGAGAACAAGCTGATGACACTTGCTGCTCCCCCTGCCACTCCCCATGGCCTGCTTTCCAAACCCTTACTCGCCCAAGCTCCCCCTGCCCCAGGCCAGCTTGACATTAGCGCCCTCAGCACAATCTGCCACTACACTTTTCAATACACAATCCTCTCCTTCCATTTGGAGCTGGCAGTATCTCTCCTTCCTCAACTCTTCCCCTAAAAAACCCTCAATTCCCTCCCCTGAGACCCCATGAAGAGCCTTGCTTCAAAACTGAGACCACATTATCCTGTATCTTCGATCTCTTCCCCATGCCTGGGTTTCACCCTGCTCAGCTCATTCTTCCTTTCCCAATCCTGGTAAAACCTCCCGCAGACCTTGTCACTGCTCTGAGTCACTCTGATTCCTTTTTCTGTTTCCAGCTTACTCTTAACCTGTGTCTTCCCACTCACTTCTTTACCCCTGCCCAGTCACCAACTCCACCGCCCTTTCTCGGGAACTCCCTAGCCGCAGCGAGACTGTCTGCCCTCTCTGCCTGCCTTCTTCCAACTCTTCTTCTCCATTTCCTGATTCTTATCCTAACTTCTGTCTCTGCTTCCCCTGCTTTTTCCTAAATGAAGGCACTAGCGCAGGCTTCAGTCCGTCATGCTCTCGGCCCCTTTCTTGCCTGTCTCACTTTTCTGTGGATGAATCCAGATCTTCCTTTTTAAACACAACTTCTCTCAGGGCTGGACTTCCGCGTTTCCAGCCACTTCAAGAGCTCCTAGCACCTGGGTGTTCCACTAAGCTCTCAAACAATACGTCCACAATAGATTCCCATGGGACTAGATTTATGTCATGACACGGGTCCTAGTCCCCTGCTTATTAATATTAAGACACACCTTTATCTCCTCTCCTAAGTTATGAGCATTTGAAAAGCAAGGATCCTAGCTTATCTTCATGGTTCCAAGTACCTCACAAAGCTGAGTCCTCTCACAAGTTGTTTAAGAATAAACATAAGTTAAATAAATATACCCTTAAGCTCAGCTGATCAGTGCTACCTGAAAAGTAAGCTTTTCTTTTTAAGGACTATGTGATGATAATTAAAACAAAACAAAACAAAACAAAAAAACAGCGATCACTATTTCCTGTAAAAGGCATTACTTGAACTAGAATTAAAATTCTCATCTCCTGGAGGTTTAGAAGTGTCTATTCAGAGTTGTTTTTTTTTTTTTTTTTTTTTTTTTTTTTTTGAGACGGACTTTCGCTCTCATTGCCTAGGCTGGAGTCAGTGGCGCAATCTTGGCTCACTGTAACCTCCGCCTCCTGGGTTCAAGCGATTCTCCTGCCTCAGCCTCCTGAGATTACCGGCACCTGCCACCACGCCCGGCTAATTTTTGTATTTTTGGTAGAGATGGGGTTTCACCATCTTGGCCAGGCTGGTCTCAAACTCCTGACCTCAGGTAATCTGCCCGCCTCAGCCTCCCAAAGTGCTGGGATTACAGGCGTGAGCCACCGCGCCCAGCCCAGAAAAATAATTTATCCAGATTTTTCAGTAGGTCTAAGTCTAGACATGAACTAGTATCCCAGAAACTACAACGCTCACAGAAAGTTACACTATTGGCCACTGAACTCTAACTGATAAAAATTTCAAGGAACTTATGAAAACAGCATTTTTCAATAAAAAGCCAAAAACAAAGTATTGAGGGCTTTTTTTTTCTTTTGGCTGTATATCATAAAAAAGTGAGGACAAAACATCGTGAAAATAAGTTTTTTTCTTTTCAAAAGCACAGATGGGAAATGAGATCAGGGACTTCCAGGCCTTTGTAAGCAGCAGGCATGGCTTCCTCTCCATGTCAGTGATTTGTAGATCATTATCAGTCTTATGTAAGTAGAAGAGGAAAAGAACCAGAGGAAAAATAAAATTCAGGATGTTATTGAAAGGGAAATGGAGCGAGCACATTTTTCTATACAATGCTGAGAACACTCTAGGATTCTCCTGTATTCAAACATTTCCAAAAAGTAAAATTTCTAAGATTGTCAATTATGAATAATCTTTGGTCTGCACTCCTATCGTTTCTTTTCAGTTCTCTTGCTAAGACATTTATATAGGTAATACACCATGAGTATCAGTGGAAAAAGCACCTAAGGACTCACTCCTCGACCTCATTTTGCAAACAGTTCTAAGGATGACAACAGTTTCCCACCCATAAATATAGCACAGAAATCCTATAATGAAATCCTATGCTTTTTAAAAATTGTTGTTTTTAAATACATAAAACATAAAATATACCATCTTAACCATTTTTAAGTGTACAGTTCAGTGGCATTAAGTACATTCTCATTTTTCAACCATCACCACCATCCATCTCCAAAATTATTTTCATGTTTCCAACTGCGTCTCTGTTCTCATTGAACAATAACTCCCCATTGCTCCCCACCTCCATCCCTAGTAACCACCATTCTACTTTCTGCCTCTGATGCATTTGATTCTTTAGGGACTTTACATATGTGGAATTGAACAGTATTTGTCCTTCTGTGACTGGCTTATCCACTGAGCATAATACCCTCAGGGTCCATCCATATTGTAACATGGGACAGGAGTTGCTTCCCTTTTCAGGCTGAATAATATTCCATTTGATGTAAATCCCACATTTTGTTTCTCCATTTGTCCCTTGACGGACACTTGGGTTACTTCCCCCTTTCGGCTACTGTAGATAATGCTGATCTCAATAGGGGTGAACAAATCTCTCTTTGAGTCCCTGCTTCCAAGTCTTTGGCACATATATCTAGAAGTGGGATACAACGTGCTTTTGAGACAGGGTCTCACTCTGTCACCCAGGCCAGACCACAGCAACACAATCATGGCTCACTGCAGCCTCAACCTGTTAGGCTCAAGTGATCCTCCCACCTCAGCCTCCTGAGTAGCTGGGACCACAGGTGTGCATCACCATGCCCAGCTAATTTTTTTTTTTTTTCAGAGACAACTGAGTATTTATTTTTGTGCCTTCCTTCCTATGTATTTCAAGTCTTCAAAATAAGGCCCCAGGAACCTCCAGATTCAATTATGCCCCTGGGCTTGGTCCACTATTACAGGAGTCTTAGGGAGCCTTGTACATAAGCTTGAGTTACTCATTCACAGTATTAAACCCCAAGACAGAAGATGCAACTAAGCAGAACTCCCTCCTCTATTCCTCCATGACAAATGCTGATTTCAGATGAGGCAGCAGCCAATGTAAAAAACGCTGGAATTTTTCCTTGGAACTGGACTGTGATGAGAGGTGCCTGCCACAAACATAAGCGATTGTCTTTTCTTTGACCCTTCCTTTCCGGTTTTTGAAGATTAAGCAGGAAATAATCTTTTCTGAAGATACTTGGTAATAATTCCAAAAAAACCCAAAACACGTGCTTGCACTACACTGTGCTTTCAGATATTCTGGATCAGGTTCAGTTGGTGGATGAGCTGATTGATGTGTTCACCCCAATAACCAGGTGAGCCCATCTCCTTGAGGAAGCCCACTCTATTCTTGGTAGCACGATGGGCCACCGAGAAGTGGGAAAGGCACAAGACCCATGAGATCTCCTGGAAATACTTCCCTGGGAAGGCAATGTCATGAGTGAGGTCTCCCAGGCAAATGACACCAAACTCCCCCAGGTGCTCCTCAATCACTGCGTTGTCTGTCAGAGGGATGGTCTCATTCTCGACCTTGGCTTGTCCATGTTTCAAAATGAGTTCTTGGACAGACTTCGACTGGAAATCCCCAGGTCACATAAGGTTCTACTATAAGCAGCGTTTTTAG
Organism: Piliocolobus tephrosceles; assembly: GCF_002776525.5. NCBI lineage: Eukaryota > Metazoa > Chordata > Mammalia > Primates > Cercopithecidae > Piliocolobus > Piliocolobus tephrosceles. The sequence continues at coordinate 14,685,356 of NC_045455.1, read as the reverse complement.
GCTCTGGGGGGATGACTTTTACAAAGATACCACCAAAAATTTTCTTCAGGCAAAGTCTTGTAATGGTTCTCTGCACCAGTAAAGTCACACCATGAATTCTTTGGATGCGTAAAACAAAGGCCAAGGAATGTTTATCTGGCAATTCCAAGGCGTGAGGTTTCACTTCTAGTTGTCCGAGATACACCTTGTCGCATTTCTGCCGCCGGGAATCATGTAGGAATGATTCCAGTCACTTAAACATGAACCTTTTCCTTTCTTCTGCTCCTTCTTTGCTAAAAGTGCCTGCTTTACCTGAGTGGCTTTCAGGGCTTGATAAGCCTTCCTCTTTTTCAGATTTTCTGGAACCAAAGGGATTTTTCTTTGCTCTTGCTCTGCCATCTTTCCAGTATCTAATTTTTTTAAATTTATTTTTCGTAGAGACGAGGTCTTGCTGTGCTGTCCAGGGTGGTCTTGAACTCCTAGGCTCAAGCAATCCTCCCACCTTGGTCACCCAAAGTGCTGCGGTTACAGGCACATTACAGCCAACGAACCCGGCCCAACATGCTCTTTTTATCCTTCTGTACAAGCTCTATCCTCTGTTTGTTTACACCAGACACTAAAGTCTAATTTTTATGAAATATGAATGGTAGCATAAATTTCTTCCAACATTCTTACTAATCACTACCTTTCTCACATTCTATCACTTTACATAGTTGCACAAGCATTAGTAAGCTGTGTAACAAGTCAGGATACAAGGAGCTTAAAAGTCAGATGAAGATTCAGTGAGTTAATCACAGGGTTAACAATGTCCCCACCAACAGGACCATCAGGTAAAAATACTCCCACCTGAAGGAGAATCGTCACTGGAAATCAATAGTCAACTGCCATCCAAATCCCATGTCTTTGATGGAAAAGGCGGGCGTCCTGGGCTTGACTTTCAGTTAAACAGAGGCTCATCATGTCTTAAGTGACAAGTCAACTTATACAGCTTGACTTAAAGCCTTTTAATCTAAAGGTCATTACCTCTGTCTAACTGCTTGTTAAAGTTTACCTCTAACTTTGCTCAAGGAAAAAGTAAGTTCTCACATTTATGCCAAATAAACTGGGTAAGATGACAAAACAATAAGAAAAATAAAGGCTTATTAATCAATGGAAAAAAAAATACTCTCCAGTCCCTGTTTTACCTGCACTTTTTAATTTTAGAAATTACCTACTTCTGCCAAACCGAATCATTGATCCTGCAAACACTTTTACAAATCTAGTCACTGGGACTGCCACATGTTCCAAACAGTATTAATATTTACTTGATGAATCAAAGAAAAATAACCTAATTCTTGTAAAAATTTTACTAATTAGTAAGGTAAGCAATGGGTATTCAACCCTAGCACCTAGCAAGGAAGGCATTTTGTGCATGTGGAGGTGGGCAGGTGGGTGGGAGGACAGAGGCTCAAAGCCAGCCCTTCTCAGGACCACAGCATGGGGTGGGGGGACACCTGCAGCACGCAAGAAGCCTAAGAAGCAGGTTGTGAAGGGCCAAGACCACATACTCAAGTGTTTATGTGCACAGTGCAGACAGGCAGTAGGAAAGGAACTGAGAGAGTAGGGTAAAAAGTTTCTGTGGACTTAAATAGCTTCAGACAATATGGGATTTCAAGTGGTCTCTAAAGGGTAGGAAAGATCTAGAAGAGAAGACCCTGCTGGCAAGGAGAACCATGAAGCCAAAGCAGAGATGGCAGAGATCCCCCAAGCAACAGGATCTGATTCTGCAAAAAGAAGGGCCATCAGCTAGTGACGGCTGCAGGCCCCTTGGTGTTCCTGTCCCTGGCCATGGCGATCACATATACTTTACTTCATTAATATTCCCTTTTTTTTTTCTGAGATGGAGTTTTCCTCTTGTCGCCCAGGCTGGAGTGCAATGGCACGATCTTTGTTCACTGCAACCTCCACCTCCCAGGTTCAAGTGATTCTCCTGCCTCAGCCTCCCAAGTAGCTGGAATTATAGGCGCCCATCACCACGCCTGGCTAATTTTTGTATTTTTAGTAGAGATGGGGTTTTGCCATGTTGGCCAGGCTGGTCTCCAACACCTGACCTCAGGTGATCCACCCACCTCGACTCCCAGCATGCTGGGATTACAGGCATGAGCCACCGTGCCTGGCCTACTTCATCAATATCCTGATGGCTGGGAACTATTATTTTGATTTTTTTCCGTTAGTTTGTTTGTTTTGAGATGGAGTCTCGCTCTGTCACCCAGGCTGGAGTGCAGTGACGCGATCTTGGCTCACTGCAACCTCTGCCTCCCGGTTTCAAGTGATTCTTCTGCCTCAGCCTCCCGAGCAGCTGGGATTACAGGCACGCACCACCATGCCCGGTTAATTTTTGTATTTTTCAGTAGAGATGGGGTTTCATCATATTGGCCAGGCTGGTCTCCAACTTCTGACCTCATGATCTGCCCATCTCAGCCTCCCAAAGCGCTGGGATTACAGGCGTGAGCCACTGCGCCTGGCCTATTCTTTTGATTTTTAAAAATTCACGTTTACTTCATGTCTCTCTTCTTTGCTGCTGTTGTAGCAAATGCTCTACAGTCATCCTCAGGCAACTACATGCAACCTGCAAATCTTTTCTTGACACAACTCATTTTCACAGAATATGTAGATACCTTTAGGATTGGACCAATAAAGGCTCAAGATCAACATGTGCCTACTTGAAAAATGTACACAAGCATCACCACTATTCATGCTTATATTTTAGTAAATTGTCATTTCAAATATATTTGGCAGAAATGTACACCAAGTTCTATTATTTTAATAGTTAACTTACATTGCTTAATTATTTAAGTGCAGTAAATCACCCCTCAGCATGCGTTTTGCTGCTGCCATTTCCTAACCAACTTGGTATTACTTTTCCATATGAAATAAAACACTTTTCCCGATCTAATTTGTTCCCTCTGCCTCTAATAATACAGTAATTCTGCTCTTATTCTGCCTAAGAAAACAGAGAGAGAAGGAATCTGTGGCACTGCTAAGACCTTTCACTCATCCAGCTAATTAGACAGTTAATAACATCACTGAGACAATTTAACTAGAAAGTACAGAGTACACGGCCTTAACTGGTGAGAAAGCGGGAGTCTATAAGAAAACAAATAATTGTACGCAAACTTCACTGGGGCCCATCACAATTCCTGTGATGAGAATCAAAGCTCAAATTCAAGCTCCTAAATCTCTAGGAAAACTTCCCCCCAAACAGAAAATAATATTTGCTCATCTCCTTAGCCTACAAAATGCTAGTGAGTTCTTTGCCTTTCCTAGAATATCTGCATCTGGTATCACCAGAGTAGTTAAAAGCAAAGGGGACACAGTAGTTTTCTCAAAGTTTAAACTGTCTGATTCTGCAACTCCTTAAACATCCAGGTATCCTGTTCCCTTGGGATAAGATGATACTCAACTAACTGTATCTTGTTTCTTTGGTTTGTTTCTTAAGCAGTTTTATCTCAGTCATACAAAGACAATTTTTCATTCTAGGTTGCAAACTCAAAACAGTTGTTACTCTAATTAATACCAAGAAGACCACATACTTCATGTTGGGAGAAATTTGAGATAACCTTTAGCTTCCTCAGACAACACTACAGGAAAATCTTGTCAACATGGAGTATAATTTATAATCATTTGATTTTGCTTTTCATTTGTTGCCAAATCACAGGCAAAAGCCGTCATTCAGAGGTTCCCATTTATTTGCCCGTTCCTGTGCAGTTTAGTCACATAATGAAGAATGCAAAGCATGATATTTTTTGGCATGACCTCAACCCATTTACCAGTTACTTTAGCAGCAACACCACATGAGTGGTCAATTTCATTCCCATGGGCATTCCTTTTCTGCAGGACAGAACTAAACAATAATCATTTTGGGGCTCATGTATCCCTAGCAAGTTAGAAAGAGTGAACATTTGTGAAAATTCTCACCTCTGTTGTAAGCTGGAGTCTCTTAAATTTGGTAGGGGAAAAAACTTCAAGGATCATAATTTAACAATTGCTATTAGCATGGAAGTTTCTAAAGACAATGAAGTATGCACAGAGCTGTATACAGTAAGTTATGTTCTGTGGGGTGGGATTAGAGAGAAGGTGTGGGGAGGCTTTTCATGTCAATTATTTCAATTTTCCCTCTCATTTATCTTTTTGTACATGGATATAACACTTTTGAAATCAAACAACAAAGAATCAGTGAAGCTTAAAATAGTATAAGGCAGCTCGATTCACAAATGACACGGCTTAAATGGTAACAGCATCAGGTAGAGAAGCATCCAACTAAGAGCACCAGAGGAGAGTAGAAAGAAGTGCCAGGATTAGGTCCCAGGAGAGCAAGGAAAGTAACCAGAACCTCCAAATGGACCCAGGTGACTCGCTGCAAGGCATTTAACACCACTGGGCTTCCCGGAGGAAGAACGTCCTTCTCACTCCTCAGCAGCCTCACAGCTTCTTGTTAGTCTCTTAACCACAGGCCATAGCCTGAAAGAGCAGCACACAGCAGGAGCTGTGCTGAGTCCTCCACATTTCTTCCAAGGAAGAGCACCCACATTACACTAGAGAGGTAAACTTCAGGACATTCCTGGTTAACCTTGAACCCTTTGCTGGGAGTCCACACACAGTGCAGGGTCTCTGAAGGCAGGCTCCCAAAGTGCCATCCTAAAAAAATGCATGACAAAATCTCCCACTGCTCCCCAGCAAAGCCCATCATTAAGATTCTAAGGTACTTGGCCAAAAAATCTAAATCAAAACAAGTCTCAAAAGACACAAAGGCATTTGTGCCCACTAAATCAGCCCAGACAGAGTATAGCACTTTTATTCAAGACACACACACACACACACACATTTTTGCATACTTACAATTAATATGCAAAACTAATACCATTAAAAATTATCAACTCATGAAGGATGCTTGGAAGAATATAAAATAACTTTTCTTTCTTAAATAACATCTTATTTTCATCTTTTAAAAATCACAGTTAGGCCGGGCACGGTGGCTCGTGCCTGTAATCCCAGCACTTTGAGAGGCCAAGGCAGATAGATCACTTAAGGCCAGGAGTTCGGGATGAGCCTGGCCACCATGGCAAAACCCTGTCTCTACTAAAAATACAAAAATTAGCCAGGCATGGTGGCACATGCCTGTAATCCCAGTTACTTGAGAGGCTGAGGCAGGAGAATTGCTTGAACCCAGGAGGCGGAGGTTGCAGTGAGCCGAGATGGCACCACTGCACTCAAGCCTGGGTGACAGAGCAAGACTGTGTCTTAAAAAAAAAAAAATTAACTAACCAAATAATAAATCAATACATAGAAAAATACTGTTTGTTAACATCAAACACATGGTTCTATGGATAGAAACATAACGTTACTTACCTGAAAGTCATCGTAAGGGAAGAGCAGCATCTCCCGTAAACAGTCGTTCAGGATCTGAGTCTTCTTCTGGACGATGACATTTTCATAGTCGAGTGGCTCAATTAGCTTTGGCTTTGCCTGGAAGGTGAAAAGATAAGCAAGACATTCTCATAAACAAATGCCATTTCTTAAGATAAAGAACTTAATATGCTCTACTCTATGTTTTGTATTTTCTACAATTAGAGTGTGCTAGTTTTGCTAACAGAAAGAAACAGAAATAAGAGTTGTTTCCAAAGGGACAAAAAAATACTGGATAGTGTCCTGCTATACAGAGTGATGCTTGTTCAGTTATTTAAGCACAAAGGAAGCTCTGCATTCTGGTGGAGCTTCCAGTCATTTCTTGGGTCATCGCTGACTAGATATGTCCCCTTCCAAGCCTTAGAATCTGCCAGAGCTGCCCTGATTAGGTGTCCAGCCACGGCCTGCAGTCAAGGTCAGATGCCCAGAATGGCTCCAGCCACAATACCATCCCTTCTTGGCCCAGGGCCTAAACGTATGCACAGGACTCATTATTTCAGACAAGGCTCCAAGACACCCTTCTCTGAGTCTCAAAATATCCCTCCCTATCCCCAGATACTTATACTTAATATGTAATACCCAAAGGTAGAAAGATAATGAGCTGAGCCCAAACCAGGCAAGCAGCTGGGTCAGAGCCACGGGGACAGGTACTACTTAAACCCGGGCTCATGGGCGAATCCTAGGGGATGGGGACGTCCATCCCTAGCATGCACTGAGCATGAGAAAGAGGTAACGAGTAAGTAGGGAAGAAGAGAATATGGCTTTTCTAGCTATTTCCAAAGTTAGATCTATTGGTTAAAATCCCTTTATCTATCGCCAGTCACTGCCACCTTGTTTATGGCTCACTTTCCACATATGAGGCATTGACTGGGCTAGGTCAGGGATAAAGATACATATTCAACTAACTATATTATAGTAAGCCAAATGCTAAAATAGGCATATAGAAGATGTTATCAGAAGTAACTAAGTCCAGGGCGGGCGCAGTGGCTCGCGTCTGTAATCCCAACACTTTGGGAGGCCGAGATGGGTGGATCACCTGAGGTTAGGAGTTAGAGACCAGCCTGGCCAACATGGTGAAACCCTTTCACTACAAAAAGTATAAAAATTAGCCATGCTTGGTGGCACATGCTTGTAATTCCAGCTACTCGGGAGGCCAAGGCACGAGAATTGCTTGAACTGGGGAGGTGGAGGTTGCTGTGAGCTGAGATCACGCCACTGCACTCCAGCCTGGGTGACAGAGCAAGACTCCATCTCAAAAAAAAAAAAAAAAAAGGAACTAAGTCCATTATGTCAACAGTTACCAGAAGATTATTTTTGAAACTATAATCATCTGATATACACAATCTCAATAAATGCTTTATGTATTAAAAATGACAATTTGTATATAAGAAGTATATTAAAGATATTTGGTATGTGGCATCTAAATTGGCAACTGTGACCGAGGCTTGCTATTTGTTTCCAAAACCTGTCTCCTTTCCAATACAGGTGGACCACATTTCCCAGCCTCCTCATGGTTTGGTGTGCCCACGTGACTGTCTTCTAACCAATTTTACTGGAGTAGAAAAGATGGGGCCTCATCTGGGCCCACAAAAGCCTTCCATGTGGTCCCTCCCCCTTCCCTCTGCAGCCACGCACACAGGATCCAATACTGAACTGGGTGGCCTGAGGAAAGGATGGAGCCTAAGATGGAAAGAGTCTGGGTCCTGAATCCCCTTGCAGAAGACCGCCTGCTCAAACAGGCACTGAAATGCCCCAGGGGCAAGAACTGAAACACCTACTGTGTTCAGCTGCTGAGATTCTGGAGTTGTCTAAGTAGCAGTCAACTTGCTTTGCCTGTTACACAGATACATGCTCATATTTAACTCCAATTACTTGATTTAACAAGACTCTATAAAGATGTTTTGACATGCTAAGAAAAAAAGCAATGCCCAAATGAGTACGCAATTATTATAATTAAGTAAAATATGTGTTATGTGGACAGAGACTAAAAATATGCGAAGCCCAAAAAATTAAAGCTATATAGTAAAATGCTAGTAACGGTAAACTGTTTTTACATTCAAAAAAGGCAAAAGAACTTTATACAAATTATTTTTAAATAAGAATTGCCCAGAAAATATTTTTCAAACTATTTTAATTAAAAAAAAAGATTCACTCTTTTGTCACACTGCACAGAGTAACCAGCCAATAAATGATTGTTGGCAAAATGAATGGATGTCGTGATTAATAACATTTTCCCTAGGAACCGTAACCATATTCCTAATAAAACCCAAATACGCACATAACTTTCTAAAATTCCATTACAAAGAGGTCAGATGGACCAATATTCCAGACTGGGAAGACACCATGTTCTCCCTGGCTTACATGGTGGCTACCCCATAACCACGGGCCAGGGGGACTCTTTCATGACAACCCCAGCTGCCTGCCCAGGCACAGGCACAGCTGGGTGCAGCCCCCTTTGCACAGGGCCCTTGGCTCCACTCCCCCCAGGTAAGGCCCATGACTCTTCAGACTGTCAGAAGGCAGAGGTGCACTCTGAGTCCTGGACAGTGAGGGGCGTGGAGGGACACTGCTGAGAATGGGCTGTTCCCAGGTGCCAACGTTATTAGGTTTGGGGTTTTGTTTGACTTTGTTCCTACAGCAGGGCAGTCAGATGGCTTTCTACAAAGGGCATGCCCTCCAAGAAGCTGGACTGGCATCCCTGTGGACAGCCATCTAAAGAGTCCTGCTGCCACCCCTTCAGCAGCTTCCCCCCAGTGGGTGGCTCCCTGCCCACCAGCTCCAGCCCACAGGACCTCAGCAACCTTAGCCACCATCCACCATCCCTGGGCCACAACCACACTCTCGAGCGAGGCCTGAATCTCTGCCTTGGGTAGTGGTGAGAGGCTCTTCCCAGTTTGTTCTTTCCTTGGGGATCTCTGTTCCCGCATTTACTCTTCTTGTATCCTTACAGCAGGAGTCGGAAACTCTTTCTGTAAAGGACTTTGCCAGCCTTACAGTTTCTGTCACAACTGGTAAACTCTGCCATTGCGGCACAAAAGCAGCCACAGACAATAAGTACACACATGGGCATGGCAGTATTACAATAAAACTTTATTTATAAAAACAGGCAGCAGCCAGATTTTGCCCAAGGGCACAGCCTGATTTAGAGTTATCTTTACCCCCTAATAGAGTTAATTCCCTTTCACCAATTTAGTAATTCTTTATATTAATTTTCCATGTTCAATTACTGATGTGTTTCCTGTCTCGGGACATATAAGATACATACATGTTTACAACTCTTAATGTATTTAATGATTTTTTTGCACCTATCTGAATAAACTTGGGTTGCTTAAAATGTTTGATAATAAAAATATTCATGGGTCAGTTTCATGTATTTAGGGCACCAAATAATACTTTAATTAGATGAATTTGTTTCCCCCCAGGTGTATCTTGGAGGTATCTAATGAAAGGATGCAAAGTTGTGGCTACTATCTTGCTTTTGTGTGACAAAGTGTAACTTTCAAGGTGTTTTCACTGATCACAATTACCACTCAACAACTGAGGCTGGAAACTGAGGATCCCAAGTTGAGCTAATTGCTACAAGTGTCCCACCAAGTACCCAGCAGGACTGGACTGGGACAGAATGCAGTCTTCTGTTAAACAGAACTCTTTCTTCTCCTATACTAGGCTACCCTTTGAACAATGTGTGCTTAGCAATACTCAGCCATAGTAAATGTGTGAAGGAGAGTTTATAAGCCAACATTTCTGTTAAAGACTGGTCATGCAGTACCATGACCAGGAAAACTCATGGTACTGATTGAACAATAAGAGAAATCTCATGGAGGATTAACATGTATCAGGGACTGCGAAAATTTTCAACTTGTACAAACCCTAACTCAGTTCACTTAATGAAAGAACTCCTAGTGACCTCATAGGGCAGAGGTCTTTAGCAGCTGCTGGAAGCACTTCCGGGACACATGACTGATTCCAGGACACATGACTCACTCCCTAGCATGGGAGTGGTTCACATGCTGCCTAAGTTAAGAACAAGGCAAAAAGCTCTTGCTTCAAATACAAATACCAGGCTTAATGCCTCCCTTCTACAGGTGTCCTTTCATGGGGAAAAGAAAGAAACCATCAGAGGAGAAAGGCTGGAGAATGGAAACTGGTGAGGGAGAGAGGGAAAGGGAACAGAAGGAGATGCAGGGGAGGAAAAGGAAAAGAGAGGCAGGGATGGAGGCACCCTGGGGAGGAAACCAAAGACAGAAATGACAGAAGAAAGGGGCTTAGGAGACTTGGAGGTGGATCTGTGGGAAGTCACACCGCTGCATCCACTAAATTGTGGGTTAAGAGGATAATCGCCTATTTTCAACTCTTTTTAAACTATGATTCACTGGTGGCAGCTGTTCACTGTTCTTCAGCCCTGCTAAGCTTTTCCAGGTGCTGGTGGGACATGAAGGCGGGGACAGCCCACAAGGGTAAGGAACTGATTGGCCTGCGACATGATTAGTGACAAGAACGTCACACTAACAGCAAAATGATGTAGGCTAATTACCAGACTGCCGGTTCCTGCTATTATTTGTAAGAATGAGGCTTGGCACAGATCTGGCACACAGCCTTGGTTTTAAAGCTATCACAACATGCTCAAGTTCCATTCTTCCCCTGGTGACAGACTTCTAAGGGAGAAGTTCTTAATTTTCTATCTTCAAAAGAAAACCAGAATTACCCAAATTGACCATGGTTGTTGGTGGAGCTGCTCCGGAGCCATCAGCACTATCGTGTTTTGAAACCCTGAGAAGTCATCAGTTTGAACTGTGAATATTTCAGGATGCTGTTTTTCCCTAAGCATGGTGGGGCCTGGCTGACTCCCAAGCCCACGACATTCAGAGCATACACACTGGTGACTGCTGCTTTTATAGTGTATAAAAATCTAACTTGGTCTATACACAAGTCCTTCAGTTTTCCGCGTCATGTGGAGGCGCAGGTCCTTATCTATGAACATTCATTCCTCAGGCTTCCTGTGAAATCAGAAAGGGAGAGGGCAGTAGTACTTTCAGTCCACAAATAGTCCACAACACTGGTTCTGAAAGTGGGCTCCCAGGAAGTGGTGATTCAGCATCGCCTGGAAACTGGTTACAAAGGCAAATTCTGAGGCCCCAGTCCAGAGCCGAGTCAGGAGCTCCAGGAGCAGGGACCAGTTACCTATTCTTGAACACGCTCTTCAGGGGATGCTGGAAAATCCCTGATCGATCAGGATGCCCCAGGAACTAACTACATTAGAATTTTCAATTTCAGGGAGGAAGAAGAAACAAGGCCGGTCCCGAGCCTCCTCAAGGTTACAGACCCCTTTGAGAGCCTGGATCCTCTACCCACGAAAACTGTATACATTCTTTGCTCTCTATGATTGTATACACAGCTTCAAGGGGAGGGCTGTAATTCCCTGGAAAGTGGTCATGTGGAACTGAGTCAAAGAAGCCCTGGGCTAGTGGAAGAGCCAGGCCTGTAAATATTTAGCTCGATGTAAAGAGAGGTACTGGGAGAAGTGAAATGCAGAGCTAAGGTCAAGCCCATTGCCCTCCATGGCCTGTGAAGTTTCTGCGCTTTACTAGGGAAGGAATGCTTGGAGAGAGTGAAGAATGAGAATTCTTCAGGTGGACAAAAGCCTACCCTGAGAAAAGAGCCCCGCCTTAGCTAGGCAGATGCAAGGTTTCTAATCTCATGGTAAGCCAGGGGGCCCAGCAAAGAGGCAATGCTGCATCCACTGTTTCTGACACCAGCCAGCTCCAGTCACTCCCTCTACAGGGATAATGTGCCCCTCCCACCTCTACACCTGTCACAGTCCTACAGCCCCTTGGCCGAGGGTCTACAAAGAAAGCAAATGTGGCAATGTGGCAAAAAAGTTAAAGCAGAGCTGCTCTAGCCCCAGGCAGGCGTGCAGCACTTCACACAGAACTGGGGCACTACCTCCTTCCTCCCCACAAAGGTGGCCTTTGGCGCCTTGCTGCCACATCCTTACTTAGCAGCAGTCCTGGGATGCCTCTCATGACAGTCTTTGGCTTGCTGTGACCTGCGAACGCTCAGCTCCACTATCAGTGCCTCGGGGCAGGGCTGAGTCTTATTATCTTTGCCACCCTCAGCATCCCACTCAGGCCCCAGGGACATGTCCTGTTGGGCTAACAGAGCTTGCCAGTGGTTCCTGTATAGTTCCATTGTTGCTGGGCACCTTGGCTTAGAAGATTTCCAGGAACGTGCCTGCTGTGTCCACCCAATGTCACGACACAGAGAATGGGAGGCCCTGTCACAATTCAGACATGTTCTAAGGTATGTGGTCCCAGGACTACTTGGCGGTATGTAAGATTAGCCATTGCACAAACTAAGAATGCCCCCAAACTGCATTGCTCACATACAAAAGAAACCTAACAGAAGCTTTTCCAATCCTAAAAATTCCTGTTATCATTCCCAGATGTTGTGCAACTAGAAGAAACTTTTCTAAACTCTCAATAATAAAATATAAATTTGGACTACTCACACCAAGGGAAACACTGATCTGTTCTTGCGATGAAGAATGATGATACAAAATCATGATCATTTGAAGAGGCAATAAAAGAATATGAAGCCCCAAAACTGTAGGGAAGAAGTATGGAGGTGTATCAAGAGGTTCATTGATAAAAATGGGTTGTTTCCCTGGATTTCTGTTTATGGCTTGGGTTAGCTTTTTAAAATTTATTTCTTTTTAAATTCTAAATAAATGTTCACCTCCATGCCTTATTTTGTTTTCAAATGTTGAATTACTTTTCTTAAAGAAGGGCCCTAAAATTCTGTAAGCTTTGTCCCTCACAAAACCTTACTCTGCCCTGATAGGGTCATGTGTCCACATGAATGCTGAAGAGGATGGTAGCATGGTAAGGAAAGCCGAGCTGTGCAGTCACCTGGGGCTGTGGCTGGACTCAACTAGGTCAATGCATGGAAAAGGTAGAACCTTGCAAACTGTAAACACATATTATAATAAATTGAGTTATTCATATTATTAAATATGTTGCTTGCATGACAGGTTGTTATTGTTGTTTTTTAAATTTTTTTTTATTTTTTATTTTTTTCAGACGGAGTCTTGCTCTGTTGCCCAGGCTGGAGTGCCTTGGTGCAATCTCGGCTCACTGCAAGCTCTGCCTCCCGGGTTCACGCCATTCTCCTGCCTCAGCCTCCTGAGTAGCTGGGACTACAGGGGCCCACCATCACGCCCGGCTAATTTTTTTTGTATTTTTAGTAGAGACGGGGTTTCACAGTGTTAGCCAGGATGGTCTCGATCTCCTGACCTCGTGATCTGCCCACCTCGGCCTCCCAAAGTGCTGGGATTACAGGCGTGAGCCACCATGCCTGGCACATGACAGGTTTTTTAAAGAAAAAAAAAAAAAACTTTCCTCGACCTCCAGAAACATACCAAATAAAACAGGCAATAATGGCAGGGACATGCACAAAGGAAGACAAATAATGACCCAACATAGAGAAAACTGCATCACAGACATTGAAATTCAGGGGCTGAGCCCAAAGGAAACAGACAGCTGCTTATACTGTAGACGGGACTGAGTACTGCTGCGGTGTGTGCCAGGGAGGACGGAGAAGAACCACAGCTGCGGGTGGGCGATAGAGGAAAGCACTCCTGACCCCCTCCCATTAGGGCAGCTCCATGACAGCAGCAGGATCTTGGATTGTGAGGAAAAGAGCAGGCAGGCAGGACAGCCCATGGGACACTGCTCACAGAGAGTTATGTGGCATGATCAGAGTGGTTGGGGAGAAAGAGCTCCTCATCTCAAGGGACAACATGGACACAGGTGAGCCACTGATACCAAGGCCCTGCCAGTCCCCATGGCAGCGGGCAGCATGGCGCACCTCTAGCAATCACACTTCCCTACACCTCCCATCGGGGCCAGAGAACAGGACCCCACAAGGCCCCACCATGACCCCCCAACCCTTCAATCTCTCAGAACTCCCTCCCTCCCACAGCATTTGCTGCTTAGGGTCTGGCGGCCCAATATCATGCAAATTGAAATTCCAGATCAAAAGGCAATCAGAAGCAGGAAATGTTCTCAGCGCCAGGAAAAATGAGATTCCTCTGGATCCAGCAGACCTGCACAATGTTAGCCCACAAACTGAGTTCAGTTCTGGCCAAACATGTACAAAACCTCAAAAACCATGGGAAGAGCTAAGCTCCAAAGAGCAAAGCAATTTCACTGCTCTTGCCTCAGACGTGATAGCTTCAAATGAACTTTCCAGTCATTTCTTGTCCTTGTGTCTCTGGTGATTAAATGTTAACAAGAGCTGAAATCCCGAATGCCACTTCTTGAAATAGCAAACTAAATGGCAACTCTTGGAGCTATTTTAAGAAATGAGAAATTTGTCATTTCTGCTTATAAAGAATTTAGGACTTCCTTGATTTATCTGCATGACTATAAAAGCTACTTGATAGGCTGAGATAAAGTTGGTCCATTTTCAAAGCGCTTCTCAACATTGCCACCAGGACACCAGTACTGTTGCTGGGGATGGGAATGGGGAGATGGCAGCTAGCAACAGAAAGGGGCTTCTGAAGCCACATGCTCACAAGTGTGGGCCAAACGAGCTTTCCTGCACTCCCGTCGTGCACACGACTCTCACTACTTAACCCCACCAGGAACTTCTTGAAGTTATCAAATTTGCAGGAAGGATCCTCATTCTCCTATAAGTAGAGTGGGCTACATGGGATGAGCAGTATGAGTTCCCTCTCTCCACAGGTATTTACTGAGCTGGTTCACATGCACTGTGCCAGAGACATCAAGACAAAAAGAACACAGCCCCACCCCAGGGAGCTGGCAGTCAGAGGGAAGGCACATGTGTGAACAATCAGCAGAATGAATGACAGCAGCAGGGACCAGGACTGGCATCTGGCCCACTAGAAGGAACCTAACCTCTGCTCAGCTAGATTATAAGCTCCATGAGGGCAAGACAGCCCTATTGTATTCACTGCTGTCTCCAGCACCTAGAACAGCACCCAGCATAGCAGAAGCATTCAGTAACTGTGTGTGTGTTGGATGACCCCAGTGATGTGGGGTGCTTCTTAAAGGAGGCTCCTGGAGCTGATCAATGAGATGAACAAGCCAGCCAGGATTCAGGGCAGATTGAGGATTCCCTGCAGAGAAAATTGAGACACCAGGGAGCATGTGTCTGGATGGAAGTAGATTCTGTAGGGCCTGAAACATATACAATTACAGTGAGGTTTAAAAAAAAAAAAAAAAAAAAACTAATAAATATAAAATTGCTGGAATCTCTTCCAGTGCCTTGAAAGGGATCCTGAAACTTAAGCTTCATGCGCTTCATACTAAATTCTCCCTGAGCATGGTGAGTTCTGGAAGCAGCAAGGAGTCTGGAATAGCTGGATAAGGGTGCATAAAGGGGGCTTGGGGTCCCAGCTCCACAGGTGCTCTAGCACCACTGGAAATCCAAGGTCATGGGGAAAACTATACTTAGGAGAAAGCCCTTCTGAAAAGAGACTCCACACAGCTGCTACCCGAGGTGAGCAGTGGGCCTCCCAGATGGACGTGCTCAAGGAGCACCGGATGGGCCAGTGCCCTCCCACTCTGCTTCCTCTGCAAGGGTGGATAACACTGGAGTCAGACAGCAACACTCCTCACAAAGACCCCTGCTCCACCTTCACCCATACAGCCCTCAGTCTCTCCTCTAAAGTAAGCAAACATTGGAATAGTGTTCATTTGAGCTAATCATCGATTAGCTCACGTGGGGCACCTACATGTGCCAAAGCCTGCAGGGAGAGATGAGGCCAGAGTGGCAGGTAGAGCCACAGTAGGAAGGGCCCTCAGGAAGCCAGCAAACAGGAGCAGGAGCTGAAAGACACAGAGGTAGGTCCCATGTCCTCCTGCAGTGGAAGGAAGATGCCCTCCATTAGCTTGTCACAGACATGCTCTTCTGTCCCTAACTCAGGACATTACAACTAGGAGATGGTGATAATCAAGATAGAATCCCACTCTCATTCAGTAGTACATGTTCTTCTCCAGACGCCCATGAGTGTCTGTAGGAACAGTGATCTAGAAGCTGTTTGAAAGCATGCTTTTTAAAAGGTACTACAGGTTCAATAATATGGCTTAAAAGCTTTTATCTAGCACTACAAGCTTGCGCAAACATCAGAACGTGAGATTATCCAGTCCAGTCTTCTCATTTTACACATTGGGAAGCCCAGGAGCCTGGGAGTTTAGGGACTGTCCTGGGGTCCCAGGAGGAACCTCCTGAGCCCTGGCCCAGGATCTTGTCTCAGCCCCTACTAAAATGATGCCTACATTTTAATTTTGCACTTTCATTGACAATGTGCATACACATGTAATCTAAATACTGGAGGAAAAAGGAAACCTTATCTAAACTTACATTTAGAAATAAGCTCAAAAGCAGTTAATGCTTTGGAAAATATTTGGAAGAATGCATAAGAAACACCAAACTCCCAGACATCTAAATATATTTTTCATGCTCCATTGTGGTGTTATCCTAAGAACAGACTAATATCAACAATTAGACATTTGTGAATGCAGTTTTTTATATTATAAACACTAACACAATGTTGTTAAACAGCAGTTATACAGATTTGACAAATCCGACAAAATCTGATTTTGTCAAATCAGTAGCACCTGAAGTGGGTAAGAGAAACCTGACAATAGAAATGGAAATAATAAGAAAGACAGGAATAATAATACCAATTAAGGAAAACCTACACAACTCCTCAACAGCCTGCTATCAGCTGTGCTCGCTGGGGATGCTGCCGAGAATGTCAATGAGGAGAGGAAGACAAGACAGGAATTTAGGAGACTTCTCCATGTCTTGTGCCCAGGGAGTCACATGAGGAGAGAGCTAGGTGGGACGGGAGCAGCTCGCCTGCAAGTGCAGTGCTTCACGTGTCTTCTCCCTACCCTGATACCAGCATGGGCCAATTCCAGGCCAGGAAGGGTGAAAAGGGAACAGAGTGAGAACCAGGTAGAGCACCTGCGGTGGGCCCAGCATGTGTCTCTCACACACATACAGTAGTCTTGACTTCTAATTCTGCCTATTTTTTTACATGTGAAAAGAAATAAAATCAAAAAAGAAAAAGATGTGCTATCATAGTTGTATCAATAATTCTATCTCAAATCTAGACTGTAGACTCTTCCAGGCATTTTTCTTCCTTTTTTAGCATTATGACCTAAAATTGTTAATTCTTCCTAGGTCAATAAAAACTATTTTTGGAATTCTGAAATGAAGAGGGCAAGTAATTAAGCTAAAAGGCTCTAAAAGCCAGATTTAGTCAGATTTCAAAACAACTTACTTTAAGCTACTTATTTTAAGATACTGGGGATAGGGAATGGAATATTCATAACAAATAGTTCACAAAACAGTTTCTGCAGACTCCACTGCCAGGCAGGCAGTATAGACACCACTAAAGGGCAGGTGTTGGGAGTTAGAGTTTCAATCCTAGTCCCAAAAATGTGAATTATCGCCAGAGGTGGTGACAAGTATACAGGGGTTCATTACATCAGTACAATGGTTCTCTAAGTTTGGTACTGGGCCAGCATCAGCATCACCTGGAACATGTTAGAAACACACATTCTGGCTCAAGCCTGTAATCCCAGCACTTTGGGAGGCCGAGACGGGCGGATCATGAGGTCAGGAGATCGAGACCATCCTGGCTAACACAGTGAAACCCCGTCTCTACTAAAAAAAAAAATACAAAAAAACTAGCTGGGCGAGGTGGCGGGCGACTGTAGTCCCAGCTACTCAGGAGGCTGAGGCAGGAGAATGGCGTAAACTCGGGAGGCGGAACTTGCAGTGAGCCGAGATCTGGCCACGGCACTCCAGCCTGGGCAGCAGAGCGAGACACCGTCTCAAAAAAAAAGAAACACACATTCACCCCGGGCCCAAGGAGTCAGAAGCTCTGGGGTTGGGGCCTCACAGTCTGCGTTAACAAGCCCTTCAGATGATTCTGGTGCCCATTCATGTTTGAGAACCACCACTAGTCCATCTACTTTTGTGTATGTTTGAGAATTTCATATTAAAACGTATTCTCAAAAAAATCCTGGCTTCACTGCCTATTGGCTATGTGGCCTTTGGACAAGTTGCTTATTTAACCTTTTAATCTCCATACTGGCATCTAAAGATGGGAAAAGTAATAATTTCTGTTATCATTATCACCAGGTTATTGACAGGGTTCAATATGTAGTGTCTGGACAGAGCACGAACTCACCAAATGGTGGTGGTGGGGACCATACATAGTTATGTGTAGTTCACATTCAATAGAATTTTAGCCCCTATAACACACATACTTTTGCTGAATTACTCGCATACTGTCTCATTAAACCTTCCCACCACTGTATGGTTGCATCAACACCATTTCACTGATGAGGAAACTGACGCTTAGAGGAATTAGATGGTTTACTGAAGGTCACACAATGGTGATCCTTGGGTCTCCTGGCCCCAAGACCAGGACCTTCCCCATCACACATGAACAGTAAGCATGATGGAATTTCAGATTTCTAGAACCAGAAGTGCCTCTCCAGTGCTTCTGTTCCTCTTTATATGAGAAATGCTGAACATTGATCCACATGGGGATGCTTCAGGCTCCACGTCACCAGGGAGGAGGGAAATTCTCCCTACTCTGAGATCTGCCAGGCACTGAACTACCCAGGCTTTACAATCTCACTACAGCAGAGATAAAAAGTAGAGTCCCTTCCAGGAAAAAATCATTTTCCACTTCAAAAATATTAAAAATCATACTCCAAAATACTAAATCTTTTCAAAGAACCAGGTTTAAATGCCTTGACACATATTAATGCCATTAAGTAGTATGTAATATATATTACCATCAAATATTTCAAGGCATGACCTCCGTAAGGAAAACTCACATTTAAATCATGTATTTTTTTTCCTACAGAAAAAAAAAATCACCAGTATTTTTCCTTATCCAGTGACTCCCCCACAAAATGACAGCTTTTAAGTTTGAGGCTTTTAAGCTAAAGAATGTGTAAGTATAAACCTGCACTGATCAATGTGGTAGCTACTAGCCACAGGTGACTACTGAGCACTTAAAATGTGACGATTCTAAATTCAGATGTGCTACAAGCATAAAACAGACACCAAATGTCAATGACGTCCGACAAATGAAATATAAGATACCTTGATTTTTTAAATAAGAATTCAAAATTGAAATAGTAATATTTTGGAAATATTGGGTTAAAATTATATTACTAAAATTAGTTACACCTGTTTCTTTTTACTTTAACTTGGCTACTAGAAAATTTTAAATTTGGCCGGGCGTGGTGGCTGCATATAATCCCAGCACTTTGGGAGGTTGAGGCGGTTGGGGGGTGGGGGGTATCACTTGAGGCCAGGAGTTCACCAGCCTGGCCAACATGGTTCACCCCATCTCTACCAAAAATACAAAAACCAGCCAGGTACGGTGGCACACACCTCAGCTACTCAGGAGGCTGAGGCACGAGAATTGCTTGAACTCAGGAGGCGGGGGTTGCAGTGAGCTGAGATCACTCCACTGCACTGCAGCCTGGGTGACAGAGCAAGACTCTGTCTCAAAAACTAACAGAGAAGAAATTATAGATATTGTTCATGTTATATTTCTACTAGACAGCACTATTATAGACTGTAAGAAATTTTAATATACAGGTAATTTTTTAAACTTCATGGCAAAACAAAGGACAGTCCACTTCCTGAAATTTTTACTTGGCCAGACATGAGTTAGGAAAAAACACCACATGAGAGACAAAAGTTAGGTCTAGTCTTGGTTCTATAAAGCAGTGGACCACATTCTCCTGTGAGTTCAATAGGCCCCACCTTTCTGAACTCTTTCTCCCTGGAAAAGCCATCTTCTTTGCCTCTATCTTGTGGATCTCCACCTTTTCCAGATATAATCAATTTACTGAGAAGCTGTTGTGATAATGTCACACGGTGATTTTTCCAAGTGTACTATGACCATCAAAGATGATGTTAGAGTTTCAGGTACGACTGCCAGGAAGAAGAGGTACTGATAACAGAAAGGCGTGCTGGCTAAGAGAGGAACAAGAAGGAGTTTGACTCTGGGAACCTATGTTTGCACTTCTGTACACAACAGTACTCTGATAAAATGTTCAACAACTTTTTAATAGAGATCAAAATCACAGATGCACAGGAGAGTAAAGAGGCACGATATCCACATCACATATAAGTCAAGCAAGTTCCTCACATATAAGTCAAGCAAGTTCCTCTACTTGCATCCCTTTCTACTTTTTGGCAATTCAAGACATCTGGTTATTGGTGGCTAAACCTTTGCAGGTGGAAGAGAGGCGAATGAAAATGTGAATGATTCTCAGATCTAGTCTTTCCTGTAGGCCCTTTCTGCAACCTTTTTTTGCCTACACATTCCCCAAAGAATCACCAGGACCATGCTGAGAAGCAGGAGGAGAAAACAAACAAACAAACAAACAAAACCTTTCACATTATATCAGAGATTGAATACAAAGAAAACAAAACCACTCGGGTGGTTCCTGTTAGGCAGAAGCCCTGTTAGTGAGGGAGACTGGAGTACAAACCTTCACTACAACAAAGCAGAGATGCCTGACAACAAGCTGAAACGATGACACCACGATGGGCTACAGGAGCACACAGTCTTCTGGGAAATGCGTGGAGAGGGTTTGTAAAGGTTTCCCAAAGAAGCTGGCATGTGAGCTGGGGCTTGAAGCATAAATGAGGATTTTATCCTTTTATCCAGTGCGGTACATGCCAGGCAAAGGCAGAGCTGTGCCCAGGTGTGAAAGCACCCCAGGTGGAAGGAAGGCTGGAAAGCCGGGGTCAGGGCACATTTTGGAGGCTGCAGGAGATAAGGTTAGCAGGCAAATTCAGGGTCAGCCTCTGCGAATCAAGGAAGCCATGCTTGCTTTCTCTGTAAAGGAAGAGTCAGAGAAGGCTTTTAAGCAGATAATTAACAACTATCTCTGTGGGCTGTGTTGTTTTGTGTTTTGTTTATGAGACAGTTTCGCTCTGATGCCCAGGCTGGAGTGCAGTAGCTCCACCATAGCTCACTGTAACCTTGAACTCCTGGGTTCAAGCAATCTTCCCACCTCATCTTCCCAAACAGCTAGGACTACAGGTCTGCCCCACCAAGCCAGGTTAATTTTTTTATTTTTTATTTGTGTAAAGACAGTGTCTTGCTATGTTGCCCAGGCTGGTCTCAAACTCCTGGCCTGGAGCAATTCTCTCACCTCAGCCTCGCAAAGTACTAGGATGACAAATGTGAGCTACCATGCCCCACCTGTCTCTGCATTTAGAAAGAGTGGTCTGATAGCACAATGCAGCATGGCTCAGCGTAAGAAAAGACAGAATGTGGTAGTGGAACAGGCAGTCCAGAGAACCTTCAGAGATGGGGGATCTGGAGGGCAGCCACTGCTCCAACCTCTGTCTGATATGCAATGCAGTCCTGGCTTAGAAATGCCAAGTGAGCCTCCTGGGAGTGTGTGCTGGTTCTCTGCACCACTCGCTGCTGCCTTTCCCTTGGCAGTGACAACTCTCCATATTAAGGAGATCCCAAAGCAGAATACGAGACTGGCTCCTCCCCAGGAACCTGGCAGAACCCTTGAGACCCACTGGTAAGTGACACTTACACTTGTCAGGAAAAGGAGCGCTGAAAATTTCCAAAGCCTCAAAATGTCATTCTAAAAGAGACTTAGCACTAGTATATCACATTACAGGGTATTTCAAACTTCTGGAAAGTTGGGGGAAAACTATAATTTCCAATCCTTCTTGGTTCTAAAAGTATCCTCACAGTCACATGCTATCTGTAGGCCGGAGCCGGGCTGTCTTGTTATCTCCTGCCTAGAGTGCCCTGCTAACTCCAAATTTTTGATTCATTTCCAGGTGGCCAACCCATTCCCTTGGTCTTACTTCTTACACTAGGTGGAATTCTAAGATCCCATTTTATAGCTCCAACAACTCAAAAGCCAAACAATTTTGAATAAACAAAGCTTAAAACCTGAAACTAAAACTCCACAATCCTAAACCTGACTCCATCCCATGTTATTCTGAGATCAAAGATGCTAACACTGGAACTTGAGTCCTAGACCTTAGAGATTATGTACGGCAGGCTCCTCATTTTACAGATAAGAACACTGAGGCCAGGAGGGTGGCGATCTGCAGAGATTGAGAGGCAGATGCAGGATCAAAATTAGGTCTCTGGTCTCTTGGCCCACCCGTGCCACCAGCCAGATGGCCACTGTTCTGCAGCCTTATGTTTAGCTGCTACCTTTCCAAGAATAGAGCACACCTGCACAAATGGCAGCCTCTGCAAACACTATGGGGACTACAGTGCCCATTTTACTAATTAGGGAGTAAAATTTCAGGATTAACCTGGGTCATGCTATAAATTTTTTAAAAAGGAAAACAGGGAGGAAAACAGGATGCCTCCAGACTCTTAGACCCTCACCAGTCTATGCTCCTATGTAACTTTCTGGGAAGATAATAAAATGTAACACCCAAGATAAGAGGGACTCCTCATGGCAGCTCTACTTCATTCATATTTCTGAGTTCTTCACATGACCACCATTGTCTTCATGCTATTCAACCACTGTTGGTTGTCACTCATAAACTGGCCTTTCTCTAACAACTGTTAAGTTTTTAAGGGCAGTGTGTTTTTCCTTTCTTGTTCATCATTACAGTCTCAATGCTAAGGTCAAGTGAATATGTTCTTTTTTGTTCATGAATCATGCATATGTGTCCAGGTATGGATTTTAGAAAACCTGACCCAAAGTCTACAATCTTGGCTCTGCCATTTATTGAATGTGTAACTTTGAGCAAGTTGCCTAACTTCTCTGTGCTCAGGTTCCTCTTTTGAAAAAGAATAGAGCCTGCATTCTAGAGTTGTGCGGATTAATTGAATAACATTTCGCAGGCATAAAACAGTTCCTGGCACACAGCAGGGCAACATATAAGTAGTGGCTATTTTTATTATTACATGACGATTGGCATTACCTTGCTATAAAAAAACAGTCACCAGCCATTCTCCCTCCATGCTGATGACAGATCATGAGAAAAGAAACGCCGGAGGTGGGTGGATTTTAGTTTTTAGTTTTCTATACAAGTGATTTTAGTTTTCTATACACTGCTACCCAGGAGGTAGCTGTGACTTGGCATGGCAGTGAGGTAGGGAACAAGCTGTGGAAGCCCCATGTCTGAGATCATTTCCCAGGCCTGGCATGTTCATTAGATTCACTCGGACCCTTTCTAGGCATGCACTCCGCAAAGATTCCTTCCACCGACCGCTCCACAAAATAGGTGTGCAGCAGCAGGAGCCTCATGTAACACTATTTACGTGAACAGACAGGGGTTCGGCCTGCGCCTTCTGCAAAGCCGGGCTATGCCTACATTAGCTGCTAAAAAATCTGAAGCACGTCCTTCCTGGAGCTGCTGATGGTTTAAGTGTTGTCTGCTTAAGTGTCTGGAAAGGACAGGGTGGCATTAACACTCACTGTGCCTGATAAAGATCACATGAAAGCATTCCAGAGGAATGAACCCCTTCCTTCCTCATGCCTTGCTGCCCGGGGAGAGGAAGGGTTTTGATCTCATTCACCTCCATGCACTGTCCAATAAGACTGGCAAGTCTCCATTCTTGTAAATGTGGGTTGAATGAATTAATGAATAAACAAATGAAACACAAAGAGCATTGTAGTGAACATGTATGGCTTTGAATAAGTAAAATTTTCTGTTCTTGTCACTAGGAATAGGTCACTATATAAATCTTTTGGGAACATCTTTCTTTCACCATCCAATGTTTTAAAAACAAGGAAACTACTTATTAAATATTATTGATGTAATACCATTAATTATTTTTTTCTAAAGTTGTCTCTAAGGATGCAGGAAAACCTATAGGACAGAAAGGCTTATTGTCTAAGTATACTTTAATTAACTCAATCACAGTCACCTAAAGTCTAATTTAAAATTAACAACCTGATCATTGCCCATAAGCTTATACTTCACTTAGTCTGCTATTTCTAGAGCAAACAGAACTTCACGGATAGGAAAGATTTTCTAGTCTCATTCCCCCTCTGTCTGGGGGACAGAAGAGTTCCCAGTTAATGTATTGGTGTGTCCAGCCAGGAGCCAAGTCCTTCCACTGCTTTCTACATCAAGTACTTGTGCTGCCTTCTCACAGAGTTATTTAGCTAGAGTAATCATGTGGTCATTCAAACATTAAAATAAGAACTAAAATTCTGCTTTTAACACTTGAGGATCCCAGGAAAATATGAGCCACCCAAAAGGTGTCTCCGAAAAGAAACTTTTATTTTCTTTGAGACAGGGTCTTACTGTGTCACCCAGCCTGGAGTCCAGTGGTGTGATCTCTGTTCACTGCAGCCTCAACTCCCCCAGACCCAAACAATCCTCCCACCTCAGCCTCTTGAGAAGCTGGGACTACAGATGCATGCCACCTTGTCTGGCTAATTTTTGTATTTTTTGTAGAGATGGTGTTTCACCATGTTGCCCAAACTGGTCTTGGACTCCTGAGATCCAGCAATGCCCACCTTGGCCTCCTGAACTGCTGGGATTATAGGCTTGAGCCACAGTGCCCGCTGATCCTTTTTAAAAAATACCTAATGAGTACACCTAACAGGAAAATTCAGCTATTTTCAATCTTTACATCCTTCAACCTTAAAAATTCCCAAAATAAGACCTGTGCTATAGTCCCTACCATCCTCACAAAAGTAACCCAATGAAAGGGCTGCATAAATGACATATAACCCAGCCTTTTTCGGCACTTTGAAGCCACACCTTTTTCCTCTAAATTGTTGATCAGTAACAATTAGAATAAATTGTTTCCAGGAACTATGTTAGAGCTGGGGGGTAGGGAGTAAAAATAGGTATTCAAATGTGAGCAGGGAAACTAACATGCAGACATCACGAATATCCTGCCTGTTCCCCTGGTAGTGATTTCTAGCCCCCAATGCCATTTCTCAGTGGGTTTGGCAGTAAGCCTGGAGAGAAATGGGGAAGTTTCACCACGTGCTTCCTCCTTCACTTACTGTCACAATGCAGGGGACAAGACCCACCCATGTAGGTACCTGTAAAGTTGAACCTTGCAGCCTCTGAAACTTTATAATGTTCAAACACATATTCTCTTGGAAACACTAACTTTTAGCCGGTTGCAGAGG
Organism: Piliocolobus tephrosceles; assembly: GCF_002776525.5. Taxonomy (NCBI): domain Eukaryota; kingdom Metazoa; phylum Chordata; class Mammalia; order Primates; family Cercopithecidae; genus Piliocolobus; species Piliocolobus tephrosceles. Next base: position 14,660,763 of record NC_045455.1, on the reverse strand, counting down.
CTCACGTCTATAATCCCAGCACTTTGGGAGGCCAAGGCGGGTGGATCACCTGGGGTCAGGAGTTCAAGACCAGCCTGACCAATATGATGAAACCACGTCTCTACTAAAATTACAAAAATTAGTTGGGCGTGGTGGCATGCGCCTGTAATTCCAGCTACTCAGGAGGCTGAAACAGGAGAATCGCTTAACTAGGGAGGCGTAGGTTGCAGTGAGCCAAGATTGAGCCACTGCACTCCAGCTTGGGGAACAAGAGCAACTCCATCTCAAAAAAAAAAAAAAAGAACTCTATCTCCAAAAATAAAAAGAGAAAGAAAAAGAAACACTAACTTTCGGTAACACTAAACAAGCAGCCACTGCTAAGGGAAACCTTCAAGGTGGCCCCGGCAGAGGAGAAAAAACATTACCACCAATCATAAGGGCAGGAGGGAACTTCTGACAGAAAGTTTCTAGAACAAATACTGGCTTGCCTACATGCTTTAAGATCTACTTACGGGTACCTTTATGGTAGCCTCGTTACTAATGCAAACAATTAGAAACAAATTGAAAAACCATCCAATTATAGTATAGACCTAAAATGAGATAATATGCAGCCCTTAAAATAATGGCATAGGCCAGGTGCAGTGGCTCACGCCTGTAATCGCAGCACTTTGGGAGGCAGGCGGATCACCTGAGGTCAGGAGTTCGAGACTGGCCTGACCAACATGATGAAACCCTGTCCCTACTAAAAATACAAAAATTAGCTGGGCATGGTGGCGGGCACCTATAATCCTAGCTACTTGGGAGGCTGAGGCAGAAGAATCACTTGAACCCAGGAGACAGAGGTTGCAGTGGGCCGAGATTATACCACTGCACTACAACCTGGGTGACAGAGTAAGACTCTGTCTCAAAAAAAAAAAAAAAAGGCATAAATCCACATATGGTGACAAAAGATGTTATTGACATGTTCTGGGAGAAAATTAACCCAGAAATCTACAACAATAGTACATCCTCTAAACACACACACGAATTATACTATTCTAGGCACAGGAGAAAGTCTGGAAGTATATGCACTGAATTATTAATAGTGGTCACCACTGGAGACTAAAAACAAGGACACTGTTTTTCCTACTGCTACACTATTTGCATTTCTTGTTTTTCGTACTTCTATACTACATGCATTAATTAATTTTATCCTTTTCAGCTTAGGTAATATTTTTCCCCAAGGACTGTTTCTGTACATAACTAAAAACAGCAAAACTTTATTTCAAAATGCTACCTCCTGAATAAAGCATGTTACCTACATTTAAACGTCTCTAGGTAGAATTCATTCAAATGATAGACAGTCTTGGGGATTCTCACCAAGCCCGTGGGCCCCTGACATTGTAACAATGAATAGTACTGCCACAAACAGGTTGCACAATGGTGTCTGCCTCCTTTTGAAAAATCATCTTGAGAAAGAAGTTGTCTTCCCAGCAATCTGTTGAACTCCTGTTTGCCGGTGGACAGCAACAGCCACAGGTAAGAGATCTGCCCCTGGGCAGAGGCCCTGCTGAAATATCCTTGCTTCTCTGATCTGACATCAGCTCTTTTTATCTTGTTTAACCTGCTGGAAGAAGAGAAACACTTCCCAATAAGAAAAAACTTCTGGTATCACTATTGGCTTCCTCACTCCCTCACGTCTCTCTGCTGGTGCGCAGAGCTGAGATCTCCACGCTGCCAGAAGCTGCTGGGCCCTGACAAGTGTTCCCACCAACTGCAGCTGTAGGCAGCACAGCCTTATCCACTGCAGTGGAAAAAGACCCCCAGTGAACTGCCTGGAGTGAGATTTACCTAAACAAATAGTTGGGACATACATGGCAAATGTCTTGAGCACTAGAAAGAGAAGTAAGTTTAAAAAGTCACTTGTGTGCTTAAAAAACAAATGTACAGCATCTTTCTACAGTGTATTCAGTCCTGTAGACAAATATTTCTACACAGCTGGAGAATCACTGACAGAAGATTTTTAAGAATATTCACAAGGGAACCTAAACCACACAACTTCCTCCAAGAAATCATAAGTTATATCAGCTGCTTTAAGCAGTGAAACCCATTCAGCCTGCAAGCAACCTAACAGATAAGCCAGCTATTACATTGGCAGCGAGGAATCCAGAACAATGAATAACATTTCTAAACAATGTAGCAGAGGGTGAAGAAAAGAAACCTTAATCTCTAAGATGAAAATCTGCAGTGAAAAAGACCATGATATTTTACTAACTTTTTCAGTTCAGGGTTAGTAATATAGTTTTCAAGGCAATACAATATACGGCAGTCTCACGAATCACAAGAGAAAGCAACTCAGTTCAAATCAAATCTGTTACAGGAAAGTTTAAGTTCAGATTCTTAGACATTAATTGAAAATTAAGTAAATTAGTAAGCAAACACCTCATGGTAACATCAACTGAACCTCCAGGTTAAAGAAAAAAAAATCACTAAATGAAATCACTACATATTAGTTTAACAATCTCTTCAGCAGATAATTTGAAAGGCTCAATTGTCCCCCGTCTGCAGGGCATGTTAGTGGTTTTGTGCGGCTTGCTTAAAAAATTATGTGCCTTTATTGTACTGAAGAAATTCCGAGAGAGAAGCACAACCTACTCACTGATGATAACAACACAACCATTTTTCACATTCCTCCCCTACAAAGTCCACCAAAGCACTTGGCTCTACCCAAATACTGAGAGTTTAGCTGATGTTAAGAACACAAACGTTTCTATCAGCTGGTTCACAGTTTAGGTTCTTCCCTACTTTATTCAAGGCAAACCTCCTGGTAAAATGTGTGAGAAGAACATATGTAATTTTATCCTTTCTAAACTATGTAATATTTCCAACAGTTAGGTTCCTTAAAACCCCCCAATGGGACCTGCCTCATTTTCTCAATAGCATAAATAACGTAGAAAAGCTTTTAATTTTGCAAAGCACATTTTTTTTCAACCCTATAGTTGCTATTAAAATATACTTCCCTGGGTTTACATTTGCAAACACTGCAGCTAGGTGGGATATAATTCTGAACAATACATAATTGTTCCATACAAAGAAACCTCCTAGAAACCACATTCACCCACAAAATGTCAACATTTCTTTCTTCACAAAGAAGAATCAAAGGGGAATCAAAGTCATACAGGGAAATGAGAGGAGTTCACAAGGGACAAGCAGAGCAAGTTTTGAAATCAAAGACAGGCAACAGGCGTCAACCCCATCCACACGCACAACAAGAACCCAGCATGGGGTAGATACAGCAACACTGTAGGAGACCCTCTTACCGGCACAGGGCCCGGGCTCTCTGCTTCCACTTCGCCCTGAGCTGCATCCTTGTATTGCAGGGGGGACTCAATCACCAGCTCCTTTTTGACACTTCTACTACTTGTCCTGCATTTATCAGCCTGCATTCTCGGCTGAAAACGCAAGTCAGAAAGTCTGCAACTGGAACAGCTGCGAGTCCCCGGCCGTGCAAGGCACAGGCATGCCAGTGGTCCAAGGAAGGAAAGGAAACTGGCTTCCCAGGCACAAGTGGTCAGCCCCTCTGGCTGGGTCTGCAGAGCGTGTGGGGTGGGAAGGCATGATAGCGAAGGCCAGCCTCCAGGGGTGTTGCTACTCCACGCAAAAGGGGAGGCTCCCACTTGCTGGCCAAAGGAAAACAAACTCCAAGTTGAACAATACACAGTGTACTGCCTCTCTGATAAAGACCGGCTTTATTGTGTCTGTTCCACACAGCGTGGGCCAAATCAATTGGAATCAAAATAGTGCGGTGTTGAAAAGAAAACCAGTCACAGTTAGACTCCTTCATAACTACCTTAAATCTGAAGCTCATGGAGCTTAAGAGACAGCAAGGTTGTCTGGTTGTTCTAAAAATCTTCCAGTTTTGGAATGCTTTCATTTGTGTTACGGCTAAATACCAAATGCCTGGCTGATGATTAAAGCAGGGAAGAGCTACCAGCAAGCATGTTCCCATAGCCTGCACCTCGTGGGTACAGGTGGAGGAAATGAGTTTCACCCCGCATGACAGACCACAGCATGAAACACTTAATTTATCTATTATTTGATGCCAGAAAGATGAGGTCATCAAAACATTTTCATGAGATACCACATATCATAGTAAATGCATTTATTAAATAGAATATTACTTTAAGTCCAGGTGTGTAGGCACCAGAAAGTACCCCTAGTACTAGGTACTGAGAGGATCATAGTAAAAGTATAAGGTAGAGTATCTGTCCCTTCAAGGAACTTCACATCTAGCTGGGAAAGCAAGATGAACAGACATCATAAATGACAAATTAAAGAAATTAAGAGAGAGATACACAAAAGCACGAGAAAATAGCTGGATCACCAACCTAGGGTTCAATGGTGGTTTAGTAGCACCCAAAAGAGGTGTTCCTAAAAGTCTGTATTTTTATTATTTCCTGACATTTAACAGTGGAGTCATTTTTTTTTATCTCTTGGGAAAAATTAAAACAGACGTATTAAGGGATTTATCTAAAAGTTATGTGGAAATGAACATTAAAGAGGGGATCAAATATTACTCTGTACTTCATGGATAACACAGAGCTTCTCCTAGTTACTCTGAGTATTTCCCTGACATCAGGGAAGATTTAGTAACAGTAGACAACAAGCAGCAGCAGCAGTAGCAGTAGCAGTAATAGTAGTAGCAGTAGCAGTAATAGTAGTAGCAGTAGCAGTAATAGTAGTAGCAGTAGCAGTAGTGGTATTCAGTCAGTCAACAACAAGAGTAGTTATCACATGGCAACAATAGGTGCCAGAGGTACTCTACCCAGGGAAATAACATAAACTATTATACAAGTCACAGGTACAAATCTCCCACTTTGCAGACAAAGGAACGCAGCCAGAACAGCTCAAAGGAGGCAGTGGGGAGAACTGAGACGCCACTCAGTCCCCACATGGCTGCCTCCTTCTCCCAGCACCTGCTGCAGCTGCTGTACTTCAAGAGTGAAGCTGAAACTGAGTCTGCCACTTGAACACCAGGAACCCTTCTGAGTGTGAATATCAATTTTTTAATGATCTCAAGGATCAACGAGTCCATCAAATAAATTAATGGCTTCTATAACTTTTTTTAAACTACCTAATCCCTCAACCTTGGATAGTCTTTCAGAGTTAATATAAGTCCTCCTACCAAATCTGTGTTCCAAAATAATATTATCTGTACATTTTAAAAATCTTGCTTTGTAAAGTTACAACAGGAAAAACCCAGAGTCTCAGTTACATCTAGAGTTGAAATTACAGTAAAGTAAAAACTTAGCAATGTCCTACAAATCAGAGAAGAAAGGATGAAGCCACAAGCACAAAACAGACTAACTGAGCCTTAGTAAAGGACAGCCAACCAATAACTCAAAAACCTTTTTGAAATGGTTCAAGAAGCTCTAAATAGTCCAGTTCTTCCTCAAATCCCCATTGCCATTAAGCCATCAGAATTTCTGGGCATTAATAAGAGAAATATTATTTTATTTGTTATTGTTGTTGTTGAGACAGGCTCTTGCTCTGCAGTCCCGGCTGAGTGCAGTGGCACGATCGTGGCTCACAGAAGTCTTGACCTCCTGGAGTTAAGGATCTTCCTGCCTAAACCCCTCAAGTAGCAGGAACTAGAGGTGTGAGCCACTGTGTTCAGCCTACCCTATTTGTTGGGTCAAAATACCCTGGTATTCTGTAACGAATGAGAAACGAACTTTAAGATATTTATTTGACAAACACTGTAAGTGCTGTCTGTGGCCCATGGCCTGTTCAAGCCCTGCAAAGATTGTTTATTTAATCTTCATAACAACTCTATGTAATACTGTTATTCCCATTTGACAGATGAGGAAACTGATGCCCAGAGAGGTTAAACACTTGCAGAACGTTATACGGAGAGCAGTGGCAGTATGGATCCAGCGTACACACACTTAACCATGATACTATGCTCAACTACTAAACGGCACAATACCAATCACCAGTCAGCAATGAAAGACAGCAGCATCTGGCTTTAACCCTACCATGTGAATGAAGAGGTAAAAAGGTCTTTAGATGGTCTTTAAGTGCCTTGTACAAAGCAGGTATTCATTTAACGGTAACTACTGTACTGTTATTATTCTTATTCCAACCTGAAGAAATTAATTTTAGTCTTAAACTCAGGGCTTTTGCTGCGTGATCTAACATGACAATTCCACCAACCGTGTTGCTATAACACATTACAAAGCGCTTCAGCAACTTAATATCAACCATTCTTCCCTCTCTGTGGCTTGATTATGACAGCTGCCTTCAAATATTCATCTTGAACCCCACATGTTCACATCATGAGCCAGGTCTTTTTCTTGAGGCTTTTGCATATTTTTCAAAATGTTTAGCAATGACTTTGTTTTTGTTTTATAATCAAGGAAAACACTTTTAATTGGCTCTGAGCTTCCAAGTAGCCAAGACAAAAAGGAGAACATGATCAGTTCCATAATTTATATCATCAAAAGGAGAAAATATACCAAGTTGTAAAGCAAGTTATTTGTTTGCTTTTTTTCTTTTTTTTATCAAGGCAGGGTTTGGCTCTGTTGCCCAGGCTGGAGTGGCAGTCGTGCAATCTCAGCTCACTGCAACCTCCACCGCCCAGGCTCAAGCAAACCTCCCATCTCAGCCTCCCAAGCAGCTGGGACTACAGGCGCATGACACCACACCCGGCTAATTTTTGTATTTTCCGTAGAGACAGGTTTTCACCATGTTGCCCAAGCTGGTCTCAAACTCCTGGGCTCAAGCGATCCTCCCACGTCGGCCTCCCAAAGTGTGGGGATTATAGATGTGAGCTACCATGCCTGGGCCAAGCAAGTAAACAATTTTTTAAATGCCTCACACAGAGATTTATGTAAAGGGGGACCATCCATGTACAATATACAAGGCTGGCAATGTGTTTATAGGAAATGCAGCAACAAAATTCACATACCTTTTTCCTACTCCCATCTCAGAGCAACATACTGAAATCCGAGATTGAGAACAGCAATTCTGAGAGCAAGGCAGACATCTGAGTCCACCGCCTTCCAGTTGGCCCATCTTATGAAAGAAGCAAACCCTGGCGAAGAAACCACGGTCAGCTTTCCCATCACACAACTTGTCAAGCAGTGCTGGCGCTCGCCCCTGCTCGCTTAGGACAGACCAACACTTTTGGAATCTGACTGTCAAGGAGAGTCACACGGGACAGGGTTTAACCTCAGATCCCAAGCCTCCAAATGGGATGTGGTTTCTCCAAAGGGCTCATGAGATTGATGTGTGAGGACATGAGGATGGCATCCGGTTGATGCGGCCACTAGAGGAAACGCCATTTTACCAGGACAGGAAGTAGGTGGCCACACTTTCCTTTACAACATTTGAAACAACAAGGTGTATGTCTGACCCCCGATTCAACTTCCTCAAACCTGCACTGAGCTCCTATCATCTACTAACCTTGAGTTCCTTCACATGCCAGCTTGTTTAACCCACAACGAACACATCTATGAACACGGATGAAAGGCATAGCATTTCACTGTTAAAAGAGAATGTTGTAAACCCTGTGGGGAAGAGGAAGGCTTCAGAAGCAGGATGGAATGAATGCTTCTGTAATGGGGTTCAGGTCTCAAATTTGAGTATGTACACAAATTTATTATACAGCTTGGGTACTCAAAACCATGAAAACCTCACAGGAAATTTAAGAAATGTTCCAAGGGCAATTTATGACTCAAAGGAAAGCTAACTTTAAATTCCAAACTTCATCTTCCTCTTCCACCTGTAAGATGGACTTCCATCACACTCCGATTAGTGGAAGGAGTGACTGTCTCTGTAGAGGGAACTGCTGCCCATGCCCAAGACCCAGTTTAAATACCACCTTCCCCGTGAACCCCTCCAGCCAGACTGAATCGGCTCCTTCTAATTTAACCCTCTGAGCACTACTTTTACCTCTATTATGGAGCTTTTCAGAGTTTACCTTTTATTAAGTTTGCCCCTTCAGTGAGACTGCTAATTCACTGGGGGCAGGGACTGAGTCTTAACCAGCTCTGAGTGGCCTTAGGGGCGAAACTGTATCTTAACCAGCTCTGAGTGGCCTTAGGGGCGAAAAGCACTCGCAATGTATTTGCTGAACTGAATGCTGATAGCAGTTTGTCATCTTTGGTCCTAAAGTGAAATGGTATATTTGTAAAAATATGCAAACATGTTCATTTGTTAAGGGCCCAAATTAAGGCAGAAGCTTTCGATTGCTCAAAAATAAAAACCCAACAATAGTTTATTCATAAATCAAAACCCAACAATTTTCGCTACAACTTACTAAAACTAAAAACGTTCCTTTCTCCCAGGCAAGAAAATTTTATTCTGCAAAATTTGCTAGACGTTTTTTGAGACCAAGTGTATTTGAAAACAGTAAAACTAAAGTTTTAAAATGTACAAATAAACATGTTTTTAGCAATAAATCTATATAAATTTTGAAACTGTAGATGCTGTAGCTAAACAAAGCTAATAACCACATGAGAAATAACAATACAAGGAATAAATCAATTATCTCAACCTAACAGAAGTTATTTACTCTCTTTATTAGAGGTTCTTGGCATATCAGAAGGATACTTAAAATATAACGATAAAGGCAAAAGAAAAATAAATATATATACACAAATGTATACCTATATTACTTATATACATGTGTATACTCCAAAGTTATCATTCCTTTTCTCTTGTTCTGGGGAAACAGAAACAATAAGTAGAAATTAAGAAAAAGTGTGAAAGAAAACAAGTGACTAAAGAGTTTCCACAGTACACTGTTGCTGGTCAGCTTGCTGGCCAAAGAAAAGAAAAGGTGGCATGAAAATGATCTGCCCTTCTGAGAAAGACAAACGCATGGTAGACGGCAAGAGAGGCAGCAAAACAGAGAAGAGAACAAACAGCACTGCAGGCAACTGATCAGGGAGTGAGGCAGGAAAGAGCCAGCGAGGGAGGAGAGAAGGCAACAGCAAGAGAAGATGCGGCGGCAGCCAGTGGTGGGAGGGGGAGAGAGAGTTTCTCCACCACAACCCTCGGTGCCTCTTAGAAGAGTTAATATAGGAAAAGATACATCTGATATAAAGTCTCATGCCCGCCTCAATTATTATTATAATATATATATATATTTTGAGACAGAGTCTCACTGTGTCACCCAGGCTGGAGTGCAGTGGCACGACCTCGACTCACTGCAACCTCTGCCTCCTGGGTTCAAGTGATTCTCCATCCTCAACCTCCCAAGTAGCTGGGATTACAGGTGCCCACCACCACGCCTGGGTAATTTTTGTATTTTCAGTAGAGACAGAGTTTCACCATGTTGGCCAGGCTGGTCTCAAACTCCTGACCTCAGGTGATCCACCCGCCTCGGCCTCCCAAAGAGCTGGGATTACAGGCGTGAGCCACCGCGCCCGGCTTCCTCAATTATTTTTTATCATTACAGATTTAATCAAACAGTCACAGAAATGTAATCCACATTATCACCTAGTCTACTGTTTCTTAGCCCAGAATCCAAGGCTGAATGTTAGGGAAGGTAGTCCACAAACCCTCTAAAATTACATATGAAATTGTGTGTCTGTGAGTTTCCTAAAGAGAGGCAAGGGAGTTCACCTAGTTCTCAGAAAAGGGACCAATGGAAGGTCCTTCACTCATAGAACAAGGAGACGGAGGCCTGGAGTGAGGAGCTAGAGAGCCAAACAAAGTTCTGTGGCGCAAACCTCTTCCCATGGGCAGGTTCACATTCTATTTAAGGAGGGGTAACAACAGGCATTTAAACATCAGGCATGAGGTAAACAAACAACCAGTGGATGCCAATCAGCAGTGTCAACATGTGCACAGTCTACTCATTTGTTGATGCAAGTCAGTAAATGGATCATTTGAAGCCTGACGCCTGTTGGACAACTCGAAGTCAATAGTTGTATCTCCAAAACAGGGCAAATAATATAACCAATAAAAAGTTTTCTAAGAACTGTTTTGTAAGAACTAAGGACATTGAGAAAACGCTCACACTATCTCACACACACACTAGCAAAAAAATTACAACAGAATTAACAACTGATTACCTCTGGTATATGGTACTATTAGTGATTCTTTTTCTCTCTAAAGTCTTCTATATTCTGCAAGTTTCCTTTAAAAAAGCTTTCATCAGTTCTTTAGTCAGAAATCAGTGAGCTGGATTATGAGATAATGGTATAGAGGAAGCTCATGCTGGGGTTCTAGCCCCTCACTATGCCCCACAACGGCTGTGTGACATTAGAAAAAGTCACTTCACCTCTCTGGGTCCCATGAACTTTACCTGTAAAATGAAGGACTTACACCAAAAAATCTTTCCAGCTCTATCTATATATCGATAATATTAAGTATGAGAACTTTCCTTATTGATGATATCTGAGGAAAAACAAACCACTCAATGGAATGCACTAACCTACTATATACACAAGAAAAACACAAAGACAAAAAAATGGGTGTCTTTCTAAACATGTCAGATTCTCATTTCCAACAGAGCAGGGGCTGAGCCAAGGAGCCAGCAGACAAGAACTGTAACAGAACTATAACGTGCTATCAGTGAAGAAGACTATGGGGGTGGGGGAAGGGCAGGTTGGGGGGACCCTGCACTCCCAGCTTTGGGAAAACCCACAGTACTGGCACAGCAGGGGCAGTCCCGAAAGAAACCTGTTTCCAGATGAGGAAGCTAAGATGGGACAGTCAGGCTGAAGGACACACCCCACTGTTTAGAGAAGACTCTGCCTGCAGCCATGGAAGGTTTAAGAAGCTTCTCAGTAAAGAAATCCCCACCCCCACCTGTAACATCCTCCCCCATTTCCCCGCCTTCATTTTTCCACAGGCTCTGTCTCCATCTGGCATCCTATTCCACTTTTCTTATTTAATGTGTGTCTAACCTTCCCCACCCCCAGGTAGAAAGCTCCATGAGGGCAGCATTTTTGCCTGTTTTGTTCATTGCTGTGTCCTCAGGTCCTAAAACACTACAGGTGCTGAGAAAATACACATTGAATGAATTTACTGAAGGGTCAGGATCCTCTCAGTTTGGAAATGGAGCTGTTAAGCTCTGGACACCAACGGTTTTTCTGTAAACTATCAATTTATTTTGATCAAGATAACAGTAATTCAGTTAGCTAATGTCAATAATTTATTTTAGAGATGGAAACTTACAAAGCCAAGAGAAACAATGTGCCTGGGATTTTTCTCAGGAAACTAAACTCCTGGTATGGGTTACCAAAACCTGGCCTCAACCTTGTTTCGCGTGATCTGTGACTGTTTTATCTCCCTTCCTCAGCTTCGAGCACTGCGTGAAGAGGGCAGGGGGCTATCCCCCTACCCCACCCCACGCCCGGCACAGTACTGTATACACAGCAGGCAATCCACAAATGTTTGCTTCCAGAATAAGTGATGAAGCTGCCTCACTTTGGTATGATTTATCACAGGAGTTCACAAGCTAGAATTTTCTCACTTTCCTCACTACATCACAAATGCTGAGGTTAAGGGCCAGAGAACGTATTCTTCGTGAAAAACATGATCGAAACTTTTTTAAAAGCACTCGGGTTTTCCTTTATAAATAAAATGCATCATTCATGTATAACTAAAAGACAAATGTTCTTTTGTTCACTTCTCCCCTGTACAGCTCCCAAAGCACCCTAGTGGAAAACACAAATTGCCACCCTTCAAGTTTACTGGTTTTGTAGCCCTTATATTTGTACATTAAACTTACTTAAAGCAAGTTCCTTCAGTGCTTAGAAGGTGCAAAGCTGGTAGACCATCTCAATCTATAGATGATGGAGATGGACCAAGCTGGCAGGAGTCGCAGCGTCACAGTTTCACAGCAGTCAGCTATCTAGCATGGGGGGTAGAGGGGACAGGCCGCCAGGCCAACTCTGGACTCCTACTTCTGCAAAAAGGAACACACTGTCAGGTTACAAGGGGAAAGTCCACCGTGTGGAAACTTTACAAAGGGAATTGTAGCACTTCCCCAAGGACTTCTGGCTGAATTTAGCATGAATTTAGAAGACAATGACCACGTATAGTAATAACAGCTCCCCAACAGTCATCTGGAAGTCCCCTCTTTTAAAAAGCAGTAGGTTATATCACTTCCATAAAATAATATCAGCAGCAGCAAAGACGATGTATCCCTTTCCCATCCTGCTGCCTAGAGGAGGGCCTTCTATTTCCCCCAAGCTCATTGTAACTGGTTTCCTATGTGAACTTAAGAGACCGCCAAGAAATAGAAAACACTGCCAGACAGTTTTAGGGGCTCACGCGTTGTTATTCCTGGGCCACACGTCCTAAGAAGTCAAACTTTTCCCCGAGTGCTTGTAAAATATGTAAGTAAACTAAACTAAATTAAATTTATTCACAGGTAGATATGCTACAAATAAAGGTGTCTCGAGTTGGAGATATAAACCTGGCAGGTGAGGAGGGTGAATGCTAAGGAAGGCTATCAAAGCCTCCCTTCTCTCTGCTGCCAAATCAAAGCACACATCATATAACTTAGAAGTAATCTTAGACTGTTCAGCGGCTTTCTTAAAAGACCAAAGGTCGCTGCAGCACCATCACCATCTTCACAACCTTCACCACCACCACCACCACCACCACCACCACCACCAGCACCACCAGCACCACCAGCATCAATGGGTTTCTGTTACATTTCCAAATAATTTCCAAATTGCTTAAAGATTAGATTTTAAATGTCCTCATCACAAAAAAATCGATTAAAGTGTCAGGCAATAAATATTAGCTTGATACCATCATTCTACAATGTAAACATGTATCAAAACATCACTTTGTACCCCATAAATATATACAATTATTTGTCAATTAACATAAAATTGTAAAAATAATTATACATGCAACACAATGGGTTTCATCTTTCCCCTCTCAAACAAAGAAAAAACCCTTCTAAGAAAAGTGTGGTTAAGAAAGACAGGGAGATGTTTAATCAAACTCTGAAAAATGGAACATTAATGGATATGAACATTCCACTGGCCCATCTACAAAGAAGAGTCAGGTCTTAAGCCTTTCTGTTGTTTCAAAAACAGGAGGTTAAATACAAAACAAGTGAGGTTTACAATGTTACAGAAGCATTGAAGAACTCTCCAGACACACTCTTCCATTTATGCTTTGCCAAGACCTAAAGCTAGAAGTCAATACTTTTTTATTATAACTGTGCCATAGGTGAGCAAGAAAAACATTTAAGGAACCCCCGCCCCCCTGCACACATACTTGACATACATCCTTATTCAACTGAGTTCAATTTAACCCTTCATGCTCCTATGAATTAAATAGCTTATCAAAAGTTCACATAGTTACTATGCTTTGGAGTTATGTTCCAAAATTAACATAACTGGCAAATAATAGATCCGGATATTTTTAAGTTTTTTTTTTTTTTTTTTTTTGAGACGGAGTCTTGCTCTGTCGCCCAGGCTGGAGTGCAGTGGCCGGATCTCAGCTCACTGCAAGCTCCGCCTCCCGGGTTTACGCCATTCTCCTGCCTCAGCCTCCCGAGTTGCTGGGACTACAGGCGCCCGCCACCTCGCCCGGCTAGTTTTTTGTATTTTTAGTAGAGATGGGGTTTCACCGTGTTAGCCAGGATGGTCTCGATCTCCTGAACTTGTAATCCGCCCATCTCGGCCTCCCAAAGTGCTGGAATTACAGGCTTGAGCCACCGCGCCCGGCCCCATTTTTAAGTTTTATTTCAAACATAATTTGGTCTGCTTTTTGAGCATGTATCTCCTTTGGGGGAGCCACAAAAAATATTGGAGAGTTGTCTAAGGCCTGAAACTATTAGAAGATAACAGTATATAAAAAATTTTTTTAATTTAAAAAATAAAAACATTAAAGAAATTTAATGTTAACAGTAGTGTGTCTGAAATGTGGAACAAATGGCTTTTATTTCCCCTTCTTTCTACTTATCTGCATTTTTAAAATTTTCCTTTAAAAGTATGAATTACTTTAGGCACTTAAAAAAATTTTAAAGCTATCTATTACCACTTGTGAAATATTTTAAAATAATGTCCAGGAAAGTAGCTAATGCTTACAGGGTGCTTTCTTTCCGAGCTGGGACCAGAGGCATGTGAGTGAGGTATTCATTTCGGGAACAAAATTTATAAGAGCATTAAAAACTCAGTAATTAAGATACTATTTTAATGAAATACTTAAATTTAAAAATAATACCATCCAAAAGCCATGATAAACAGTCAAAACTTGAAATAAAAATAGGAACAGTATTCCCGGTTATTTTCTTTTGCCTCAAGTTCCAGTGGTACTGGGATAAGCACTATATCTGGTCCTCCGTCCACCCTGAGACAGGTCTCTTATTTTACAAAGGAGGAGAGCGAGACACGGAAGTTAAAGAACTGGTTCAAGGCCAGAGCTGTACGTGGCAAAACTATTTTAAACAGATTCTTTAGAGGTAATTTTTACATTCCTTGACCAGAGAGACAAAATCAACACCCATTTTTAAAGGTACAAGTGACCAGATCTTCAAATACCATCCACTGTAACTGTAAAGACTTAAAACTCAAGCTCAATGTTCTTCTTCTTTAGAAGATAAGTAATACAGGGCAATCTAGGCAAAGGACCCAAACCCTACTGTATTGAAACCTTTTTTATTTTACGTTTTTGTGCACACATAAATGAAGTTCGTCATGGTTGCAAAGTATTGAACAGAGGGAGGAAAAGAGGAAATGCAGAAGCAAGAGCAGGGATTCCTCCTCCCACATTAATTCCCTCATGGAAAGAAGTGGGGAAGGAATCTGGAGATCTCGCTCCGGGATAGGACAGCATCCCACGTGCTGAACTGCAACCACTGGCCCGGGGCCACCCTTCAGCCAGAGTCTTCAGGGCTGACACACCCTGGCCCTTCCTCACCACTCCCTGCTCAAACCTTTGCAGTAAGAACCCTGTGTTGCCTCCTGAAGCCTCACCTCATGTCCCCAGAAATGCTGTCAATCTGTGTCAATCTGCAATGTTCGCCCAGCTCTTCCTGATTTTAACCTGTCAAATGCCTACTCACCTTGGAAGGCTGTCCTCTTTCATGAGGCCCTCCAGAATATTCCATCCCAAAGAATATTTTCCTCCTTGGTACTCCAGCAAAAGTAAGGTGAAGCCAAGACCCCTGTCTTGTAAGGGTTGCCAAATCTAGTTCTGCCTCAAGTCATTTTGGGAGCTTGAAAATTAATAATAATGATGATAATAATAATAACAATACAGATTCCAGGACCTCACCCAGAACTTCTGAATCAGAATCCTGAGCTGAGGCTCAAGGATCTGAATTTTGCACAACTCCCCAGATGAGACCTACGCTACAGGCTATTACCCACCCATGTTTCGGAATCACTGGTCTTAATACAACTTAAGGTACAGGAAGAACACCCACAATGTTTAAACACAGATCCAAGACAAGGAAACACGAATGGGTTCCCAGAAATATCTCTGCACAGATATGACACATAAGAGGGTATTTGGCTAAAAGTGGGAGGTGGAGTGGGGTAGAAATTAAAGTCAAAAGTTTACCATCCTCTGCAAGACAGAACACACACCTTAGCCTTATTCCAAATGCCATGGTATTTGGAATACTTATTAATGACTGATCATTTTCTATTTAACTGACTTTTTTAGAAAAAAGAAAACTTTGTATAGGGTTCACGCTATACAAAGTCTTAGAATCACCACTCCCCCTCTTCCCCTCCTCCTCCTTCTACCCTCAAGTAAAATGCCTTTCCATTTCAAACCAATAAAAAAGGGCCTACAGAGCAGTACAATATTCATACATCTTTCAAATATTTGTAATTGTGTGATCACATATCGAAACACTTGCTTAGCAGTATACTTTCCCAGAACAAAACCAACCCTAGTGTTTTGCTGCCTACAATTCAGTCACAAACGCCTTACTTGCTCACAAGCTCAGTTACAAGCTCTTACTCAAGTTCAAATGTGTGACCATCATAGGATGGTAACTAAAAGCAATGAACCAATCTGTTTAGAGAAGAGTAAAGGCATTTCTAGGCTTTCCTTTCTCTTCACCATAAGAGGAAAAAAATGCAGAAGTCACGTCTTCCGTATGCATTCTTCACAATTCACTGCAATGAAAATAATGCCCCATCCAGTGTTACAGGCTTCATGTACTATTAGTTTCCTTTTAAACAGAATCTGTTACTCAGACACTGTATTGATATAACTTTCATGAGTTTGTCTATTCCCTGGTATAAGACTTGAAGAAAAGACAGTAAAATAAAAAATTTTAAGTAAGTTTTGTTTGGCAGCATTTTAAAATTGAGACTATGTTAAATAACACATTCCCCAACAACTCATTTTGAAATAACTGCAGCACATATGACTATAGCTTATAGCGATTCATTAATTTGGGAAAAACATGAGACTTCTAGAATAAGTGCAAGAGAGTTAAGGAGACCACAAATGCTGGTGGATTTGCTCCCCAAGGCTGGTGTGCTACCTCCATGTTTCCACTTATCTCAGGGACATACATCCACAAAAATGAGGACAGACAATCCCATGGTCAAGTTCTTTTCAGCTCAAAGTCACCGCAATTCAGCCATACATATGAGCACCACAGTTAATGGGCTCACTTTTTCCTTCTACTGTGATACTAATTTTGTCATATTCTATGCGACTCAGCACTTACCACAAAAGAGGACACCTTAGGACTCTCATGAAAGTAGTCAAATGAACCAAAAGGAATGCTCTCCCATATTTACTCATTAATCCATTCATTAATGGATGGATTCATGCATTAAATTCTTTCCCTGCTTAATCACTCAGCAAGCATTTCTTAACCACAGAGTGCTGCACAAGGATTGGGAAATAAGGAACACACAATCTAGTTCAGGAGTATGATGTCTGAAAGTGGACAAAAAGGGATGCAAACAAGTAGTTTCAATAACAAGTGTGACAGGAGTAGCTAGACCTGTGCTGGCCAATATGGTAGCCACTAGCCACACGGGGCTACTTCACATTTACCTAGTTGAACCTGAATGTGCTATACACACTGGGTTTCAAAGACTGTGTGACAAAAAGAATGTAAAATATCTTAAGAGTTTTCTTATTGATTACTTATTGAATACTATTTGAATATACTGGGTTAAATATGTTAGTGAAATTGATTTTATCTGTTTCTTTTTATGGTTTTTAATGTAGCTAGCAGAAAATGTAAAATTATATATATAAATATAAATTACATATATACATATATAAACATATTATATTTTTAGTGAAGAGCACTGGACTAGACAATCTCCAATCCTATCTCTTCTTCCTAGGCAGTCGACTTTCCAGTCTCCTTGGCAGTTAGGCTGAAACTATGTCACTAGGTTCTGGCCCAAGAAAAAAGTAAAAAATAATAATAATAAGGTTGCAGAGTCCAGGCACAGTCACGGAACATGCTGCTTGACATCCTTGCTTTCTCTCCACCTGTGGGGCCACTGGAGGCAGGGAATCTGGAGGAGCCTGAGGCCCTGGCTACACAGGAGCCACAGATAGAAGAAGCCAGGCTGCTTAATCATCGCATGGAAAACCACGGCATGTACACCCAGTGGGATCATGTCACACACGAGAAATAAACCCATACAGTCGAGGCTACAGCAGTTAGCCTACCCTAATTAATACAGTGAAAAAAAAATGCCACAACAAGAGGGATGGCTGACTACCTGTTGAGGAGTTATCAGGATAAGCTTCAGGAGATGAAGTGCTATTTGAACAGTGTCTAAAAGGTGGTGGTTCCCAAATTTGATCATGTCAGGATCATTTAGAGAGCTTGCTAAAACAGCCTACTAGGCCCTCTTCTGATCCTCTCAGAAGATCCAGCTCAGGCGGTCTATGTGGGAGTGTTAGCTCCTTAAGGGCACTCCGATCTCCCCCAGCCCCTCCTCGGAGCTACCATGAGCCTCCCCTTCCAGCTTCCCTTCAGTTGGGCAGGTCTACTCAGTAGGTCTGGAATGCAGCTGATATGGTTTGGCTCTGCGTCCGAACCCAAATCTCACCTTGAATTGTAATAATCCTCACTTGTCATGGGAGAGATCCGGTAGGAGGTAAGAGAATCAAGGGGCCAGGTTTTTCCCCTGCTGTTCTCATGAATTAGTCTCATGAGATCTGATGGTTTAATAAAGGGGAGTTCCCCAGCATACTCCCCTTACCTGCCGCCACATAAGACGTGCCTTTGCTCTTCCTTCGCCTTCCACCACGATTGTGAGGCTTCCCCAGCTATGTGGAACCGTGAGTCTATTAAACCTCTTTCCTTGATAAATTACAGTCTCACGTATGTCTTTATTAGCAGCATGAGAAAGGACTAATACAGCAACCGAGAAGCCACAGCTCTCCTGATGCTGCTGGCCCAGGGAGTAAACTTGAAAAAGCAAAGTCTTAAAGGATAAGCAAGATGTTCTGAAGCAGTGAAGAGAGTAAAAGGTGTTCAAGCAAAAAGGAAGTACATATCCAGAAAGGTGTGGAAGTCTGAAAGAGCATGGTGTGTTTGGGACAAACAGCAAGACTTTAGGTGAAACAGCACCCCCAGCGTGGGAAAGCAGGAGAAAAAGCCAGAAAGGTAGGTGGAATCAGAATGAAGACAGCTGCAATCTGTAGTCAAGAGTTTGGACTCTGCCTCCTCAATGAGAAGTGTAAAACACAGCCTCTTTTCCACAGCATATGCGGTAATAGAAATAATTACTCTAAAGTAAATATGGGTATCTGGTAGTTAATACTTTAATTATCAGCACAATTCCTGGGTAAATGACAGGGGCATAATATGGTAACTTGATCATTACGGACCCCGTATGAGACTCCAAATTCCTAATTCTCAGATTCTCTACCCATATATTGTTATCTCATTATGTGACACGAGAAACAATTTAAGCAGAGTAACATTTGCCTTCAAATCTACTTCACAGCAGCCTTTGAGAGGTAGGAAATTTTTAAAATTGTTCCTAGAAAGAGCTGTATAATTTACTGAGAGTGTCTATTATTTTAGGTGGCTGTCTTGGAGAGAAGCAATCAGAAATAACAACCCACAATAAAGAAAGGAAGACTGATGGGCTTGTGATCAGTGAAGGAAGGCAGTCACTATGGAAAACAACATGTCTTCACTAGGATTGCTTTCCAGTAGTTCAATTCCCACTGTTCAGGACAGACCAAAAACAAAAAAAGCATTTCCCAACTCACCAAAAGGATTAAAAGTCAGATGTTAGTATTCCCTATCTGTGAAATACGGCAGTGGGCTAGATAATCTCTAAGATCACTGCAAACAACATTCTACAAGCCACAGCCTAGTTTATGACTATACCAGATTTCCATGTCCACCACAAGTGTGTGAACAGACAGGCAAGATAACAACCAAATGGCTGGAAGGGACAGCTAAGTGCAAGATACTGACACAAGCTGTTAGTGCTGAGTCCAAGTGAATGCTGGCGAAAGATTTTAGGAAGTGTTTTTGTCTCTAAAAATGCTAAGAGGAAACATTTTCTTCGAGCTAAGTATATTATTCACTCCATATAGAAATCTAATAGTCCCTTCTGACCATTTCGAGGGAAAAAAATAATTAAAAGTTTGTTTTGGCCAGGCACAGTGGCTCACTCCTGTAATCCCAGCACTTTGGGAGGCCGAGGCAGGCGGATCATGAGGTCAGGAGATGGAGACCATCCTAACTTGGAGAAACCCCGTCTCTACTGAAAACGCAAAAAATTAGCTGGGCATGGTGGCGGGTACCTGTAGTCCCTGGTACTTGAGAGGCTGAGGCAGGAGAATGGCGTGAATCCGGGAGGCGGAGCTTGCAGTGAGCTGAGATCCGGCCACTGCACTCCAGGATGGGCGACAGAGTGAGACTCTGTCTCAAATAAACAAACAAACAAACAAACAAACAAACAAATAAATAAAAAGTTTGGTTTTTAAAGTTTATTAAATATTTTCTCTCACTGTAGTTAGAATTATCTAATATGTGAAATTTGCTTATGTTGAAAATTCAAGGAAGTAAATAAGTTGTACTTCAAAGAGAAAAAAATATTATGCCATTACTTTCAACAATATATCTTAATATCATCAAGTTGCAATGTGAGATTGTGAGCAATCCACAGCAGTAAATGGGTGATTGAAGGAAGAGCTCCTTGCAAAGCTGGGTTTGGGATGATCCTTAAAGAACAAGAAATATATTAAAATAAAAATGCTTTAAAATAAAAAAATGAATCAATGGACTACACTTTATCCACTTTAGAAAAGTCTACTACAGGTGAAGGGCTGTTGGCATGAGTCTCAACAGAAGCTGGGGTGCCCACCATCTCCCAGGATGGAAGCTGTTCTGCCCACTTGGGCTTGTTTTGAGCACTTCTCCTTTGTAACCTGAAGCATCAGGTATTCTAATGTAGTGGTTCCCCACAGGGGGTGATTTTACCCTCCTGCAGGGAATTTGGCACTATCTGAAAGCATTTTTGGCTGTCATGACTTGCAAAAGGAGGGATTGTACTGCCATATACTGGGTAGGGCCAAGGATGCTGCCAAACATGGTATAATACAGAAACCGGCCCCCTCAACAAAGAATTATCCAGCCCAAAATGTCAGCAGTGCTAAGGCTGAGAAATGCAGCGCCAATCCTACCAGGAAAGTTACTTTTCAAATGTGAATTTTCTTCTGTGACAAAGGAATGAGTGTCTAGAGAGTTCAGTGTATTCATGCTATATTCACATACAATTGTGTTACTCATACATAATGAGATATATGAGTGTATATATTATGTAATTACATATCTAATATATAATTATATCCCTGATCAAGATAATTAATTCATTGTTCCTTCCTCTTAATTGTGATCCTAGTAAAATGTTTTTGTCCGTGTATCAAGTGGTAGTTCCTCTTCCCCTTTCTTTCTGTACATTCTTTTGTATGACTTCTACAAAAAAATTAGGAACATACATATGGTAACCAATTCTTTGTGTCAAATACATAATTATTACATATTAAAATATTCTAGAAGCTCAAAAATACTAAACACTTAAGTTTTACTTTTCTGTTCACTTGAAATTGTAAACAAGTGAAAAATTCTAAGTTAGTGAGGTATGGTTATTACCCTCTGACAAACAGGAAATTGCATAAACAACTCAGGTGCTCTAAGGAAATGTACACATGGGGAAAAAATCACTAGGATGTGAATTGTGCTGTTAGAAGTGTATCTGCTAGATAGACACACATGCAGGCCCATCAGTCACTACGGACTCCAAGTCACACCATGACAGAAACAAAACACCGTTCCCGAGGAAATCTTTGTTTGCAGATTGTTGCTATTAATTTATTTCACTCAAGAAAAGCTAATGCTGGGGTGCTGTGTGAAGTAATAACATTACAGTGGGTCATCACATACACCAGAAAGCAGGCTGGAGGGAAGGCGTATTGGGAGATGTGCTGACCAGGCTTTCTACAAGCATACCCAGAGACCACAAAGAAATCAACCAGTAAACAACTAGCAACACAATTAGCAGTTTATTTACAATTGTGTTAAGTGCAATGAAAGAAAAGTAGAAGATGTTTACCTAGTCTTAGGTTAAATAAGCCTCCTTTGAGGAAGATACTTTTAAACATGGCTAGGAGGAGGAGTGAATTCTGAACAGTGGCTGAGTTAGCGCAAATTGAGGGGTGGGGAAATAGCATGTGCAAAGGCCCTGCAGTGCAGAATAGTTTGCCCTCTTTGAGGAGCTGAATAGTGGCCCATGAGGTTTCAGTGCAGTGGTCCAGGGGAGAACAGCACACGATGGGCCTGGTGGGGTAAGCACGGTGCAGATCATACCGGGCCTTGTTGGTCGTGATAGGCGTATTGAGGACTGTATATTTCAACCTGAGCTAAATGGAAAGCCACCAAAGGGCTTTAAAGAGCAGAAGGCATATGGACATATACACACTGGGATGAGGTATAGGCCTTCAGATGCAAGCAGAGATGACCACATACAGGCAGGTGGTGGCTAAAACAATGAAAGCAAATGACATCACCTAAAAAGAGTACGCTGGCCAACGACAGAGCCCTCAGTAATACAAGTGCTGCTGGTAATTACCACCACCCATCCTTCTCACTCACACTGTGTCCACGGCACAAAGCAGAACACAACTAAGACAGCAGTCACACATCTTTTTCCAGACCCCAAGTAGTACTAACAGCAATTAATCACTAGCTGACTTATGTTATACCTTGTAAGCCATCTAGAGCTAAGATCAATACTAGTATTACGTAACTATTTAACTCTTCACAAATACATATTTCACATTCCAACTGGACTGTGCCTTACAAGGCCTTACAATTACCCATATATTCTAATAATCAATTTCAAAATCAAAGAATTTCTGACCTGGAGGGGATAATCTAATCCAAGCTTGTCCAACCCGCGGCCTGGGGCCATATGTGGCCCAGGATGGCTTTGAATGCAGCCCAACAAATTTGTAAACTTTCACTTTCTTAAAACATTATGAGTTTTGCAATTTTTTAAAAGCTCATCAGCTATCATTAGTGTTAGTGTATTTTATGTGTGGCCCAAGACAGTTCTTCTTCTTCCAGTGTGGCCCAGGGAAGCCAAAAGATTAGACACCCCTGATCTAATCCTTTCCCTTCCTTGGTTTTATTGTTTATATTTTTTATTATAATAACTTGGAATTAAGTTGCTCTGCCAATGGTAAAGCAAACAGCACAGTTTTACCCCAAAAATGCGGGTCTTCTGAAATCCAAAGAAACTCCAATCGGTTCTCATTCCTCAGCTGATGTAACAGAAATAAGATAAGAAAAGACACGTGCGCCCTTCCCACAACCTGAATGGGAAAGGAGTATTGGGAGATGTGCTGACTATCCAGGGTTTCTACAAGAGGACAGAGGAAAAGAAGGAAAAGAGGGCTTCTCAAACGTGTGGTCAATGTGTGCAGCAGACACTCACAGGGCACCTACCCTAGAATACGCCGCTTCACAGGGCACCTGCTCCTGCTGCCTGCAGACCCACACCGCTCAGGAACTAAAGTGAACACTGTAAAATCGCCGAGCTGCGGCCCTCTGTGGATCACCTCACTTTCCTCTGGTTATTCAGGCAGGGTTCGCCCACCCCATGCCCAGACGCAAACAATATGAAAACTTGGAGTAAAAAAGAACTTACCAATTCAGCTCAAAGTTCTAACTAAAGCCTTTTCTTTGACCAGCTCAGTCCTGCTGAGCCCCGCACCTCAGAGGTGCTTTGCCTAAACATCTGCAAAGATGCCCTCTCTCTCAAGGGCATGATGGTAAGTCTCCCGGCTGACCACTAGATTCCTATTTGCCACGTGTGAAAAAAGAGCAGACCAGCAGCAATGTGAAATGAGGTTTGTCTTCAAAACACCCACTCTGTTGACATCCTTCGTTGGTCTCTCAACACTTCCCTCCCTCACTCCATCCACATCAGACTATTTCCAGGGACTGCCATGGGCAGCCTTCATTGTTCTTCGTGGGAATTGTTTTCCTGTCTCTGTGCATTGCTGGCTTGCAATTCCAGCCCTGGCTGGTCAGGAATACTCCAGCTGCCCCCGACTTTGTGCGTCTTTGTTATACAATAGAAAACACTTCCACGTGGGGATTCTGGGAGAATAACTGAGAAGCATGCTGCTTTCCAGCCCCGTAGCTAAGGAGGGGTCTGTTCTGCCAAAGTGTGGCACTGGCCCAGCCCCACCCTTGACCAACACAGCAGATTCTGCTAAGTCCCCAGGATCATCTCTGTAAAAGCCCTGAGGATTTTCTCAGACTAGGGCTGAGGCCATCCCGCTCTTCCAAGATTTGCTGCAAACCACAGAAACATCTCCAGGGTGATGGTGAGGGTGTCATGCATGTGACACCTACCATTCTCCTCAGCTTTTCCTCTGTACTTGGTGGACCTCTGTGAATGAGTCACGAATGAGAACAGCTGAGGTGGGGCCAGGATAGACGGTGGAGCCTTGGGGCAAGGGTGATGGCAGCTGGCAGGCATGCATCATCAGAGAAGCCAGACAGGGGGCAGCAAGCTCCGGGCACCCAGACACCCACAGCACACATGTCTCAATTCACTAAATGAAGTGGAAGCCCCTGAAGGTAGGAGCCACCCTACCCTCAAGATGCAAACTGTTCTCACCCTCTGGGTATCCACTAAGACTTAGGCATAGAGACAAACGGGAAACACCTGGCACGAATTATGTGTGGCGCACTCAACAATCCCTTTTAACCTCGGGTGCACTTACAGCACTCCCGGCCTTGCTTTCCATCTGAATCATCCAGGCAGAGTCCCACACCAAGCTGCCAAAACTCTTTGAAGAATTTCCGAACCAAGAGACTTGGTGAAATCCATGAATGAGGAAGCCTTGTGGTACAGGAAGCATGGTCCAGGTCAGTCCCCTACCCTACCCACCTGGCCTCTTCCAATCCATCACCCACCCAGGCACAGAGGAGCAACACTCTCAAATGGGGCTGAGATTAGGCTGCATGGCCCCTAATCGTCCAACTGCTAAAGTAGGCACAGACTCGTTGGGACCCCTCAGCTCACCCTCCAATGATTATCAAACAGTCATGGAGAGAGGTGAAGGCACAGACAATCCAAGGCCTTCCAGATCTCCCTGTGGGTCTGAGCAACCAGGCTCATCTTCCTAAAGGTGTTTCACTTTGGGCTACTGTCAAAATTAGTTCGCAATCCCAAACTCACAGTAAGTGGGTGGCAGAGGAAGCCAACCATAGTGTCCTTGGGGTTGGAGAAAGGGAAGCAAGCTTGGCTCACACTTTTGCTTCGTGAATCACCTAACCACAGATAACAGGGTGACAGGAAGTCAATTATTCATATCAACTCCCCCTTGAACTCTTATAATAAAAAGACCTAACCCTAACTTCAGAGAGTCACTGGCAATGGAAGCTAAGACACTGCAGATGTAGGGAATAAAAGCCTGGCGGGGCGATTCCCTGAGTCCCTTGAATAGTCTTTCCAACTAATTAATCTTCTTGTTCACATGTTCAGAGGGTGAGTGTGTGACCTGGAACACAGGTCATAGGAGCAACTTACGAACAGATGTGCGCGCACACACACACACACACACACACACCACACTCTGGAAGATGACTAATGTGAGGATACCAAAACAACCTTTTTTAACAAGAAAACCAAAAATAGTTTTAAATTGGCTTTTAAAATTTCATTTCCTAATAGAAGGAATTCTTGAACGATGATTTCCCTTGCTTGTTTCCAGATCATCTGGCCTTCTCCTGAATTCTCTAATTGCCTGATTTGAGCCAAGTCCTACGTGTCTGGGGTTGCAGGACAGACAACATAAACAGTGCTAAAACTTATCCTCCATGTTTCTTTCTTTTAATGTTTCTTTTTTAACAGAGAGAGGGTGATTCGAAATTATAAAAATGAAAAAGGGTTTAAATTCCTGATGCAAAGAGAGGTTGTTCTCAAAATTAAGACCATTCCTGCAGACTTTGCCTTTGGCTGGTGTCCAGCGTTTTTCAGATAAACATGCATCTGCACAAACTATCAGTTTCCACTTGTTTTACAAAACTGGTCACAAAGAGTATGATTTGGACAGAAGCCTGTATCCTTCTGTAACACAACAGTCCAGTCCAAAAGGTGGCTGAATGCTAAGAGTGAAAAGTGAAAACGGAAATTCAGTATCAAATCTCTTGCACCAAAGTTCTCAGGCACCATGACCACTCCCTGGGCTTGTTATTTGGCAAAGAACTGGTTAAAAAATGAAAAAAAAAAAAAAAAAAAAAAAAGCAACAACAAGACAATGATGTACACTTCTGGGGAGTAGCTAAAATGTTTAGGGCTCTGCCTGCCTTAATACCCAACCTACCTGGCCCCCTAAATCAGCTTGGTAAAAGCAAGATGGCCTGATCTGACTCTGGGATCTGTGAGAAAATACACGCAGATGGGGCTCCTACCACCAACTCTCATTGTAAGTATGCCACCATCCTTTTCACAGCCCTTCTCTGAGTCTTCTCCTGCCTTGATGTGTCCTTCTGAAGATGCAACACTCAGTTCTGAACAGAATCCAGAACCCCAGCAGGTCATGCATCTGACTGAGAAAGCAGTATCTTCCTGTCCTCTCATTACAAGGCCCCAGGATGTTAGGACCAGCAGTGCAATCTGCTGATGTGTTCAGCTCCTTTCAAAGCAAGATGCTAGATTCCCAAACTTCTCCTCCTGAGGGCTTGGCAGAGGAGCTTAGTAGAGGGTGGCTTGCAGGCGGCAAGATACAGCAGGGTAGGCCACCATTAAAAATCCCACGCCCTCCGCAGTTAAACATTTAAAATTTGCTCCAGAAAACTGTCACCTACTTAAAAAAGAAAGAAGAACAAGAAGAAACAAGAAAGAACAAGAAAGAAGAAGGGTTCTCCTCCTCACTCGCAATAAAAACTGAAACTCACGCACAGAGATGGGCTGGCATACAGACTCCATTTGTTCTGCAACTCGGAAAGGAGTGACAAAATGCCCCAAAACCTTCCATATTCACCTCCAGTGCCACCCTCAGTTAACAAACTCCCCTCCAAAATGCAAATACCCTTTAGCTGATATAAGTCTATTAGCTATTTATACCATAGTGTGATTTTTAAAAATCAGATAGGAACCTAACATCTAGCTGAGGTCATTCACACGCAGAAACTGTTAAGTTCTGACAGTGAAAAAAGATGAGGGGGGGTGGAGCTCAGGAGCACCTAAGGTGGGAGGGTGAGCTCTGCAGTGGAGGGTTCCAGAGGCCAAGGCGCAACAGGAGAAAAGAGAACAAGAAAGGACAAGAAGGGGCTTCTGTGCATTTCCCCAAATACACTCTTACGCCTGGTGGCATCGGCACTTACCTCTCAGCAAGGAAAGGCCTTCAGCCTGAGCTGTGAAAGATGCAGACTGAACAATGATTCTAAGGTTTCCTTCTCCACTCCTATCTACAGAACTCACTTCGTAAGTAGTAGTGGGATAATTATTTAAACATACTGCCTCACATTTACTTGCTGGTATGAAACCACTTGTAATCTCTATTCAGAAACCACTTAAATTTGGTTTAAAATTTTTGTTCTCAGTGAGGGACTTCAGGTAAACTAGTTCCCCAGAACTCCTTAAGAACAGGAAAAGCTGGAAGTGTTGTGCCCGTTATATACGCAGCCACCAAGTCCTGTTGACAATCTAAATGGAGAGAGTATCTTTTCACCCTCTTTCTGCCATGGGTAGTGCTCACAGACTGGAGTCCTCACCCCACACAAGCCCTTTGTGGCTTTTTCTTTCAGTTTCTCTTGTGTGTTAGAAGAGGCAGCAGGGTAACCTTTTCTGTGGGAAAATCAGAAGGCACGCCGTAAGTGTATGGGTCTTTCCAGACATCACACTAAGGTAACCCTTGGATTAACTTAATTAGCTCTCACAGTCAAAACAAGATGATGACCAGCCTATGGCTGAGAGAGGGGGACTTGGGGTCTTTCTGACACCAAGGAAAACACAGCATGGAGGTATCTACCATGAGGCAGGAGCAGGTTGGGAAGTTATGGAAGCTCAAGCGTCCGCATGCTCCCTAGCAGGGGCTCCCCTCTATGGTCCCGTACTTCACTTGGTATTTGCAATTTTCTATTCGTTTTCTTAAAGAGGAACTTCCAACTGGCAAGAACGTTGGGGCTCTATGAAAGCTGGATCTGACCTTGACCTGAAAGCTCCTCAAGCACTCGAACTTAGCAAGACCAAGAGTGAGTTCCTGACCTCTCCGCTCCATTCCCCACCTACGCTTACATCCGTCCTTCCTCTGCACTTGCATCTGATCAAGGGCACCACTACCTGGGAGTCAGAAGATGGAGTGCTGTTACCCCGCTCCCTCATTCACTTCCAGTGTGCATCAGTCAAGTAAATTCTAGTAAAAAGTAAATCCATGAAAATTCTTCCAGTGTGACCCTTTCCCTTCATCCCCTTGGCCGCAGGGTTTGTGTGGGGGCTCAGTGCTTTCACTCCTGCTCCCCGTCTTTCCCTTTCTGATCCTGATCCCACTCTGATGAGAGAGGAGGATCTAATACCACCCCTCAGGGACCTGCAGGCCTCCAGGCTTGAACACAAATTTCTCAGCCCACGTGTGCAGCTCTACACAAATTGGCCAGAGCATTCCAAAGGCTGAGCTTCTCAGGCTTCCTTGAACATCACAGAACACACTACTCCCTTTGGGGCAACGTCCTCCCCACCCACATCCACGCTCGAACCTCCTAGGCATCTGTGTTCATCCTTCAAACCCAGCTCAGGTGTCACCTTCTCTTCTATCCTTCTCCATGGTCCCTGGTCAGTGGGTTCACACAGCCTCTGGTTGCTCATGGAATTGAGCAAGTTTTTTCTATTAATGTTACCTTTGCTTCCAAGCTAGTCCAGCTTCCCCATTCAACTTTGTCTCATCCTTTTCTCACTGTCCCACTGTCGTGGGGTTCGCTCATTTCTGAGAACTTTCCCATGCCCTGTCCTGACTTCCCCTGTCCGCTAAGCTCAGCTGACACCCAGGACTCTGTGGTATGGAGAGAAAGAGCACACAGGGCTCTGGAACTAAGTGACAGGTTTGAATCCTGGCCCGTCCTACTCACTTGCTGTGTGACTTTAAACAGTATTTACCCTTTTCTTTGTTCCTTGGCTTCCACATCTATAAAATAAAGGCAACCACGGTTTCTACATCGGGGGGTTGTCATAAGGATAGAACGAGTAAATGGACAGAAAGAGCTGGAACACTGCATAACTAGTTAACAATAAAAGTCTGCTTTTCTGATGGAGGGAAGGGAGGGGGAAGAAGAAGAAAATGGCTTTATTCAATGATCAATTCTTTCCCCAATCTACTACATAAGCCCCTTCGAGGCCGAGGGGACACCTTGAAATTCTGTTGTGCCTAAAAGGATGGTGTGCACATAACATATTTTGTTAAATGTTCCTGTGGATAGTAAAGACGACGGTCTTGGTGAACTAGAGGCAAGAGGCTTAAACAAACATGCTCAGACAGAGGTCTTCAAGCTGTAGGCATTTATTTCTTTAGCTAAGATTCTGTTTCCAGATGCACAGCAGGCTCTCCTATCCCTGAGCATTCAGCTCCAGGCTCCTTTCCTAGCTCCTTCTCCTGTCCCTTCCAGGGCCCTTGGAACACTGCATGATAACTTTAGCCTTCTGAACATGCTCACCAGGAGACCTCGGCCCCTTCCATCCTTCATTACCAGACATCTGTCCATGCTGGGATCCACACTCTAGCTGTGGTCCTACTAGTGGCATCCCACTGGTTTACATGTTGTGATGCACTAAACCTCAAACTCAAGATGTCTGGAACTGAAATCCTCCTTTCCCAATTCTTCCTGATCCATTCCTTCAGTGCTCGCAGCTCAGTAGGTGGCTCCCTGGAGGTGCCCAGGGCACAAATACGAACACTCTTGACTCCTTCCTCTCTTATTTAACTGCCAAATCTCTCATTTAACACTCTCTTAAATCTTCTGTCTCCTCCACCACCTGCTTCAGGCCACCATCACCTGTGACCCTCCAATGACCTCCTCACTAGTATTCCTATCTTGAGACCTCTCCTTTCTCTAAGCCATTATCCACCCTGCAGGATAAGTACAGTATGAGATTCATTTAAAACATGAACATGTTTCTTTAAAACCTTCACTAAATGGCTTCCCTCTAATAAGGAATAAAGCTCCAACAAGACCCACCATGATATGGCCCCTGCTTACCTCTCCAGCCTCACTGGTCACCCCCGTACTCCCACCATTGTCCTCCAGCCCGATAAGCCCCCTCCAGCACTGTGGAATTACTAGCAGCTCCAAGGAGCCCTCAGCTCTCCCTCCTTGGGACTTTGCTCCCTCTGCAGAAATGTCCCTCTCCTTCTCCTTCACCTGGTTAAATCCTTCTACAAGGAGCCCCTCGTAGGTGCTTGTGGTACCTGTGCTTACCCCCATCATGGCCCATATCCCATGTGGGAGCCCCACGGGCCCTGTGAGAGCAGAGATTATGGTTCTTTCATATCATACCACCCTGTAATTGGCAAGCATCCAATGGATGTTTGAGAACTGAAGAAAATATGGGAGGTTGGGGGAGAACAAGGAAAAGACCTCAGGATTCTCTTCCAGTTGTTCTTCAACAATAAAGAAAGCACAGGGAAATAATAAGTTACAAGACTGAGTCTTTGATAATGTTGTTACCTGTTTCATAAGCTTAGAAAACATACAGGGAATACCAAACATCCATAAAACTATTTGGCATATAGGACTGCATCTGAGAATCCCAGAAACACTCTCACTAGAGACTCTGCAAAGGCAGAACCTACTCAAGAAGCAGAGAAAACACCTATCATCGGCAGCTGGCTCCAAGTGGTCCCTCTGCTTCAGTTCACAAGCCATTTCTACTTTGAGTCTCCTAGGACATGTGTTTTTCCTTGGCAGAGAAACAAATGCTGATTGAAACGTATCCTAGGATGAGGTCATTCATTGTTCATTGACATTTGAAAAATAGTAAAATACACCTTTATCCAATATTCTAGTACTGAACTGACCAAAAAACTATACACACACACACAGTCACACGCACACACACACACACACACACACACACACAGAGTCACATGTACTTCACACACACATATTCATATCCAAACCTTCATATACACTATAAAATCTGGTTAAGGAGGGAAACTAATTATCCTTAGAATTTGTATAATGCATAAAAGGAAAATCAGAATGTACTCTTCATCTATAAACATACAGATATATTTCCTGCAGACATGAATAGACTTTGTTTGGAAACTCTGCTAGCACCTTTGCTTATATTTTGCTGGGACTCCTTTTGTCAGCAAAGACCGGATATACAAAAAAAAAAAAAGTAGATTCAAATCAAGGTTACTTGAGGATGCAGCTGCCACATTGGAATTTTTCTTTCATCAAAATACCCCCAGAGAGTCCATATAAAGACAAGCTTGATCTATTTTATGAACAGGCTATTTACTGAGGAAACAAACCTACAAATATAATTAACTGTACACTTAAACCTTAACCCTTAGCTCCTGAATCTTAACCAGTATGTTTCATAAGATTACTTAATTTAGGAACTTATGCAGTATGGTCTGTTTATTCTATCTTTAAATTATAGAATTTATGTCTCTCCCCAAATTTCTTGTTTTCATTTTTCCTGAATTGCAATTAAACTGACAGCTGGATAAGAACCTTGCTTCTGTAGTGCACAGAGAATACTAAAGAAAAAATGGGGAGTAGGGGAAAAAGGAAAAGGCTTTAGGGTTTTCTTCCAATTGTTGCAAAGCTTAGTATACAAAAGAATGTAAAATATAATAAAGGCAGTATCACAAATCACTGAGTAAGGAATGGATTATTCAACATGGGACTGGGAAAAATGGGTATTGAGGTTGAGTAGGAAATCAAATTAGGGTCTCAACTAAACTATATATCCAAATAAATTCTAAATCCACTAAAGCAGGGCACAGCAAACTTTTTGCAAAGGGCCAGCTAGTAAATACTTCAGGTCAGCTGATAATATTTATCAGGTGACTTTATCAGCTGACTTAAATAAGTCTCTGTCCTAATGACTCAGCCTGGCACCATTAAACCAGGCCTGGACAAAATTAAAAAAAACAAGTGTGGCTATGTGACAATAAAACTTTATTTACAAAAACACATGGCAGGCCAGATTTGCCCACAGACTTAGTCTGCTAACCCTGAGGGGAAAAGACAAACAGTAAATAAACAAACAAACAAATTCCAAAAGAAAACACTGGTGAATATCTGATCTCAGATAGGCAAGAATTTCTAAGCATAAAAGTAATGGAAGAAACCACAGAGGAAAAGATGGTTATGTATACCATTGACATTCAAACTTCAGTTAGTAAAATAAGTACCATAAAGAAATTAAACAAAATTAAAAGGCAATGACAAAACAGAGAAACACCTGATGAATATAATGAAGGACTTAAGAGTTTGAAAGGTGTATCTTTTGTTTCTCAAACTGGCAAAAAATGATGCTAGCCATGATCATACATAAAAAAAGCACTAACAGTCACTGCTGCTAGGAGTGTCACTTGGATCAATCATCACACAATAAAACAATAAGCCTTAATAGGCCTTTAAAAAATTCATTCTTGCCTTCGCAAGTTCACTTTTATAAATCTAGCCTACAAAAATAATTATAGATCCACACAGATTTTTGGGTAAAGATGTCTTCTGTAATCTCAATTTATAACAACCTAAATACCAAACAACAGAGAAGTATTTAAATAAATTCCAGTACATATATTACAATGGAATACTACACATATGTTAAATCATGTTTTAGCAGAACTTTATGGGCATAAGAAAATGTTCATAATAAAATATGGTAAGTTAAAAATGCATCAGAAACGTTTACGGACAATGATCCCATTTTTAATCCTTGCATAAGCAAAGAAAAAATCAGAAAACATATACAATAAATTAAGCAGCTTTAGTGTCTGGGCTGTGAGTCATGGAGGATTTTTGTTTTCCTCTTATTCTTCTTTGTAGACTCTAAATTTTCTACAGTACTTATGTATTCTAAATATGAAAGACAACAAATGTTACTTTTAAAAAGCAAAAAACATGGTGGGGTGTGGTGGCTCACACCTGTAATCCCAGCACTTTAGGAGGCCAAGGTGGGCGAATCACTTGAGTTCAGGAGTTCGAGACCAGCCTGACAACAAGGTGAAACCCCATCTCTACAAGAAATACAAAGTTAGCTAGGCATGGTGGTGCTTGCCTGTAGTCCCAATTACTCAGGAGGCTTAGATGGCAGGACGGTTTAAGCCCAGGAGGCGGAGGCTTTAGTGAGCCGAGACTGTGCCACTGTACTCCAACCTGGGTGACAGAGCCAGACCCTGTCTCAAAAAAATAAAATTTAGGCCGGGCACAGTGGCTCACGCCTGTAACCCCGGCACTTTGAGAAGCAGAGGCAGGTAGATCATGAGGTCAGGAGATCGAGACCATCCTGGCCAACATGGTGAAACCCTGTCTCTACTAAAAATACAAAAATTAGCTGGGTGTGGTGGCAGGTGCCTGTAATCCCAGCTACTCGGGAGGCTGAGGCACAAGAACTGCTCGAACTCAGGAGGGGGAGGTTGCAGTGAGCTGAGATCGCACCACTGCACTCAAGCCTGGTGACAGAAGGAGACTCCGTCTCAAAAATAAAATTAAATTAAATTAAAAAATTAAAAATAAAAAGCGAAAAGGTCATTGCTTCTCACTAAGGCCATGGGAGAAATAGAAATCGACTTGAGGAAAGCAGTAGCAGCTTTATTCATCTGTTTCTACTCAGTATTTCTGCTGCTCTTTACTGCTGAATATCCATGAGACAGCTATATCAACTCTCAAAGGGTGAAGACCTCTGAGAACAAACACATTCCAGCCCCCACAATGGAACATTTCAGAACTCTCCTGGGATGTTTAAGAATGCTCATGATCATGCTTCCAGAAGTAGAGGCAAAATTAGTGCTAATTTGAACCCTCATACGACTGTGTTATTTGCCTAAGTGTACAGCAATCTAAGTCACTGTATTCTGTTCAACAGGTAGCCCCATCATCAGCTTCATAAATAGCAACGACGAAAACAAACTGCTTGAAGTCAGAAAAGGTGAACATAAACTTTCTTATCTTGAATTTTTAAAAATCTCAAAATAATCTTTCTGCAGGGCAGTCCGGCTACACACACCAAAATCCTTTAACAAGTAAATATATTTTGACCTAGCTACTCCAGATCTGGAAATCTGCTAAGAAAACAACTGGACAAATGTTTAAAGTATATATGCATAGATATTTATCACATTTATAATTGGAAAGGAAAATGGAACAGAGGGTATAGGTTAAATAAAATATGTTACATCCATAAAATGAAATGACACCATTAAGAATGAGACATAAATATCCATTCATTGACATGAACAGATGTTTATGATATATTGTGTAGTATATATATATATATATATATATGTATGTTTTTTTTTCTTTTTTGAGACAAAGTCTCGTTCTCTTCCCCCAGGCTGGAGTGCAATGGCGTGATCTCAACTCACTGCAACCTCCACCTCCTGGGGTTCAAGCAATTCTCCTGCCTCAGCCTCCTGAGTAGCTGGGATTACAGGCACCTGCCACCACACCCAGCTAATTTTTGTATTTTTAGTAGTGACAGGGTTTCACCATGTTGGCCAGGCTGGTCTCAATCTCCTGACCTCAGTTGATCCGCTCGCCTTGGCTTCCCAAAGTGCTGGGATTATAGGCGTGAGCCACTGCGCCCGGCCCATGTGGAGTGTCTTTAAAGCAAGATACAAGAAAGACTATACAACATAACAACGTTCTTCTTATACTCTACTTGTATCTAAGTCAGCTAAAACTGCTATAATAAAATACTATAGACTGGCTGGCTAAGCAATCAGAAATGTATTTTCTCACCATTCTAAGACTGGAAGTCTGAGATCAGGATGCCAGTATGGTCAGGGGCCTGGTGAAGGCTATCTTGGCTTCTTCCAGTGTCCTCACTTGAGTTGCCGGGGGTGCCAGGAGGATCACTTCCTCTTTAAGGCCACAGTAGTAAAAGATTAGGGCCCCACCTTTACGACTTCATGTAACCTTAATTACACCCTAAAGACCGTATTGCAAAACATAGTCCCATTAGGAGTTAGAGCTTCAACATATGAATTAGGGAGGTAGGGGACACAATTCAGTCTATTGCAACTTGTTACTTATTTTTTTAAGAATAGTGGTATATGTGAATGAAATCTGGAAAGGTTGTGTCTCAAAATGTTTAAAACAGCAGTTGTCTCTGTGTTCCTGGATACTGGCATGCTTAGTTTCTTCAGTAAGTGTGTATTACTGGTTTATAGTTTAATAAATATTAAAGCAAAGGAATCCCACTGATAAATAAGACAGTATATTTTAATAAAGCACTGGGGAAAGGTCTGGTCCTCTCTCGCGCTCGCACACAATGGCTGCACTCACAAAAAGCAGCCACAATAGAGCAGGGCAATCTTAGTTACGACACAGGAAATGGATCGAGGAATCAGAGCAGACTGTTCCTTGAAAACATCAGCCCAGTTTACTGTTGTGATCAAAACAGACAACAAAATCCACCGGGCATCATTAGGAAAAATATTAGAAATAAAATGGAAAACACAGCCTACCCAAACCATGGTGCTGTGACCAGAGTTGGAGCCAAGGAGTATTCTGGCACCAGAAGGCAGCCAAGCAGGCTCCAGGCCATCATGACACCTTGAGGCAGATAAAACCAATATAAAAGTACAAGAAAAAGTCATGAGAACACCTAAGATAATCAAGATCTGGCTTCTACTTTCCCCACCCGCCTCTAGCTGACAGGTATTATTATTCCATTTTCACATACCTTGTCCCTGATTATTCACTCACCTCTCAGCCAGCCCCTGAGATCCCACCTGTCCCCACCCCCAAACACACAGACAAGCAGGATGGGGCCTCTCAGGAGCCAGAGGACGTATCATCTTCAACTCTGCTGTCTGCACAGTGCACACATTCAACAAATGACTGTTAAATAAGTACATGATCAATTAAAGGATTTTTTTCATAGCCGGTAAGTTTTTCTCATTAGAAAAGACTGTTTAGTCCTTCGGGACTGTTTGGGGAAATTAAAGTGGTCTGATAAAAGTTTATACAGTACTAAAGGCTGAAGACATGTTGAAGACATTTAGGAAATCTTGTAATGGTAGAGACATGAAAAACTTCAAGGTTTTAAAGCCATAAGGCAAAAAAAAAAAAAAAAAAAAAAAAGAGAAATATTAATTAACAATGGGTAAAATTACAGCTGCATTATCCCAACAAGTCACAAAAGAAACTGAAGACAGGTTCGTTTTCTCCTCGTGACAAGCGCTTTGCCTGTATTACTGCTCTTTATTAAGCAGCTGACAGGGTCCTAGCTGCTGCTAAAGTTCTAGCCAAGCAAGTTCTTCCACTTCAGTTATAATTGGCAAAAACAGAACATGTTGAGAATAATCCAACAGCTCTTCAGTTCTTCCACAGCTACCTGACATGGAATATGATATTAGCAGTTATGAGTAAAATAGGTCAATCCTAGCCAATAAGGCTAGGCCTATCACAAACTTGCCCAGACAAGGAAAAATGGAATTGACAATGTGTTTTGTTTCAGCTCAAGCTTCCTTCCCAACCTTCACTGGAGATTCTCGGCTGAGCCATCCCTTCCTGTCCTCAAACACTACCTGCATGTCCCACGTGTCAGTGTCCCCATCACTTTTGTACACTCAGCACAAATAAGCAATCGAGACTGCATCCTAAAGGAGTTGAACTAACATAGTCAATTAATCAGAAGAGGGGAAATACTTTAGGAAAAATCTATACACAGGAATAAAATCTTCCCAAATCAGTCTTGTCCCTCAACTGTGGTAGAATTACTAGTCAAAGTGTAGGTGTCTATACTTGAAATTCAGCCTGTCCACAACTGTCAGATAAGGACATCTCCTAATGTAGCACCCACCATGCGGCTGATTCACTGTTTAAATATAAATTCCAGTAGGAGCCTGAAGAGCCCCAGCCGTACAAAGCTAAATCCTGCACGCAAGACATCTGTTTGTTACTTCAGAGCCATCCTTAGTGATGGTAAAAAGGCTTTTTCTTCACTATATGCTTCTCTCTTACCCTTTTTACCTTTTTGAGTCAGGGTCTCACTCAGTCGCCCAGGCTGGAGTGCAATGGCGCAATCTCGGCTCACTGCAACCTCCACCTCCCAGGTTCAAGCCACACTCCTGCCTCACCTCCCGAGTAGATGGGATTACAGGCACGTGCTACCACGCCCGGCTAATTTTTGTATGTTTAGTAGAGACAAGGTTTCACCATGTTGGCCAGGCTGGTCTTGAACTCCTGACCTCAAGTGATCCACCTACTTCGGCCTCCCAAAGTGCTGGGACTACAGGCGTGTGCCACCGCACCCGGCCTTACCTTTTAATTTATATTGTAACTTATTCCAAAAGGATTTAAAGTTATTTACATATATATGTAATAAAATTTAAAAGTATTTTAATAAGCAGATGAGAAAAAGGCTGATAAAATGGCAGGTAATACAAAAAATAAGCAAAGTTGAAGGCTAATATAAAAGTCATTTTGAAAAAGCCTAGAACCTGCTAGAATTTGGTCATATGTTTGGAAATAGGCTTTAACAGTTAACTGATGACTTGGCTGGGATCAGTTACATGAACCACACTGTACATAAAATGAAAACAAAGCAGTTCCTCATGAAGAGCACAAACCATTCATATTATGAAGGGAAGAAATTTATTCCAGGGCTCCTCATAAAAGGAACACCAAAAAACAGAAATGACAATGATTATAATAGCTAACAATTAGCACTTATGTGCAAGACACTGACCTAGGAACTTCAGACATACTCATTTAATAGCCCTATGAGGCAAGTACCATTATTATCTACAAACAGCAGATAAGGAAACTGAGGAACAGAGTGGTTAAGTAAATTGCCCAAAGTCATACAACTATTAAGTTGTGAATTTAAGAGGATTCAAACCCCAAAGGCTGGCTCCAGTATCAGCATTCTGTTTTTGTTTGTTTGTTTGTTTGTTTGAGACAGGGTCTCCTTCTGTCAACAGGACTTGAGTGCAGTGGTGTAATCACAGCTCACTGTAGCCTCAACCTCCAGGACTCAAGTGATCCTCCAGCTTCAGCATCCCAAGTAGCTGGGGCTACAGGCATGCACCACCACGCCCAGCTAATCTTTGTATTTTTTGTAGAGACGGGGTGCCACCATGTTGCTCAGGCTGATCTCCAACTCCTGGACCCAGGCTATCCACCCATCTTAGTCTCCTGAAGTGCTGGGACTACAGGTGTGAGCCACAGCACCTAGCCCAGAGTCAGTACTCTTAACCACCATACTACAGAGCCTCTTGCCATTGCAATAGCAAGTAAGCAATGCCTTCAATAAGACCCTTATAGTTGATTTCACTTTCTTAAGTATGTTTCTTATCACGTGTTTCAGTATAGGCCAAGAAAAAAACACAAAGCTTAGATCAGAAACAGAAACTCCACTGAAAACAAATGAGGCAGACCAGGCATGTGGTTCTCTGACAGATGGATAGACATCTGGGACATTCAGAGTCTTCAAAAGAATGCGTGGCCTCGAGCCCTTTAGGCCATCCTTCATGAATGTTACATTCCCTCCACAAAGGCTTGGTGCACACTGAGTAGCTGAAGTAGGGGTTATGCTTTCCGAGGGCAGGTGAAATACAGCTCTTACCTGATGACAGTTAAGGCAGAATCACAGGCTGGAGTCACCACCTGAGCTGGAGGTAGGACAGACATCCTATGCAAGCTGAGAACTCTGGCGCAAACCCATATATGAAGATAAAGTCAGCCTATCTTTGCATGGGGGTGACCCAAGGAAGTACCAATGGGCAGGGCTCCCTTAAGAAATGGGTCATCAATAGAGGTAGTCTGGACAATATCCAATTGTCAGTCATTACCACTGCAAGCCCAGGGAACATTCAGTCATGAACCACACAACTTCTTGGTGTGGTGCCATGACAGAAGGGTTAGAAGCCCGCCTCTAGGGATTGAAATGGTCAACAGGCTCGGAGAGATCATTAACAGAGAGCCAGTTACTGTTTGGGGGAAACTAAAAATTTAAAAAACATACATTTTGGCTTTAGAATAAGTGATTTTAACTAATCTTCTCAGTAGTTTCTCCAAGTTCAAGTTCAGGACTGTAAAACCATTTCATCAGTATTCCCTCACTGACTGAGCATTTACTACAGAGCCAGGCGCTGTTCTAGCTGTTGGGAGCAGAGCACTGAATAAAGCACACAAAAATCCCAGCCATCACGGATCTGATTTTTTTTTTTTTAAAGCAGTAGGATCTTGCTTTGTTTCCCAGGTTGGAGAGCAGTGGTGCACTCACAGCTCACTGTAAACTTGAACTCCTAGGCTCAAGTGACCCTCTGCTTCAGCCTCCTGAGTAGCTGGGACTACATATGTCTGGCTAATATTTTTGTTATTGTTGGTAGAAATGAGATCTTGCTATGTTGTCCAGGCTGGTCTTGAACTCATGGCCTCAAACAATCCTCCTGCCTTGGTCTCCCAAAGCACTGGGATTACAGGCGTGAGCCACCACACACCTGGCCATGAATCTTGTTCTTGTTGTACTATAAGTGTACTCTTAAGTAACACTTACTACTAATTACTATTACTACACTTATGCTGTTGTTCTGGACAAAGAGGACATCAGGTGAAGAAGAAACTATACAGGGTCTGGGGAAAGGTGTGCTGGGGCATTTTAGGATTAAGCAGAGGGTCCTAGGAGCCTCACTGAGAAGGGGGTCTGAGCAAAGGCC
Source organism: Piliocolobus tephrosceles (assembly GCF_002776525.5). Classification (NCBI taxonomy): domain Eukaryota; kingdom Metazoa; phylum Chordata; class Mammalia; order Primates; family Cercopithecidae; genus Piliocolobus; species Piliocolobus tephrosceles. The sequence continues at coordinate 14,621,436 of NC_045455.1, read as the reverse complement.
AAGCAATGAATGGTGCAATCCCTGGTGGAGATATCCTGGGAAGTGGAAACAGCAAGGCAGCCTGGGTGCCACAGCGAGGTGAGGAATGAGCAGGAAAGAGGCACACAGGTGAAGAGAAGGAGGAAGTGCTAGGCAGTGCTGGAGATGGGGCTGGAGGCCGCTGTAAGGATTCTTCATTTGACCCTGAGCTGCAGAAGGTCCAGAGCACAGGACCTTGGCCTGACTCCTTTTCAGAGGGCCACTCTGCTGCATGCAGAAGAGGCCGCAGAGGGCAAGGACACCAACAGAGAGACAAGTGTGGAGTGAGAGGGCGCATCTTTCCATCTAGCAGCACCTCTGCCACATGCACAGACGGCCTGCTGGTGCAGGCAAGGGTGGTGGGCAGAAAGCAGCCGACATGATGCATGACAGCAGTGTTGTAGAATCCCAGACCCAGAGCTCTGACAGAGCCCCTGGCAGGTTACTCTCCCCCCAGGCAATAAAAGAGGAAAGAAAAACAAGCAGAATCTCTTAAAAGTCAGGTTAACCAAAGACAAGTCAGTCTGGCCTGAGGGAGCAGAAGCTTGCCGCATGGGAGGGGCATTGCCATTACTGGCCCAAGCAGGTCCCTGGCTGTCAGTCAGGTTATGGATACGCTAATGGAAGAGGGCGCTGTAAGGAGCTAGTCCTTCTAATCTCCGATACCAGTTATTCGCAAAAGCATATTCCAAAATACCTCCGAGCTTAAAATATTTAACAGTTAATATAGCACCACTTAAATTCCAACTATACACAACACTGACTTGCAAAATGCATCTGATGCCTCGAGTGCTGCTCTCCTTTCTCCCTCCCACATATTCCAAGTGCTAACATAAGACCCTCCATAAAATGCATCCTCTCTCTGGATTCCCACAGGTTGGGACCACCCGATCTGATCACAGGGCATATGGCAGGCCAATACCCTCTTCTCAGTCTCGGATGGTAGCCTCACCAGCCGGGAAGGTCTCAGCGTTTCTGCATGCTTCGCTGTACCAAGAAGCTGCTGGCAAGACACACACAGAAACTCTGAGATATATTTGTCCCCACTCATTTTGACAAAAGCTGTGATAAGAACAGAAGGAAAAATGGCAAGGCATCCTGAGGGAGGAGGAGACCCATATGTGGCTCCTCACAAGCCTGGTGCTGGTGGGAAGGCCACAAGAGGCACACCCATCTGTGACTTGACACCTCTTCATGCCTGATAAAGGGACAGAACACAGAAGTGTCATGTCAAACTGCACTTCCTCTGACTCTCAAGACCCTTCACCCCAAAACATGTTAAGTAGCTGGATTTTTTAAAAAAATAAAACTATAAATATTTGTCTCATATCCATCATAGTTTTCTTTCATGCTCCCTTTAAATTTCTCCCCCCGCATCAAGGACTGACCAGAAGCCATTAGTAAGAAAAACCTGGCCAACTAGAAGACTGGGATGTAAAGGGGCTACATAATTCACTACCGGTGGGACAGGGTTCACATATATAATACCCTAAATATACACTTTACCACATATTATTTATAGGACTGTACCAAGAATGTGTAGGCTGATAACGCTATATTAGAAAACTATTCTTTAATAAAATATCTTACTCCTTTCTCTGTATGTATTTAGCTTTGATGAATACATGGCATTCTCACACACACAAACACTCACTTCATAATTTAAACTTAAGGCCACTAATTACCCATTTATACACACAGACTACATACATATAAGTACACTGAAATAAATATATTTGCTTTACAAGTAAAGACTAGTTTATTCTAACACCATTAAACTACTTGTTAATTAAGCAAGATAGCATTTACCAGCCAGGAGGAGATCAATAGTTCTGAATCTTCTTTTGTCCAATTGTATGCTGTATATTCAAGGGCATTATTCTCTCCTTGCTGTTTGCACATATAAGCACAGTTTCTTTCAAAAACGGTGCGGATGCCTTTAAACAGAATCACACTAGTAGTGCAACCCATCCCCAAGGTGTGGATGTTCAGTTTTTTAGCAATATCTACTCCATTTCCACATCCTCTTCCTTGGCTCTTCCGAAACAAGCTCCCACTGTACCATCTTCATGACAAGCAGTCACCGGTACCGGAACAGAAGGGAAGCTCTGAGCTGCCGTACTAGAATCCGCTCCTGCTCAACAGCCTGACAAAAAATCCAGGCTCGAGTGTAAAACAGGAGGGGTGGTGCAAACATAAGAGGACACACCTCGGATGCACCAAAACCTTTAAAGTATCGTTTTTCTAGCTGATTGCTTCACTCTTAACACCAAAGAACAAATAAGCAGGAGATTTACATGTGGCTACTGGAAAACTGCCGGCTCCTGTGATTTGCTTGGGATTGTTCTGAATCTCAGAACCTGCCCAAAATGAAAAAGACAGTGCCAGACAGCCACACTGCTGCAGATGCTGCTGGGAGGCACAAAGAATGTTCATCTGCTGCAAGAAATCGCTCTCCCAGAATGCTTAGCCTAGCGTCTATATTAGCAAACATCTCTTTCCTTGACCTAAATATGCTATTTATTTAATCCTGCATCAGCGGGAAACAGAGAAGCAAAGGAAAAAAAAGTCCAAAAAACGAGTGAAATCGCTAAGATGACTGCTGCTATGGAAACACGTGCAAGCCCACTTCAAACAACCTTTTGCACGTAAGGGTAACAGCTGGCTGACAGCAAACCACAAGGGAACACAACGTTGCAGTGTCGATCTTGACTTCAGCCCACCTCTACTCTTTGCTAGAGAGGGCTAGCAAGACTGCACTGCTTAAAAGGATTCTCCCATCCCTGGTACCCAAAGATGCAAACGAGAACATGAATAAAGGGCTACCCAGACTGGCTAGATGCATGCCTTCTGAAGCAGCACTCCAGTATGCAATGGGAAATACATGCTGAGGTCTCACAGCCACCATGATTATGTTTGGTGTGTAAGTAATCCAATTCCTTCTACTGTAGACTGAACTCAGTGACACTACACTACCTCGTGTGAATCTTTGGGAATGGCAAACAGGGAAGCTTGTCAGTGATATGATACCAAGTTGACTCTTGCCATTTTCCTTCCTCAACAAGGAAAGGCTAACTATATAAAAAAGACCATGCTGCACACACAGGAAAACCTTTCCCAGCCACAATATGTAACTAGGAAAAAAGTTATCTGTCTTTTAAAATCTGCTCTGATATTCTTATTTCACAAGGCAACAGATAGTTTCATTTTCTCTATATATATTTGAAAGTTAGAGTGAATTATACTGATTGAGTACCTGGGGACTGTGCAAACCCGTGCATGTAGTAAAATCACACCTGTAGGGAATACCATCCAGGCACATGATCCCACAATGTCTGTTTTCTATAAGTAGTGTAGTCATTGGGCCCCAGAGAAAAGCAAAAATCTAGGTTTGTTCTTTCTCTTGTATTTCTTTGCAAAGTGTGTCGAATAGCTGTACAAGATCAAAGATGGGGAGATGTTGGTCACATGCAAAAAACAGGATGACCCTGTGGGGTCTAGAGCATTCCACTTCCAAAGGGTGATCTGTTAAAACAGAGTTATAGGGTTCAAGATTACATCCAAGTTGTGACATTAGGAGAATCTTCATGCGAAATCACAAGGCTGACAGGTAAACAACTGGAAACTCATCTACCCAGAATCTGAATATCGGAGACTATAAAACACTAAACGCATAATTTAAATGTCAGTTTTGAGAATTCAGCAAATCTACAATTAACCTGACTCCTAAACAGCAAGAGAAATATCTTTAAAAGCAATAGTTCATTCAATAGAAATAAAGAGAGTACCTAGAAATTTAAAATCAATTTGTTATTGTTATTACAAATTTTAGACATCCTGCCTGCAGAAGCCAGGGAATATTATTTGAGATATAAAAGATTATGTTTGAACTTTACCAAGAATTATAAATGATTACCAAGCAAATTGGAAGCTGCTGATATATGCTGTTTGATTTACTTTCAGAACCCTCAGTTAGTGTTTAAAACAAGAGTCTAAATTAGGGGTGTCCAATCTTTTGGTTTCCCTGGACCACACTGGAAGAAGAATTGTCTTGGGCCACACATAAAATATACTAACACTAATGATAGCTGATGAGTTTAAAAAAAAAAAAGAATCACAAAAAAATCTCATAATGTTTTAAGAAAGTTTACGAATTTGTGTTGGGCCACATTCCAAGCCACCCTGGGCCACATGCGGCCTGAGGGCCGTGGGTAGGACAAGCTTGGTCTAAATGGTCTCACCACAAAAAAATAAAGAAAAAAGGTAACTAAGTGAGGTGATAGGTGTGCTAGCTAACTCAATTGTGGTAATCATTTCACAATGTATATCAAATCATCATATTGTATACCTTAAATTTATACAATTTTGCCAATCATACCTCAATAAAGCTAAAAAAGATAAATAAAAGTAAAAGCTAAATTTTAAAAAAACAATAAGAGAGAATGAAACAATTCCCTAACTCATTCAAAAGAAAAAGCAATGTTTTCTGGAGATAAACTAATAAAATGTTGCCATTTGAATGTGTCCTGCAAAATTCATGAGTTAGAAACTTAATCCCCAATGGACAGTGCCAGGAAGCAGGACCTTCCAGGAGTGATTAGGGCAGAACCTCACTGATTAATGGTGTTCTCAAGAGTGGGTTCTTGATGAAAGAATGACATCAGCCCCCTTTCTCTCTCTTACTCTTTCATGTTCTCTTTTCCTTCCACCTTTCACCTTCCACCATAGGATGATGTGGTATGAAGACTCTAACCAGCTGCTGCTGCCATGCTCTTACATCTTCCAGACTCTAGAACAGTGGGACGAATAAATTTCTGCTCATTATAAGTTACCCTGTTTGTGGTATTCTGTTATAGCAGCAGAAAATGGACTAAGACATATACACATTGAAGCAACTTGTACCAAATTTTAAGTATTAATCATTTTCCAACCAACAAAATTACTGGGCTCTTGAAAAGCAACAGAAAATATTTAGAGTGAAGTATTCAAAAACAGGTCTCATGATAATAGAAGCAAGACAAAATGAGTAATTCAAAAGGTATGTTTGGTTTCACTGACTTTTCTGTATCAGGATGAACTTGAGTTGTTCTAAATTGAAAATTACCATGAATTTCATCAGAGGACATGAATAGATGGATGGTATCTATTGGCAACCAGTGCAGCCACCTAAAAGAGTATATATTTCAATCTGAAGATCACATTTACTCTCCCATCTTTAAATGTCAATTCTAATTTATACAGCTCCTAAGACTAAATGTCTGCCTTTGAATCCCTTTTGAGATGCAGGCCCATGTCTTCCTCTCCTGCTAATACTGACACCTGACTTTCCTACCATCTCACCCTCAGATGTTCCAAATGAATCATCCTTTAGTATGACAAACTCGTATGGCACATCCACACAATGGAGTATCATTCAATCACAGGCAGGAACAAAGTCCTGATGCATGCCACTACACGAACGGCCCGAACACCATTACGTGAAGTGAAAGAAGCCAGGCACCAAAGACCCCATATTGTATTACTGAAATGAAATGTCCAGAGCAGACAAATCCAAAGAGATAGAAAGCAGATTAGTGATTATGGAGGGCTAGGCAGACCAGGAAATATGGGGTCATTGCTAGTGAGTATGAGGTTTCTTTTTAGGGTAATGAAAATGTTCAGAAATTAGACAATGTTTCCAATACATATTCTCAAATGTATATATAATCTATACACACATACAGTCTGTGACTACTGAATTGAACACATTTATGGCATGTGAATGTAATTTTTAAAAAGTGACTACACTTGTGATGCTTTGAAGCCTCATTCCTCCTTCATCCCTTTCTGTCCACATCTGGGCAGGCAAGAGAGGAAAGTCCAGGTGGCTCCCTCTTATGACAGCAGCAGTAAATTCAAACCCTTCAATGGGAACCCTCACTCCACACCATCTCCCCATAACCATCACAAAAAAAATGCCAAGCCAGTCTCCTTTCCCTGCTCTCTCAAGCCCTTTTAGGACCTCTTGGGAGCTGTCCTGTTCTCCCCAGAAAGCCTCATTATATGAGTAATAAACCTTTTCACACCCTCTTGGGGTGGGTGTGATGTCAGCTGACTCAATATCTAAAGCAAATGTGGCCAAGTGGAGGAGATCCATCCCGTTTCTGTGGAGTGGCCCCAACAGCGAATTCTATCTCAAAGCTGCTATTAAGAATGCCGGCGGGTGGGGAGGCCAGGCGCAGTGGCTCACACCTGTAATCCCAGCACTTTGGGAGGCAGAGGCAGGCGGATCACCTGAGGTCAGGAGTTTAAGACCAGCCTGAGCAACATGATGAAACCCCAACCCTACTAAATACAAAAAACTGGCCAGGCAATGTGGCGTGCACCTGTAGTCCCAGCTACTGGGGAGGCTGAGGCAGGAGAATCGCTTGAACCTGGGAGATGGAGGTTGCAGTGAGCTGAGATGGCGCCACTGCACTTCAGCCTGGGTGATAGAGTGAGACTCAGTCTCAAAAAATAAAAAAAAATTAAGAATGGGGGTGGGGCCGGGTGTGGTGCCTCATGCCTGTAATCCCAGCACTTTGGGAGGCTGAGGTGGGCAGATCACGAGGTCAGGAGATCAAGACCATCCTGGCTAACATGGTGAAACCCCATCTCTACCAAAAATACAAAAGAATTAGCCATGCGTGGGGGTGGGTGCCTGTAGTCCCAGCTACTCGGAAGGCTGAGGCAGGAGAATCACTTGAACCCGGGAGGCAGAGCTTCCAGTGAGCCGAGATCATGCCACTGCACTCCAGCCTGGGCGACACAGGGAGACTCTGTCTCAAAAAAAAAAAAAAAAACAAAAAAACAAAAAGAATGGGGGTGGGGAGAATGGCACAGCTACTCTGCCCATCCTATAGGTTGTCAAGTTCAAATAAGGTAACAGGAGTGAACTCAACCAAGAAATTGCTAGAAATATGTAAGCACCTGTTAGGTTACTGTGTAACCTAAAACAGCACCTTGCTTGATAAATTCAACAATCTCTGAACGTTGTTTTGGTCCCACTTCTCAGGAATATACTAACCCCATTAACATGGGAGGTGGCTGGGGCTACCCTTAGGGTGTGCATTTTAGACCTGGGAAAGGGGCTCCAGGCTGTACAACACCCCAGAAAGCCTGTGCAGAAAATAAATTCAGGTTAAGGCCTGCCAGCCCACTTGGTGGTCACAGCAAACCTCAGCCATGCAGCCAGAGACCATAGCAAACAGGTCCCAAGCTTTGAGCTCCCGCAAAGCTGAGGCATCTGGAGTTGCTGTTCCCACCTACGGCTCTCTCTTTGCCGACTTTCTGTTTTAAATGTATTCTAACAGACAAATTAGTTTGATTGGTAGATGTATTTACTACGCTCCTAGAAACGTGAATGAAGAGGAATCTAGAGTGACACCTTAAAAATCTAGAACTATAAACTGGAATTAATACTGTATTTCAAACAGATATAAGTCTTCTACTTATATATCAGACCTCAGGTCTATCTTAGGAGGCCAGGAAGGGAGACGAATTCTCTCCATTCTGCAGTGGCTGAAAGGAAGATCCCACATAATGATAATACCTCATACATGATACAGCACACTTCACCAAACCTAAGTAAAGGGAGGACAGATAGAATTCAGTCTAACACATCATTCATTCTACTTATATGCCATTATGAAAGCCAGTCCATTTGAAAAGTTTATTTCCATATCTGACAGTCCATATTTCATATATCAAGGCAGTGAATTCTGCTGAGCAAAGAAACCTGATGTAAGTTGGTCTCTCAATGCCTCGTTCCTTTTATAACCAACCAATATAATCAAATATAATTAGAGTATCTGGCACAGAGCCTAGTATATACCACATGCTCAATAAATGCTGGTCTCTCTTCTTTTTTTGTCCCAAATTAAATGGTTTTCTTCCCTGATAATGAGACCAAAAGTAGGGTAATTCTTCTAAAAATACAAGCATCTCATACAAAATTCAAATATATGAGAATTTCAGATCTAGCAAATTCAAACAACAAATTTTATTTTTGTTGAAAAAATGATTTAAAGAGGGAAGGCTGGGCATGGTGGCTCACGCCTGTAGTCTCAGCACTTTGGGAGGCCAAGGTGGGTGGATCACGAGGTCAGGAGATCAAGACCATCCTGGCTAACACGGTGAAACCCTATCTGTACTAAAAATACAAAAAATTAGCCGGGCGTGGTGGTGGGCACCTGTAGTCCCAGCTACTCGCGAGGCTGAGACTCCAGCCTGGGCGACAGAGGGAGACTCTGTCTCAAAAAAAAAAAAAAAAAAGAGAGAGGGAAACGGGGATGTTGCAACATGAAAAAAGAGTTGAGATAACTTGTGAAATAAGGAGTGGAGCTTTCAGCAATAACCATTAGAGAAACGTTTTCCTCCAAACACCGCATGTTCTCATATATAAGTAGGAGTTGAACACTGGGGCCTGTCAAGGGGTGGGGGGAAAGGGGAGGGAGAGTGTTAAGACAAATACCTAATGCATGCGGGGCTTAAAATCTAGATGACGGGTTGATGGGTGCAGCAAACCACCATGGCATATGTATATCTATGTAACAAACCTATACGTTCTGCACATGTATCCCAGAACTTAAAATTTTCAAAAAAAAGACTTTAAATAATGAAAATTAAGAAAGTATTATTAAATAAGGACCTTTTAAATAAAAGTGTGAACTCTTACCATTGTGCATTTCAGGAACATAATCCTCAAAATTTAGACTTATTGCATATTTAAATTTATCCATCATCTATTACGCCCATCTCAATACACAAGAGAGTTAGAACACTTTGAGATGTCTAATACCAGTTACCTTGAAGTGAACAAAGGTGACGGGCAGGGCCAGAGGGCACAGTGTGGACAGGAGTTGTTGGACCCCTGTGAGAGTTCAGGGCTGTACTCCTTCTGCCTAGACCACTGTGAAGTAAAATATTTTTGCTAAAAATATATCCCTAAAGTTATGATCACATAAAATATTGGAGCCAGGTCTGTTGCTAATAGTGTTATTTAAATGTTCTCAAAAGTAGAGAATGCAAAATAACACAGGTTTCTCCATGTTGGTGCTAGAACGTCAGGGTGGCAAACAGTCCCTGCGGGCAGCTCTGAACAACTGGTAAGCTCAATGAGTGACCAAGTGAAAGGAAGTGGAAACGACCAGGGCTAGCTCCAGGGAGCAAGGGTCCGGGAGGTGACCCGGAAGGGGTCTTTCAGAGACCACAGTCACTCAAAAGAAATGAGAGAATCTTCCTTTTTCTGGTAGGAGACCAAGTTAAATAGCTTTTAAAATCGCACAGGTCAGCCAGAAATGCTGGCACCTGTAATTCTAGCACTTTTGGAGTCTGAGGCAGGAGGATTGCTTGAGCCCAGGAGTTCATGACCAGCCTGAACAACACAGCAAGACCCCCAGTCTATACAAAAAAATTAAAAAATTAGCTGGATGTGATGTCACAAGCCTGGAGGACTGGCTACTTAGGAGGTTGAGGCGAGAAAAGTCACTTGAGCCCAAGAATTAAAGGCCGCGTTGAGCTACGACTGTGGCACTGCACTCCAGCCTGAGAGAGAGAGAGAGAGACCCTATATCTAAAACTCAATCCATCAATCAGGTCTTCAAAAGGAAGAAACGTTTAAGAAAAACAGCTTATCTGCTGGTAGGAATGTAAAATAGTGCAGCTGTTATGGAAAGCAGTATGGCAATTCCTCAAAAAATAAAACATAATTACCATATCATCCAACAATTTCACCTTTGGGAATAGACACAGAAGAAATGAAAGCAAGACTTGAAGAAAGATGTGCACATCCATGTTCAGAGCAGCATTATCCACAACAGCCAAGGGGCGAAAGCAACTGAAGCGTCCATCAGTGGATGAACAGATAAGCAAAGTGTGGTTTCTACACACACAATGGAATATTATTCAGCCTTAAAATGCAAGAAATTTTACATACAACATGGATGAAACCTGTGGACTCTATACAAAAGGACAAATATTGCACAATTCCACTTGAGGTATTTAGAATAGACAAATTCACAGAAACAGAAAGTAGCATGGTAGGTGCCAGGGGCTGGGAGAAGGGAAATGAGGGGTTAGTGTTTAATGGAGTCAGAGTTACAGTTTGGGAAGATGAAAAAGTTCTGAAGATGAACGGTGACGATGGCTGCACAGCAATGTGAATGTACCACGTATCACTGATATGTACACTTAAAAATAGTTAAGATGATACATTTTATGTTACAGATATCTTACCATACTTTTTAAAAATAGAAAACCAACTTTCTGGGCATTGTTTTCCTATCACTTCTAGAAACAGGTGAGGTGTAAGACCAGAAAAACGAGGAGGGTGCCTGGTCTTTTCTCCGTCTCTCTCCCTGGGCCGGCCAGCCCCTCACGAAGGGAAGATAAGCTACAGGACCTATCCCTGTTGTTAAGCAATGAATGACTGCATTGCACTTCCTAGAAAAACCCTTCCAATTGTAGAGCATCATAGAAAAAAAGATGGCTGAGATTTAAATTTCTGATTCATAGACAACTTCCACTAGTTTCACTGAGAGCCATGAAATGAATGAACAAATACAATGTACACAGGTCCAACTGACCCCTCAGCTCAGGAAACTGCCAGAAGTGGCAACTTAAATTACTGTTACAGGAGGTCATGGAGCAAGACCATGGTTTCTGAGGGAGCTCAGTTCTTTAAAGAAAAACCAATAAATCCATAAATGCTGATGCTATATCAAATATAAGAAGCTGCCAAAGAGCATGCCTATTGGTAAAGCCGTTGAGTATCTGCAAGGGCTGATGGCACCAAGGATCATATGAGCGCAGGAAGCACTCATGGCCCTACTGTAAATTAGACACTGGATGAAGAACAAGGAAGCAGGACAAACTCAATGGCATAATGAAGTCAGAACTTGGGGACCTCTTCTTGGCCTTCACCAGCCATTCCCAAGGAAATTCTATTTTAGGCAGACACCTGAAAAGATCACTTAACAGCAGGGTATACTAACTTTAAACAATAAAAGAGATATAAAGTATAACTCGCATACAAATGCACCCTTGAAACTGTTCGTGCTCTTCATGTATGGAGTTACAGCTGTTGAAAAGTTGTTCCGACACGTGAAGAGACTAAAATTCAGATTCTACATACACCAATCACTTGCATCTTACATTTTAGCAGCCGACTGTTTTAAGTCTTTTCTGTCATTGTGGCAGTATAGAAATGCTATCTCAACATGAAGAAATATTCCTTGAGGGCAAAGAGGAAAACATAAAACATACATAAGATTTGAATTTGACTTTTTAAAAACTATTGCAATTTGGTGAGATTTTCAATTAATCAAAAGTAATAATGATACTAATGGGGTTACCTCTAAAATATAGGAGGGAAAGTGCAATTTTTCAAAATAGTCCTATTTTTTTTTTAAGCAGTATAAAAAGACACAAAATAAAATTTAAAAGTTCCATATTTCCCTGTTTATAGAAGCTCATAAAACTTTACATTCTTTAGCTGACTCCTTACAAGGTTTTAATTTCTTTTCACAAAGACACAAAATTCTGAACCTTCTCAAGACTCTCTTTTATATACAGCCAGCTGGGTTATGACTTAACTGTAACTATGTTTTAAAACAGTGTTACTTCAATCCAACATTCCCTGATCTTTATGTAAATTTAGGTCAAAGAAGTGGGGAAATTTAGGAGAAACTATCCCCTACATAAGAACTGGACAGATTACAGTTATCGCTATCCCTCCTTGTCAATTAAAAACAAATAGGTGCTTGCTTCGGCACCACATATACTATTATAAAATTGGAATGATACAGAAAACACTGGCGTGGTCCCTGCACAAGGATGACACACAAATTCATGAAGCATTCCATATTAAAAAGAAAGCAAAAGCAAAAACAAAACAAAACAGATACGACAAAAAAAAAAAAAAAAGATGGCCAATAAGCAAGTGAAGAATCATTGGGGAAATGCAAATCAAAACTACAATGAGCTTTCACTTCACAGTCACTAGATGGCTAAAATCAAAAAGACAAGTATTGGTGTAGCAATTGGATTGGTATACCAATTCGACTGGTTTTGCTAATCAAAATAACAGGTATTGGTGAGGATGTGTTGAAACTAGAACCCTCGCACACTGCTGGTGGGAATGCAAAACAGGGCAGCTGCTATGGAAAATAGTCTGGCTGTTCCTCAAATGGTTAAACCCAGGTTACCGTATGATCCAGCAATTCCACTCCTAGATGCCCAAGGTTGAAAATATATGTTCCCACAAAAACTTATACATGAATGCTCTTAGCAGCACTGTTCATAATAAACAAAAATTGGAAACAATACAAATGTCCATCAACTGATAAATGGATAAACAACTGTAGAATACAAAGAACTACTATACATCAATTTTTAAAAAATGAAGTACGATCCATGCCACAGCATGAGTGACTCTTAAAAACACACTAAGTGAAAGAAGCCAGGCATGAGGATCACATAGAGCATGAATCCACTGCTGTGAAATGTTCAGAAAAGGCAAATCTCTAGAGACAGAAAGCAGACTAACAGTTCCCTAGGGCTAGGGGGTTGGATGGGGCAGAGTTCCGGGGTGATGGCTAAGGGATCCAGTGTTCTTTGGGGAAATAATAAAGATGTTCTAAAATTGACTATGGTGATGGATGCACAACTCTCAATATACTGAACACCACTGAACATTTTAAATGGATGAATCATATGATGTATGAATCATATCCTGATAAAGGTGCGTCTTTAAAAACAAGACAGCACATATCAGAAGGTACATCAATCCAAAGTTGAATTTCTCTTGAAAGTACCCTAATTTCAATACAGTTATCTTTCCAAAATATATCACTACCCCTAACATAGCAAATGCCCAAAAGCACTCCCAGCACTGCATATGCAGAAGAGAGGACAGCTAAGAATGGTAAGATGATTTCTTCATCAAGGGCCAGTTAAAGCTATTCTGCTTTAAAATTAAAGAGTACTCAAGGGAAACCTTTTGTCTGGTCAATAACTTTGGTTCATTCATTATGTTAGGCAAGGTCTGGATCCAAGGCCCAAGCCATCTATCCCAATTCATTCAAAGACATTTATTTTGCAGATGTTTTCCCACAAAATTTTCATCTCTGCTTTAACCACAAAGTTCTCAAGATCCAAGAAAAAAATAACAATTGGAGAAAAAAATCAGAGGAGGGATGGAAAAAGGTTAACAGGGATATGAAATTTTATTCATATTTAAAAATCGGCTCTGTTTAGGCCAGTCTAGTCATCTCGACAACATAGGAGATTTAAATTTTAAATATAAAACCTAGATAAACATTACATAAAGAGCACAGTGCAGAGTAGCTCTTGGTTTAACAGTGTGTTACACAGGAATGAATTCCTGCTATATTCCAAATACTAAGCACAGAACCAAGTCACATGGTCTCATTTAATCTTATTGTTGTTGCTGTTGTTGTTGTTGTCATTGTCGAGATGGAGTCTCACTCTGTCGCCAAGGCTGGAGTGCAATGGCGCAATCTCAGCTCACTGCAAGCTCTGCCTCCCGGGTTCAAGTGATTCTCCTGCCTCAGCCTCCTGAGTAGCTGGGACCACGGGTGCCTGCCACCATGTCCAGGTAATTTTTGTATTTTTTAGTAGAGACAGGATTTCACCATATTGTCCAGGCTGGTATCGAACTCCTAACTTCATGATCCACCCACCTTGGCCTCCTAAAGTGTTGGGATTACAGGCATGAGCCACCACACCCGGCCTCATTTAATCTTTTAAACAACCTAAAAGTTGAGTTTTACATGTGATCGCACTCATAATGTCCATCTTTGGACCTTGTTTCAAGGAAACAAGATTTCAACAGAAGCCCATCCTCATGCTCAGGCCCACTGAAGGGCTGCAGCCAATGCGAACGCCACCTGGAGTGCTATTAAGAAACCAACGCATTAAACCACCAGAAGCTGGGTATAAGGGAACCACAAGGTCAAATGTCTCTTTAGACCTCTAGCTTTCAAAGTACCGTCACCATGAATCATATTGAGAAATTCATTGTAAGTCATGACACAGTAAATGTGTGTAAAAAATATTTCCAAAAATACAACTGCAATTACAACCTGTGTCATACAATATTATTTGCTATTCCAGCCTCTCTGAAGACAGGGAGGGAGGAAAGTGGTATGGCTCACGGAACTGTCTTCAGGACCACTCGTGGCTCATGGCCTGCAATGTGAAAAACCACTGAATGTGCCAGCTCTGAACATCTCTCAGCACTTGTAATTCACCAGTCTCACTACATATCCCATCATCTATAAGCAGGTGACCCAGCGGAAGAATGGCACAGCCTACTGAAGACAACGGTTGTAAGGCAACATTCTGAAAGATGGAGTTCTGTCTCACACAACACAGTACATGCTTTGACTCACCTGTCTCCCCAAAGTAAGAAGACATTGGTCCAGGAATCAATAGAAGAAGTAGGAGTGGCCCCTCTCACTATTACCCTAATACTCCACTCTAAAAATTTTTGGTTTTCATCCCTGCTAATACAGAGGTCCTGATTTTAAGGAAGCTATTAAAGGGAGGCAGCAATGTTTCCAGTGAACTGGAAGGAGAGACTGCCACTGAGTCATTCTGGGCTCCTCAAGCCACTTAGCCAAGAGGCCAATGAGGAGGATACACTACCAGTGGGGGTGAGAGGACCCTGGGTTGCTGCCTCCCAAAGAGTCAGGAAGGATCATGGCTTCCTTAATCAGGGCAGCTCTTAGTACTTCTATCTCCAACAGTAAAAGTTAATGGAAAACCACAGCAATCCAAAAAAAGGCAGGACCACTGAGAATTTAGACCTTCAGGTACAGAAACCTCATCAGTTGAAGTCCTGGCTGAGTGCAAAGGAAACACGGAACAGGTAACAGGAGAAGAAAGATACAAATCTCAACTACTGCCAAGTGGCAGATAAGCATATTTCCTTCTTGCTTTTGGAGAGAGACAGAGAGACACAGAGAAAGAGAGAGAGGAGAGAGAGAGAGAGAACTAGAACCAATTTCTTCTTCTTCTTGCATTATTTTATACAAACATTGTTGAAACTTACCTCTACAATTTAACTCTGGATAACACAACATTCAAGCAGAACTTTAACTAAATTTAAGGAGGAATTAACAAAGCCCAGCAATAGGTAATGTGACTACCTCCCAGAGATGGATACACTAATGAGACTTTGTGACACCGCATTTTAGGGAGCTGGTCAGAACATCTTCATTTGTGTGAGAATGTTTATATTCTGTTAGACAAAAAGAAAGTAGTTTTTGTTGTGTGGAAGTTAAAATATGTTTAGGAAGATAGGTCTAGATACTGAATATTCAAAGGGGTGGGCTGGCCAATTATACAGGTATTCTCTCCCAGCTCCAACCATACCCTTCCAAACTCAGCTTTGTAACTCTGAAACCATTTCTGTTTTACCAGTTGGCTCCCTGTTAGGCTCTGCCACCAGGGGACACTAGAGGGAGACTAGCTCCTTCCCCTCTGCTTCCCGCTGGCTTTAGCTCCCAGTGTCACCCCAGCAACACTTCTTCACCAGGGCAGCAGCAGTTCCTCCTAGTGCAGCAGCTGAATCTGGCCTGCAGTTTTTCAGCACTTACAGAACCAGCCTTGTTACACTCTCCTCAGAAACAGGTGCACCATCACCCACACCTCAGAGGTCTGGGTTTCAGCTCTGTGGGGCCTCTCCTCTAAGCTGCTAAAGATTTAATAAAGATTTCACCCTATTTGCCCCCAGCTCTACAGTTGATGGCTGCTTCCTACAGCCACTACCTCTATGATATCATAGCATTTGCTTGTTATCTTTTCAGTTACCTACTTATTAACAACTTTATACCTAGTAACAATTCTTTATATTTAATTATCTCTGTTAAAATAAGTGGAATAACTTTTGTTTCCATGCTGGACCCTGACTTTGTATTACATTAGGTTATAAACAATTTTTAAAAACTAGGATCATCAAAGAATATATGAAAATGGCCATGAGCACATAAAAAGATGTTCAACATCATTAGTTTTTAGGAAAATGCGAATTAAAACTACAATGACATCTGACTACATATCTATTAGGATGGCTAAAATTTAAAAAGACTGACATAGTGAGTATTGGCAAGGATGCAGAGTAGGTGAAACCCTCATACACTGCTGGCAAAGCCACTTTGGGAAACAGCTACCACCTGACCTAGCAATTCCACCCCTAGGTATCCACCCGAGAAAAATGAAAACACATGTCCACACAAAGACTTGTATACAAATGTTCACAGCAGCATTATTCATGACAGCCAAAAACTGAAAACAAACCAAATGTCTATCAACTGGTAAATGGATAAACAAAATGTGGTTTATCCGGACAACAGAATGGAATACATTATTTGGCAATAAATAGGAATGAAGTACTGACACATGCTGCAAGCATAGATAAATCTCAAAAGGGACCAGATGTAAAAGCTACATATTGAGTGATTCCATTTATATAAAATGTTCAGAAAAGGCAAATCTATAGAGACAGATGAGTGGTTGCCTGGATTTGGGGGTACAGAGAAACTGCTAATGGGCATGAGACTTCTTTCAAGAGTAACTGAAATATTCTGAAACTAGATCATGGTGATGATTGCAAAAATGTGCAAATTTACTAAAACTCATGGAATTTTACATTTAAAATTCAGAGTACTGTAAAATAAAAGACTAGGAAAAATATTTCAAGAAAATCTAATGTCATAGGCATATGAAATACATCATAAGAAACCACAATGCACTGACATGCAAAAATGGAACATTTGTGTCTGTACATATATATAATTGCATGTAATAAATAGAGCAAGCCTAAGAACCAAACCATGTTAGCAAATGATGAAAGAACAGGTTTCAAATGCTTAAGGATAGATTTGGTAAGCGACATTAAAGAAATGTCCAGCTTAAGGGAAAGATGGTTTCACTGCTTCAAAACAGAACAGATGGGATAGTACCAGCATTCAGATCTAGCTGACATCATTAAAGATAAAGATTACATTTTTAAGTTGAGAAAATTCTCTCTTGTGAAGAAACAGGCTTTTCACTTTTTTCTTTAGGAATGCCTCTTAATAGTGACATTGCCAAGGAAGACAGACTAATGATGCCTCATTATAAAACCACAAAGCCTAACTGACCATTGGCAACAAATACAACCAAATACATCATGTACATCACTGAAATTGTGCTTGACTTTGAAAACAAATGTGACTTTGAACTCAGGTATCATCACAATGTACAAGTAAGGGAACTCTGAAGACGGAACCACTCCCCACACTTACTTTACCATTCAAAAACATGCAAATTCTTTTTTTTAAATGACTGACTCCAATTTTGAATTCATTTGTTGATTGCTGGATGATGATAAACGTTCATGCTTGCTACAGAGTTCAACAGGAAAAGAACTAATCTTTAGCCCAAAGTTCAATGCATTCATATTTTAAGAAGATTTTTCTCCAAAAGCCCATGTAAATTACCTCAGCAAAAATTAACAACATAGACTTTATAATAAGTATCTTATTTTCCGTAATTGATGTTTTCAAAAAAATAAGTATCTTTATCACTTTTAAAAATTAATTTCTGGTGCTTTTATAGCATAAAATTATTTTCTGCAATAGAATCCCAATTTGTAACATTGCCAAGGAAATGTCTATGAATTTAACAGAGATCACTTCAAATGTCACCCAGGAACTAATTAAGCCATGAGACGTGGGTCACCTGAACACTCTTCCATTACAGATGAAGTCTCAGAGAAATAAGCTAACTTAATCAAAGTCACCCAGCTGGTATCTGAAATACCAGCCAGGGCTCTCTGGCTCCAAAGTCCTTGCTCCTTCCAGCATGCCACATTAAATCCTGTTAACAATAATGAGGATAATATAAGGAAGAATTAAAAATCATAAAGTATTTATACACATAAGATTCTGAAGAATATGAACTTACAGTTCTTTACATAGTTACACTGGTTCCTTAATATAGATGTGGTCCTCTATTTGAGAAACCTAAAGCTAAGCTAGGTCTTTTTTCATCATCTGAAAGGAGCAGTATAAAACCACAGAGCTAAAGAGCACCGATGAAAATGTGCAGTAAGGGGTCAGGTGTCACTATTATTATCCCAGGTCCCCTAGCAAAACTTCTAAAACAGCAAAGGTGGTTCATGCATAGTCAATGTAAAGCTTTTGTTTTCAGGCTTGCTTCATTCCACTTTCTTCCATGGAAGACGAGGAATTATTCCTACTGTTCCTGATGAGAACCAGAGTAAATTCAAGGGCTGATGTCACAGCAGCCTGCTTAGGGCATTCCAAAACACACCTCTAAAGAGAGGGAGAGATTTAATTCCTTCAACTTCCACAAATGAATACACACAAGGACACTTCTGGGAAGATACGCTTCTTGATTTCATAATAGCCAGTACCTGGGTTAAATCTATTATGTAACCAAAGAAACATCCTGATAATTCAAATTTCCTGGGGAGAACTAATGATAACCCATCAGAGTCACCAATGTGGGTCACTGGAGGTCACCAGGAGATCAAGGTACAGGAAAATAACTAATCTTTAACCCAAAGTTCAATGCATCCATATTTTAAGAAGATTTTTCTCCAAAAACCCATGTAAATTACCTCAAAAAAAATTAACAACATAGACTTTATAATAAGTATCTTATTTCATGCTAATGCTAATTGGCTTCAGTCCAAGGAGTGCCAATGAGATTATACACTGTTAAAACTGATTCCGAGCTGGGTGCGGTGGCTCACGCCTATAATCCTAGCACTTTGGGAGGCCGAGGCGGGCCGATTGTCTGAGCTCAGGAGTTCGAAACCAGCCTGGGCAACATGGTGAAACCCCATCTCTACCAAAAATACAAAAAAAGTTAGCCGGAAATGGCAGTGTGTGCCTGTAGTCCCAGCAACTTGGGAGGGTGAGGGAGGAGAACTGCTTGAACCCAGGAGGCAGAAGTTGCAGTGAGTCGAGATTGTGCCACTGCACTCTACACTCCAGCCTGGGCAACAGAGTGAGACTCCATCTCAGAAAAAAAAAAAAAAAAAAAAAAAACTGATTCCAAAATTCAAATATACGCACTGCTAAAACCCCTCTTTGGGAAAGATAAGGCTGAGGCTACGTCCTTTTCCTCAACTGAAAGGGAAAGTACTATAAATTTATTAATTTATATGACATAAATTAAAACAGAGTTAGTGTTTTGTAGATTTCCACTGGAAATACCAAATCTGTACTAAATTAAAAGGAATTCTTGAAGAGTCTGTTTCCAAATATCACAAACTCTTGTATTTGGCAAACAGCAAGAATGTAAACTTATGTGAAAGTCTTTAATTTAGCAGATGTTTATTTAATTAAAAATTAACAGAAATCAGGAGTAGTGAGGTTACACATTGCCATAGTTCAAAGCTACCTAAAAATGAAAGTTTTTATTTCACTTCATTAAACACTTAGGAGCAGATTCAGTAGTCTAAGTAAGACACCACTGGCTTGTAGGAACAAATGTGTCAACAACTGTTAAAGAATAGTTCCTTGTTATGAAACCTTAAAATTCTAGGACATATGATGTTTTAAGACACCTGAATACAGGTAACAGATTTAAATAGACATAGCCACCTTGCTATCCATCAGGTGAGAACTAAAAACTAAAAAGCATTTTGATAACAGGTTTAATTTCTTACATATCATTTCATTCGGCCAGAACCAGTAGTACAGAAGGCAAAAAAACAAATATTCCACCTTAGTTCTAAAACAGAACATCTGAATATGAAAGACGGATAAGATTACAAGATACGGACTGCTCTGGAAGGATCAACCAGGACCAATAAGTAAAAACTCTAATAAGCAGTGTTGCCCTAAAATAGGATAAACCATGTGTGAGGGAATGAAAGTACTGCCCCAAGGAGGCGTTCACACATGAGCAGGAACGCCCGTGGGTGACGGAAGTATCACAAGGCAAAGGAACTAATGCCATCAACAATCCCTCCAGTCTTCAGTGGGATGGATTTTCCACATTGTAGATACTGGCAGTGAGTGCAGTTTCAGCCAGGCAAAATGGAAGCTCGCGCATCTCTGTGCAGGTGGTCTGAAGGGATGGCACAGAGGCCCAATATACCTAACCTGTAGAGGGTATATCTCACATCCCACCTATTGCAACAGTGATACAAGATGGTTAAAGACCAAAGTCACAGAGAACTGAGTGTCTGAACTAGGACTTCTACTCTCACATCCCCAGACTTCAGATTCGAATTATTTCCACTCTACCATGACGCTTTTCTGTCAGGTCCCAGAAGAACCTCAAATGCTCCCTACACATAAATGTGCTGAGTAAATAAAAGTTTTATATTTAGAGAGGAAAAAATAGAGATCAAAACGCCTGGCCAACTTCAGGGGGTCTGTGACATGGCTCTGATATGAAGACCGTGTCTTTTCTTCCAACTTCTGATCATGAAATATATTCAAACCAGCTGCTCCATCTAGTGGATTAATGGAAGATCCTCAGGATGAGAGAAAAGCACATTTTTAACACCGTTCAGCTCACACAACCCTAAAGCATTCATTTCCTATCCCATACTCATATCCAAATAGCAACACTATTATGAGATTATGAAGATTACAAGCTTTCAGGAGTCAAGGATGAATTCATTCCAACTGGTTAAAACTATATTCCAAATTTGCTTCCTCCCTCATTTCCCCAGTTTCCCCCAGTAAGTACAGAGTCAGCAAGGCAGGTCACATCACAAGTAATTGAGGTAAAAGCTCTCCGTAGCACACCCAGGAGGTGTAACTCCAACCTGACGCTGAAGCTCCCAGAGATTCCACAACCCCTTGATATACTGTGGTTACTAATCATCTTAAGCCTAAGACCTTCTTTCCAAAGAGAACAATATGTGGTGGGAAAAATCCAGGCTCAGAAGTCAGTCAGAATTCCTGGTTCTGTCAGTTTCTGACTGTTGTAACCTTGAGTCAGTCATTAAACTTCTGCCTCAGCTCCTCATCTGCAAAACATGGATAATGGCATATCCCTCAGGGGTGCCATGAGGATGGAGAGGTGACAAAAAGAACACACCTAGCACACTTCCTGAAACACCGCAGCACTCAAAGAACAGCAGAGACAGATAGGTGGACCTGAGTAGGCTCCAATTTAAGGGCCCTTTATCTCCTTTCCTTAATCTTCAAATTTCTACTTTAAAAAGGTAACAAGGCCAGGCGCGGTGGCTCAAGCCTGTAATCCCAGCACTTTGGGAGGCCGAGACGGGCGGATCACGAGGTCAGGAGATCAAGACCATCCTGGCTAACACGGTGAAACCCCGTCTCTACTAAAAAATACAAAAAACTAGCCGGGCGAGGTGGCGGGCGCCTGTAGTCCCAGCTACTCAGGAGGCTGAGGCAGGAGAATGGCCTAAACCCGGGCGGCGGAACTTGCAGTGAGCTGAGATCCGGCCACTGCACTCCAGCCTGGGCGACACAGCGAGACTCCGTCTCAAAAAATAAAAATAAAAAAATAAAAAAGTAACAAAAATGGTGAGCAGAGTTGCTAGAAGACATAGAGATGCGTAATAATAAGGAACAGTGAAGGAACTGTTATCGGTGTGGCCAGCACACAGGCAGTAAAGGTGGATGCCAGGAGTTGAGGTGAAGCAGACAGGCAGTTCCTTGCAAGCCATATGAATGCATTTGGATGTCATCCAGCAACCAATGTGGAACCACCGGATTATCCTCCCATTACCCCAATCTGTCATATTCTAACACTGCTCCAAAACTTTCACTGTCACCTACTTCCTCAAGAATGAAGTGGAACAGTCTTAACGAGGTGGGTTTCTGAATCTGTGTTCCTGTTTTCTGCCTCAGCTTCCCATTTGGTATGTCAACTTTCATGTGCAGGTTTGCTCAAGACACGTGCTTTAAGTGCAGAAGAAAAGTCAAATTCAATAACATCAATTATGAAACTCAAGTTGTGTCATAACTCTCCATCTCTCAAATTTGAATGAGATTTAATATTAGCAAACATCCTGAACTCCAATCAAACATAACGCAACACAAAACATGAACACTATCAGAGACTGATGAATACCTCCCTCACCCCAACATCTATCCTTCCCTTTTGATATAGTAATAGCAGTGTTGGTGGGCTTCTGGCTACCCAGCCAAAGACTACATTTCTCAGCCTCTCTTGCACTAAAGTGTGTCTACCAGACTGGGTTCCAGCTAATGGGATGTACGCATTAAGTGATGTGTGTAATTTTAAAGTCATGAACTTAAATGGGAAGTACACCATTCCCTTACCATCTCCCTTTTCTGCTACAAGGAAGTACTATGTGGAAAAGGGCAGAGCAACAAGATAGAAGGAGCATGGGGCCCCAAAATAGTAGAGTCATCAATCAACCCTGAACTGTTTACACTTGGACTAAGAGGAGACCTAACTTCCAGCCTTTATAAGGCATTGTTTTTTGATCTTTGTTAAAGTATATCCTAACTGTGATGGTTTCTTTTATGTGTCAACTTGGCTAGGCCACAGGACCCAGATATTTGGTCAAACACATGTGGATACTTCTGTGAAGGTAATTTTTAGATGAGATTAACATTAAATCAAGAGACTGAGTAAAAGAGATTGCCCTCCACAATCTGGGAGGGCCTCATCCAAGCAGTCAAAGACCTTAAGAAAAGGACTGACCTCTCCTGTGGAGGAAGAAATTCAGACAACAGAGTCACTTTGAACTCCAGCTGCAACATCAGCTCTTCTCTGGGTCTCCAGCCTGTCAGCCTTCCAGCCTGCCTGCCTGCCCAGCCTAGCCTAGCAATTTTGGACTTTTAAGCCTCCATGATTGTTTAAGCCAATTCCTTAAAATAGAAAGACAGAAAGAAACATATGGATACATGGCTATATAATATATACACACATACACATCTTACTGATTCTGTTTCACTACAGAACCCTATTACACGTTTACAAACTAAATATTTGTGCTCCATACCGCACCAAATTCTTATGTTGAAATGCTAATCCCAACGTGATGGTACTTGAAGGTGGGAACTTTGGGAGGTAATTACGTCATGAAGGTGAAGCCCTCGTGAATGGGTAGGTTTAGTGCCCTTATAAAGAAAAGGCCTGAGAGCTTGCTAGCTCTCTTTCTGCTATGTGAGAATACAATAGAAGTCATCCATCTGCAACATGGAAGAAGGTCCTCATCAGAACCCAACCATACTGGCACCATGATCTCGAACTTCCAGCCTCCAGAACTGTGAGAAATAAATCATTGTAGTTAGTAAGCCACCTGGTTGACGGTTTTTTGTTTTGTTTCATTTTTGAGACAGAGTCTTGCTCTATCACCAGGCGGGAGTGCAGTGGCGCGATCTCGGCTCACTGCAACCTCTAACTCCCTGATTCAAGTGATTCTCCTGCCTCAGCCTCCTGAGTAACTGGGATTACAGGCGCCTGCCACCACAGCCGGCTACTTTTTGTATTTTTAGTAGAGACGAGATTTCATCATGTTGGCCAGGATAGTCTTGATCTCCTGACCTCGTGATCTGCCCACCTCGGCCTCCCAAAGTGCTGGGATTACAGGCGTGAGCCACTGCACCTGGCCAATGGTACTTTTTTATAGCAGCTGGAGCTAAGACACTAACACTGAAACAACTAAGAAATCTGAAAACAAACATTTTGTCTATTCAACAAATATTTGGACCTAATATGTGCCAAGCATAGTACAGGCTCTGCAAATATAATTGAGAATAAGATACAGTTTCTGCCCTTATAGAGCTTAGACTCTGATGGACTTTTTATGACTTTAGACTACAGTATTTTTTTAAAAGACAACAACATGAATGTACTTAATGCCATTGATTTCTACACTTAAAAGTGGTTAAAATAGTAAATTTTATTATGGATATTTCCTTACAGTAAAAAATTGCAAAAACAGAAGAAAATTATTCAAAAGAAACAAAATTTAATTCAGTGATTTAAGGTTTTCAAATCACATACCTGATTAAAGATTTGTATCCAGATATATAAAGAACTTTCAAATCTCAATAAGAAAACCAATAAAAAATACAAAAAAGATTGGAACACTTCGCCAAAAAAAAAATACACAGAAAGCAATACATAAAAGATGCTCAAAATTATTACTAATCAGGGATATTAAATTTAAAAATGAATGAGATACTCCTACCTACTTATTAAATGACTACAATTAAAGACTGGCCATACAAAGTGTTGGCAAGGATGTGGAGCAAATGAACTCTCATACTCTGCTGGTGGAAATATAAAACGGTATAACTACCTTGGAAAACAATCTTGCAGTTTTGTAAAAAGAATACATTTACCAGCTATACAACCCAAATATTCCACTGCTATTATATTTACCCAAGAGAAATTAAAGCACATATCCATACAAAAATTTGTACACAAATATTCATGGCAAGTTTATTGGTAATAATCAAAACCTGGAATAAACCCAAATTTCCATCAACAAACTGACTGATAAATTATGGTACATAGCCACATAATCAAATGAATTCATCAATATAAAGAAATGAACTACTGATACATACAACAACATGGATGCATCTCAAATTATGTGAAGAAGACAAAAAAGTAGAGTTCATACTCTGATTCCATTTTTATAAAAACTAATTCAGAGTAACAGAAAGCAGATCTGTGTTAGATTACCTAAGGATGAGGAAAGAACAGGAAGGACGGATCATAAAAGGCACAAGGAGACTTTTGGGGGTGATGAATATGTACATCATCCTGAATGTGGTAATGGTTTTACAGATGTGTATATAGTTAAAACTTATCAAATTGTATATTGTAAATATGTGCAGTTTAATGTACATCAATTATCATCAATAAAGTGATTTGAGGGGAAAACTGTCTTTAAGGTAATATTTTCACACAACAGCTTCTCAGATTTACGCTTACTTGTTTTAGCGTGAATCTATTCAGACTCTAAAGTTCTCAAAATATCCTAGTATTTATAATTAACTGGAAATAACTATTAAGCTGAAAAACTGGCTTTATGCCACCTGTTATTTTATTTTATTTATTTATTTATTTATTTATTTATTTATTTATTTATTTATTTATTTATTTATTTTAGATAAGAGTGTCACTCCTGTTGCCCAGGCTGGAGTGCAATGGCATGACCTCGGCTCACTGCAACCTCTGCCTCCCAGATTCAAGGGATTCTCCTGCCTCAGCCTCCCGAGTAGCTGGGATTACAGGCATCCACCACCACGCCTGGCTAATTTTCTGTATTTTTAGTAGAGATGGGGTTTCATCATATTGGCCAGGCTGGTCTCACCTGACGTCAGGTGATCCACCCACCTCAGCCTCCCAAACTGCTTGGATTATAGGCCTGAGCCACCACGCCCGGCTTATGCCACTTTCAACTCAAAACCAGCTTCTGATAAAAGGGAAGAAGAACTCATATTTCACACTCTGTCCCTTGAGAAACAAAAGGATTTCAGTTTTCCCACGTGCCATTTGTGGCATCTGTCTTGGGAAAGCACATTTACACTCAGCCTGTGTACATGTGTATTCTTTGAAGAGGGATTACGAAAGGGAAGGATAAGTAGTACCTAGAAGTTATTGAGCATGTGGGGATAAACCAAAGTCCTCCTAATTCCACTATAAGAATTCCTTAAAGTGCAATGAAAAACTCACAAATATAAGATCTAACGGATGTCTTGGAAGCTATGCATGTTTACTGCATGACATTCATTATTCCACATCATCTTCTGAGTGTAAAACATTAAATAACTTAACTATTTAATCCACTTGATTTATATCCGCCTACTTTCCTAGGGAATTTCTAAACAAAATTCTGTGCTATTGCATTTACTATATCCGGCACAGAGTACAAAAGCTGTCAGAAAACATCTTTTACGGATTAATTTTTTAAGGCACTATTCTAAAAGCAACATCTGTTTGGGTAATAGGTCCAGTAAATAAAATACTTTTTGAAGTTAGAAAATTTATGGTTTTGTATACAAAACAATTATGTTCACAAACTACAATACATAAGGCAGGAGTCTTAAGTCATGGCACTCCAGCTCACAAAATAAAACCTATAATTGATGGGTGTGAAAATGGCTCTACAATCGAACTTTTAAGTACACTATTGCCATCCATGACTCAAGGGAAGAAAACCATTCTTTCCTTTCTTAATACTTGAAAGTTACTTTATTTTTTAGTACTAAAAGAAAATCCTGCTCTTATATGAAACTGTGGGAAAATGTTACAAACAAGAAAATGTGTTAGAAAGTCATGTGTGTAATATTTTAATTTAATATCAATAATAAAAAAAAAATCGTGGCTATTCTCTGCAAAATGATGCCATCGGGTTACCATTCTCTCAACAAGCACTGTGCTAGGTGGTATCAATACAGTGAATTCATTCCCATACGGATCTCTGTCTAGTAGAGAAGTTTTCTATAAGAGGTGAAGAGGAGCCCATTCTTGGGAACAGATTGAGTGTTTCCCTTTGCTCAACCATCAATGCAGTAACACCATTAAGAGCTGAGCACCATTATACCTTGAACACAAAATCCTATCTGGACTGTCCTATGAAGTTAAAAATTTCTGACAGCACTGAGGGTGGACAGCCCTGATTTGAGGAGTTACAGCTCCACCTCTTACTGGCATGTAATCCTGAACAAGTTACTTAACTCCTCTAAGACTCAATTTTCTCATCTGTCAAATGGGGACAGTAACAGTACCTACCTCTAGCATATTAACTAACGTGAGCTATTGCCATATAGTTCCCCCATGAAGTGAATGCCGTGTTTCCCAAAACTCATATGTTGAAATCTAATCCCCAATGTAATATTTGGAGACAGGGCCTTTGGGAGGTGACCAAGCCCTGGGAATAGTGCCCTTATAAGAAGAGGCAAGAGAGTGTTTGCTTCATCTCTCCCCCACCCCTACCCCATGTATGGATACAACGAGAAGTCACCATCTTCAAACCAGCAAGAAAGCCCTCCCCAGGCACCAGATCTGCAGGTACCTTGATTTTAAACTTCCAGCCACCAGAACTGTGAGAAACAAAGTTTGTGTTTAAACCATCCAGCATATGGCATTTTGTTACAGCAGCCCAAACTAAGGCAAGTCCTTTTTATAACACAGTCAACAGGAGCAATAATCTATCAGTACTGCTAAGACCCAAATGGAAACTGAAAAAAAAAAAAAAAAAAAAAAAACCTCATGCTGACTTTCTGAGAAACCAATAATATCATAGTCAGAAATATGTAAATTTTTTAAAAATTTGTACATGGGTGTACATAGTGATTATAAAAATAAAGCATTCTACTTTAAAACTCAATCCAAATATTATACCAGATTTAGTGACAGCATAAATCATTCATGGATCCCCCAGAATTCAAAATGTCATTCACCAGACATCTATGGAGCACTTCCACTGTGCGCCAGACAAGGGAGAGGATACACAGAGGCAAGAGCTGTCCCATCCTACAGGAGTCCATGACAACAGAGGGTGGAAAAATTAGGAGGGAGGGAGGACACAAATCATAAGAGGATGTATTTGACCAACCCGTTCCTGACTCCTGGTCCACCCAGGACCCCCCAGAGCATGGCTAATGAGACTATTCCCTAAGTCAGCAACGTAACAAAAGATGTCTTTATTCCACTAAAAGCAAACAAAATGAAAACTGGTTTGGCAGCCCACACACGTTTGAAGAGTTGGTTTTCTGGTTCCTAGTCATTCTATTAATACCCAAAGTGGGCCCTGCAGAACCTTTTATTCAGAGGTGTCGAAGAGTCATCAGTCAACAGTGTGGAGCTACTGTGTATAGGACCACTGGACATGTGTGGCCAGAGCACCTATGAAAGGAATACTGGAGGCATGAAGAAGTTCAAGCAGGACAGCGGGTAGAAATAAGACGCTTTCTCCTCCTACTCTGCTAAAGAGAACATGAAATGGCAAGCAGATGCATTTTGCCCCCTCATTTCTTTACACTCTCCTGTACTTTTAAAATGTTCTACTGGCCAAGCACGGTGGCTCACACCTGTAATCCCAGTACTTTGGGAGGCCAAAGCAGGTGGAGGGCTTGAGTCCAGGTGTTCAAGACCAGCCTAGGCAACATGGTGAAACCCTTTCTCTACAAAAAATAGAAAAATTAGCCAGATGTGATGTCATGTGCCTGTGGTCTCAGCTACTTAGGAAGTTGAGGTAGAGAATCGCTTGAGCCCTGGAGGTCGAGGCTGCAGTGAGCTATGATCAGGCTATGACATTCCAGCCTGGGCAACAGAGTAAGACTGTATCCAAAAAAAAAAAAAAAAGTTTTACCACAAGCTAAGAATGAACTACACTGTCTAAAACCATCACTCCCTAGAGATAGACAGCTTAGTGCAGGCCACAAGGTGCCTGAAGTATACTTCCTACCATCAGGATACAGATGGAGACTGCAGTAGGTTAGATGGTGTTCCCCAAAAAGGTTATGTCCACATCCTAACCACCAGAATTTGTGAATGTGACCTTATTTGAAAAAAGAATCTTTGCAGATACAATGAAAGATCTTGAAATAATATCATCCTGAATTACCCAGGTGAACCCTAACTCCAATGACACATATGCTAATAATTTATGACAGAGATGCAGAGAAGGTCACGTGAAGACAGAGGCAGAGATTGAGGTGACATGGCCACCAGCCAAGAACCACCTCCAGAATCTGGAGGAGGCAAAGAAGAATTCTCTCCTTAAGTCCCCAGAGAGAGAACAGCCCTGCCAAGCTTCAGACTTCTGGTCTCTTAGAAGTGCGAGAGAATAAATTTCTGCTGTTTTCAGCCACCAGGCTTGTGATAATTTGTTACGGCAACCCTAGGAAACAAATACTGAGACCAATATGATTACCATGGGACCAATATGGTTAATACGGGAAACTCTGGTTGGAAGAATTTTCTGGTGGCCTTTAACTGGCAGCCTGCGATAAGTCAGGCCCCTTTACAAATTCTGTTACAGACAGTAATTCTAACAATTCTAACAGGTATTACCTCTGTGCTACAAATAGTTACTGATGCACCAAAAGTTAACTGCCTTGAGATCAGGCAGCAAGATGTGGCAGGGTAGCATGTTGTGAGATTCCTGTGAATCCGGTCTTTTTTATTCCCTTCCATGCCTTCTGTCCAAAACATGTCCAGCACAAGTACACTGTCCAGCCTCCTCTTCCTGCACACCAGTTGCCTCCCGTCAGCCCTGCTGAATGGGGATCCTTCCCAGATTTCTAAATGGGGGACACGAGTCCCAGTGTCTGCTTGGATGTCAGGGAAGACAGTATCGCTAGCATCCCAGACAGAGCAGGTTTAGGGGCAATGACTGACTTTAGTTTAGGACATGGATTGGAGGTGCCTAAGGGACATCTGGTGTAGGGGCCAGCAATCTCCCGTCAAGAGACGAAAGAACGTGAAAATATTTTTAAACTTCGATTGAAATATGTTAACACCAATAAGTTACTATTCCCCAGGCGTTTACATTTTTAGACATTTTACTTTCAACTGTGGAACAGTAAGATTTGTCACAGTTATATAAATGGGCCAAAGGGTGTCCCTAGGTAGTTTATTTCTTCACTGCAGGTGGAGACCAGTTAGCACAAAAGCCCTCTAGCGTCAAACTCAACTTTTTATACATCCAATTATTTTAAAAATAGCCCACAACAGGCAGATCTTTTGCCATGTATCCTGCTTCACATACCCATTGAAATCTTGCCTGACAACTGTCACCCACTGACAAGAGGCCCCGGGCAGCCACGGCCCTTCTGAGCTCTCTGACGCAGAGACTCCCACAGCACTGCTGAGTGACATCATCTAGGCACATGGCACCACCTAGACATAGCCCCTTCTGAGTGGTGGCCCCAGATGGCCTCAGCTCATGAGGGACATCCCCTCTCAAGCAACCCTGTCCCACCGCCATCCAATAAAGCTCATGGGCCACTGCCTCTCAGGGTCACGTCTTCTTCCCTAGTCAGCTCCAAATCCCTGGAAGCCCCTACAGTGACCTCAGTAGGACTTTTAGGCAAAAGGAAGAAACTGGGGAAGATATCATCAGTCTGTTCCTTGCCTCAGAAATCAAATGTCTCTTCCAGCTGACCCTGAAGACAGCCCACCCTCAGTGAACAGCTGTAGGCTGCCTGAAGCCTGGGCGTTTGTGGGGAATCCACCCGTCCCAGAGGCACCCCTGCCCCAGCCCAGAAACCCTAGGCAGGCTGTCTTCTCCCTGCCTAGAGAAGGGCCAGCCCATCTGTTTCTCTACGGTCTCGTGTCCTGGGAAGTCAGCCCCTCTAGCTTTCCATCCGTTGCCATGCAGAACCCAGGAGCAGAGCACTCAGACACTTGCAGGTACGTTGGGGAGAGAGGGAGGCTGCCAGATCCACAAACAGGACCCAAGAACAAGATGAGATGCATCGAAGTGCAGCTGCCAAGGCCATCTATTTTCCTGTCCACCAGGGGAAGGGAAGGGAGCCGAGGACATCCCAGAGGGAACATGGGATCTAAAGTAATTGCTAATAATGAAGGATAACTTATTCCTTTACCCTGCCTCATCTCACCCACATCCTTTCCACAATCAGCCCACTCCCTCGAGGCCCTCCATGATGGGATGGCCAGCTTCAGTGTTTGCTTGTCCCTGCCCACTGCCCTACATATGCCACTACTGTAGGCAGGACAATACTGGTGTGACCATCCCTCCACGCCAGCCTCAGAAGAGCACCTCATACACTGCCTGGCGCCAGAGGCCTCTAATAAAAGTTTGCTGAATAAATGAATGAATGTGAGTCACTCACTTACCATTTGTATTTAATCACCATGTAACCCAATTGTGATTCTTATTTACATGGAAGATTAGCTCTGCTCTAAAGTTATCTGCTAACAATAGCTCAGGGAGGCTCAGCCATGGTTTGCAGCTTACAAGGCATGTTCAACTGCTCATGCGACATTGCTGAATGTTCTTAACAGGAAAGCCAGGACCAAGCCTGTGTATTCACTGCCCTGAGTTTTATTAAGCAAATTAATCTTAAACACAGACATTGAGTGAAGCCACCAGCCAGCCTCCTGTAATTGATTCTGGTGGAATCACTGAATCAAGAACACTGCAGGCAGTGGGTCTTATTCATGTTTGTTCCCTCAGCAACCAGCAGGATGCCTGGTATACAGTAGGACGTCAACAAATGCTCATTGTGAAGTTCTTGAAGCTGCAGATGCTTCCTATAGCGGAAATATTTTTCAGCCTCTAGAGACCACAGATGTCTACCACCTGAGCACCCCAACCAGACCCACACCAATGAGGACCACTACACGGTGGCAACTAGAAAGGAACACCAGATTATTATGTATGAACACCAGGACTGCTTCCTAGCTCTTACTTCGAAGTGATACAGACTACTCACTAACACTTTATAAATGTGCAAATTTTGCCACCAAAAACAAATGAATTTGGAAATACAAAAGTTTAGAACAAAAAGCTACTGAGCTAATTTAAAAGACACATACTTTGGGCTCCCTTATTAACAATGTGTTGAAGACAAGAGCAATCATTCTCCCCAAACTACAATACAGTGCTTAAAGCCGTAAGTAAAAGAAAAACCAAAATGACCGTCACCTGACTGTACAGCCAGGTTCTTCCATCACATGCACAAGCTCCTCCATTCCTTCCTATCCGTGTTTCTCAGGAGCAGGACAGGATTTTACCATACTGAGAACAAAAGGGAACTCCCACCACAATTCCAGCCCATAGGCATATTCACCCACAAACCATTCAGTAGTATCCAAGTTGACAGACCTTCAAGAGATGTCTCACTAAGAGGATGTGGTGGAAAGGGAATCCCTGCATGCTGTTTGTGGGACTGTAAATTAGTGAAGCCACTATGGAAAAGAGTATGGAGGTTCCTTAAAAGATTAAAAATAGGACTAGCATATGATCCAGCAATCCTACTACTGGGTACCTGCCCAAAGAAAATGAAATCGGAGTGTCAAAGCAACAGCTGCACTCCCATGTTCATGGCAACACTATTCCCAACAGCTAAGATATGGAATCAACCTAAGTGGCCATCAGTGGATGATAAATGGAGAAGGAAAATATGGTGTATATACACAATGGAATATTATTCAGGCGCAAAAAAGAAAGAAATCTTGTCGTTTGCAACAACATGAACATAGAGGACATCATGTTAAATGAAGCAAGCCAGGCAAAGAAAGGCTAATACCACATGACCTCACTTAGATGTAGACTCTAAAAAAGTCAAACTTACAGAAGCAGAGAGTAGAATAGGTGGTTACCAGGGACTGGGGATGGGGTTTGGAGAGATGTTGGTCAAAAGATACAAAATTTCAGTTAGCTAGGGGAATAAGTATAAACATGGTGACTACAGTAAATAAATAGCTGAGAGTAGATTTGAGTTCTCACCACAGAAAATGTTATGTGAAGTACTGCATATGTTATTTAGCTTGATTGAACCATTCCAATTTTAAAACATCATGTTGTATACCCTAAATATATGAAATTTTTGTCAATCAAAAAAATGTATATATAAAAAGAGATGCCTCACTAGCTTAATCATCTCTAAAAAAAAAAAAAAAAAAAAAAAAAACAGCAACTGGTGTGGTGGTTCACATCTGTAATCCCAGCACTTTGGGAGACCGAGGAGGGCAGATCACGAGGTCAGGAGATCCAAGACCATCCTGGCTAACACAGTGAAACCCTGTATCTATTAAAAATATTTTTTTAAAAAATTAGCCGGGTATGGTGGCAGGCGCCTGTAGTCCCAGCTACTTGGGAGGCTGAGGCAGGAGAATGGGGTGAATCCTGGAGGCAGAGCTTACAGTGACCTGAGATTCTGCCACTGTACTCCAGCCTGGGCTACTGAGCGAGACTCCGTCTCAAAAAAAAAAAAAAAAAAACAGCATCACTGTCTCTGAAATTCACAAGACAACCAGGAAATATCTTAAGCAAAGGCGGAAAAGGCAGAGATGTATGCCCCAACACTGAGCCCAGGCTCAGCACAGGGCAGAACAAGCCGAGTGACCTCCCATCTGGCATATCTTCACCTGGAAGGTGGGACGCCCACCAACAGGTTTTGCTGGAATGATGCCCTCCTGCTTTGAGTAGGAGGATCCTTAACTCCAGGGCCATAACACATTGCACAACCAAGGGCTTGGCCTGGGCCTTGCCACTCATCCATCAGAGATTAACAGAGGAAGTAGTTTGTTGGTTTTGAGGTTTCCAAAAGGAGGAAGGATTTTGCACCCAGTATGCTAACCTCCTTAGCGGCTCTCCGGAAAACAGCACTTAAAGGGTTGCCCAACCTGTGGGACTTGTCTTGACAGTAAACACCTCACAGAACATGCCTGGTTATGAGGGGGCACACCTGACAGGAAAGTCCAGGACTCACAGATGGGGGGCCTTGAAGAGCCACTGTGAATCACTGCTGAGTTATCACATACTGTGTGTACGTGCATGTGTGTAAAATAAACACACAACAGCCTGAAAACCTGTTTTATTCAGACTATAAGCTCAGATACCAACATCCGCCTAGATCTATCACTTACTTTATTTTCATTCTTACATCTAACTCCTGACCTCTTAACTCTCCTGAAGACATCACCAGAAATGTCTCATACTTCATGCCTGCGTTTAAGGTACAAAGTGTAGCTTTGGGTAGGTTTTTAAAAGGTTCCTGTTCAGGTTATGCTCCAAAGGAAAGCCCATCTTGATATTTCCTCTCCCGTAAGAATGAGCGTGAAGAGAGCCAAAGTTGGGTGAGTCCAGGTTTTATCTCCTATCTCTAATGATTAAAAGACAAAATATTTATTTAAAACACTGCCAAACAGCCACTGACATCTGTGCAATTTTCAGTGGCTATGTTGGACATATCCATGGGGGTCAAATAAATAAAAATGGCCAAGTCTATGAGTAAACTTTTCCTCATGGTAAAGTTTCCCAAGATGATGTGCTAATTGAAATACATGCCAACTAATCCTAGAAGTAGCGCCTATTTACAAAATTTTAAAAGTACTTATTTTTTATTTCCTCAGAAACACAGCCTTTTCTGTGTACAGGTTCAGGCTCTCTCTGGATGGGGCAGAGAACCACAGGCTGACAAGTATGAGCTGCCATTGCAGCACACAAGCATGCCTGTTACCGTCAGGGTCCCCAGGTTAGAATAAGGAAATTGTCTTTCTACTTTTAAACCTTTGGGGCCTAAGAACATCGTCTTGGTCTCATTTATTTTCACTCCTTAGATGTTGTCTGAAAATAATCAAAGTCAAGTCAAACTTTTTCTGAGAATCAGTGGTTCTAATCTTTTTTTTTTTTTTTTTTTTTTTTTTTGAGACAGAGTCTCGCCCAATCGCCCAGGCTGGAATGCAGTGGTGCAATTCTGGCTCACTGCAACCTCTGCCTCCCACGATCAAGCCATTCTCCTGCCTCAGCCTTCTGAGTAGCTGGGACTACAGGTGCACACCACCACACGCGGCTAATTTTTTTGAATTTTTAGTAGAGACGGGGTTTCACCATGTTGGCCAGGCCAGTCTCGAACTCCTGACTTCAGGCAATCCGCCCACCTCGGCCTCCCAAAGTGCTGGGATCACAGGCAGGAGCCGCTGCGCCTGGCCCTAATCTTGAAGCACCAGCCTCAAGCAACCACCTTTCCAGAAAAGGGTCCCTGGGTACAAACTCAAAGTATTGTTCTCCCTCCCTTTCACTCACTTTTTACAACTCAACTCAGTTCCTGCCCTCCTGTATAATACTCAACAGCACAGCTCCAAGGAGTCAAATCATGGGCTCTGACACAAAGTTGCACCCTGGGCAGGCCTCCAGTTTGGGGGCAGCACCAGGGACCACAATGGCAGCAAAATCATGAATCAAACACTGATCTCCGACAACAGTTCTCACTGAGAACATATTCCATTGTATTTCGAGGTTCTGGAAAATCTTCATATGGTGTTTAAAAGTGTTTACGTGCTGTTTCTTGGTTTATGGTTTTATCTATTTGTTTTGTTTTGTTTCTGCGGGCTCAAAGCCAACAGCAGGATTGTCACCAAGTTTCCCATTTTGGAGTAAGAAGCACACCCGAAGACAGCCAACCTGGAGACAGCCTGTGTGTACCCCAGCTGCGGAGCTGCCACAGTTCCCATTCCGCTCTGCTACTGCTCAGCTTCTCACCACTCTTATTTGTCCCTACTCTAGAAAAGAAAATAAGAAGGAATTTTCAATAATGCATGCTCTGTGCTCATCAGTGTTCATCAACGTAACAAGTACATAACAGGCCAGGTGCGGTGGCTCAAGCCTGTAATCCCAGCACTTTGGGAGGCCGAGACGGGCGGATCACAAGGTCAGGAGATCAAGACCATCCTGTCTAACACGGTGAAACCCCGTCTCTACTAAAATACAAAAAATTAGCCGGGCGTGTTGGCGGGTGCCTGTAGTCCCAGCTACTCGGGAGGCTGAGGCAGGAGAATGGTGTGAACCCGGGAGGCGGAGCTTGCAGTGAGCTGAGATCCAGTCACTGCACTCCAGCCTGGGCGACAGAGCGAGACTCCGTCTCAAAAAAAAAAAAAAAAGTACATAACTAAAAATACAATAATAGGGCTTATCATGGAAAGCAAGGGTGGCCTGGCTCACACACTCCACTCCCAACCCTGCTCCTCAGAGGCAATTCCCTTCCATATTTTGGTGTTTCTTCGACAGTGTTCACTCCCCTCCTGCTGCCCCATAACGTTAACGTACAGATTTCTCAATTGTATCCTTTCCAGATATCTTCAACTGACTTTCTGCTATGACACATGGGGACAGCTCACAGGCAACACTCCCATCCTCACAGTGCCACTATTTTTCTTTTTTTTTTTTTTTTTTTGAGACGGAGTCTCGCTCTGTCGCCCAGGCTGGAGTGCAGTGGCCGATCTCAGCTCACTGCAAGCTCCGCCTCCCGGGTTTATGCCATTCTCCTGCCTCAGCCTCCCGAGTAGCTGGGACTACAGGCGCCTGCCACCTCTCCCGGCTAATTTTTTGTATTTTTTAGTAGAGACGGGGTTTCATCGGGTTAGCCAGGATGGTCTCGATCTCCTGACCTCGTGATCCGCACTATTTTTCATTCTCTGCAGTTCTCTTTGTAACTGTAAGCACTAATATACTTGTACCTTTATTATTCCATCACTGACCACTCACTGCTCAGGACTTCCCACTTTGTTTTTTTTGTTTGGTTTTTGTTTTGTTTTGTTTTGTTGTTTTTTTTGAGACAAAGCCTTTCTGTCGCCCAGGCTGGAGTGCAGTGGCACGATCTCGGCTCACTGCAAGCTCCGCCTCCCAGGTTCACGCCATTCTCCTGCCTCAGCCTCCCGAGTAGCTGGGACTACAGGCGCGCCCACCACTACGCCCGGCTAATTTTTTTTTTTTTTTTTTTAGTAGAGAGGGGGTTTCACGGTGTTAGCCAGGATGGTCTCAATCTCCTGACCTTGTGATTTGCCCGCCTGGGCCTCCCAAAGTGCTGGGATTACAGGCGTCAGCCACCGCACCCGGCCAGGACTTCCCACTTTGTAAGGTAAAGACATCAGCACCAAAAAGTGAAATTCAAATCCTTGACATTAAGCTCTGCTACAGCAGAGCTTAATAAACAGCAAAGCTTAATAAGCTGAATAATCATAACTAGATAAATAATACAATGAATATAATAATAATAAACAGCCGAATAAGTCTGACTGTGTTCGTGTTTAATTGTTTGTTTGGTTATTTTCTGTATGGCTGAGAATGGAAAGAAAATGAATAGTTAAAAATACGATTTGGCATTGTACAGATTTCAATCACTCTGTTTTCTGGACCCAACAGAATCATCAATGACTACCCTTACTCAATTCTTTCATTACTCAAGAATTTTGGAGATGAAATCGAACTATGAAACGAAAATTCTTAAATGGTAATACTGAGTTCATCTGAGTATGTTTACAGTACTTCTGAATCCACATACCTTACCAGCCCTCACCTTCCAACCTCAGAATATCTGGCTAAAAAGGAGGTAGCAGGCAATGCTGCAGGCTGCTCCTTGGACAGGGGCAATGTGGTCAGCCTTGTTGTCGGGAGGCATGGTGTGGCCACGGAGTAAGGACATCTTAGAAAAAGACAACTCTAGCTAGGCACAGTGGCAAACGCCTGTAGTTCCAGCTACAAAAAAGAAAAAAGAAAAGAAAAGAAAAAGACAAATCTGGACGGAGGGAGTGTGTTAAAGGCTACTGATGTAACAACTAAATATTTTTTTTTTTTTTTAAACAGGGTCTTGCTCTGTTACCCAGGTTGGAGTGCAAAAGCGCGATCACAGCTTGCTGCAGCCTCAACCTCTAGGCTCAAGTAATTCTCCTACCTCAGCCTCCCAAGTAGTTGGGACCACAGGTGTGCACCATGGCATTCAGCTAATTTTTTACAATGTTTTGGAGACAGGGTTTCACCATGTTGCCCAAGCTAGTCTTGAATGCCTGGACTCCAGAGATACTCTCCCACCTCAGTCTCCTAAAGTGTTGAGATTACAGGAATGAGCTGCCACACCCAGCCAACAGCTAAATTTTTGAAAGCAGGACACATGCTGTATTATCAGCTAATGATCCCTAACACACAAAACTGGATTTCATTAGGAAATGATTGATCTTTTCAGATAATCGATGCCTCAGGTTCTTTCCTGGCCAGTATCTTCATCACATCTAAAACTACAAGAAGCAATTATACTATAGATTTAAAAAACTGTAATAAGATATGTGAAAATATTGAAAATAACCTATGGAGCTGTCAAAGTTTATGGAGGATATTTAGGTTTCAACATGTAAGATGACACCTGCTTGCATGCTGGATCCTGTCTAAAATTTCAAGCCATGGACAACAAGTAAAAACAAACCAAAAATGGAAAGACACATAGCATGTGTAGTTTCCATGTAACAGAGCAAAAATAACACTTCGGTAATGCTTTAATTAAAATCAAGTACCTAGAGTTCATTCCATATTTCAGGCCTGTAGGAGAAAAATAAGCAAAACCACTTCCCCTTGCAGTGATACACGCATGGAAATATCTGAGACAGCGAAACCTGAATCAGCTACAAACAGTGTGACCCTGCATGACTAACTTATTCTCGCATTCAATCAACATGTCATGGCCTGGCGCGGCAGCTCACACCTGTAATCCCAGCACTTTGGAAGGCCAAGGTGGGCGGATCATGAGGTCAGGAGTTCGAGACCAGCCTGGCCAACGTAGTGAAACCCCGTCTCTACTAAAAATACAAAAAATTAGCTGGACCTGGTGGCGGGCGCCTGTAATCCCAGCTACTTGGGAGGCTGAGGCAGGAGAACCGCTTGAATGTGGGAAGCAGAGGTTGCAGTGAGCTGTCGCACCACTGCATTCCAGCCCAGGCAACAGTGCGAGACTCTGTCTCTAAGTAAATAAATAAAAAATAAACATGTCATAAACACCCACCATGTTGTAGACACTAACGACAAGTCCCACAAACTCTCTCCAGCTAGCCCCTAGAGCAGCTGTAGCCCAGCCCACTTTAAGGTGTCGTTGCTTTAAACCAGCCTCTACTTCATATACATGGCCTCCCCAAGTGTTGGTAACCCTTGGATCTAAAGATGTCTGACTCTCAAAATCAAATATCAAAACTTTTCAGAGACAGCTGCCAGGACGTAAGGCCAAGCACAATCAGCTCATCCTGCAGAGGTGGACATAAGAAGGATGAAGAACTCAGTGGGAGACTTCCTCTCCATCACCTGCCCACCCAGCTTCCCAGCCCACCTCTGCGAGGACCCCTCCCCTCTCTCTATCCAGCAATAAAGGGCTGTGTGAGCCACTGTGTTCTGTGCAACTTCCAGTTCCTCCACTGTCACCTGAAGCAATGCGGGAGGGAAGAGGAGGTAATAGTGGTCTTGAAAGGCTAAAGGGAAGCCTCTGGTGTGTTCTTTGCCTAGGAGGCAGCTCAGTGCTTCCTTCAACACTGTGAGCTCTTCAGGCTCCCCGTTTCCCGCCAACTCCCCACGTCCAAAGCTCAGTTCTTGCTCTTTGCTTCACTGATTTCCGCATGAGCCCACAATGCAGGCACAACACACCTGCAACTTCCTGAAAGTCCCTAAAGCAGACAGAGCCTGAGGAGACACAACTTCTTCACCCAGGGCTTGGGGCCGAGTCCCAAGCAAGGACTTTTCATTCATTCCTCTCCCTTCTCTCTTGAATCCCGCAATGGAAACATGAGGTCTGCGGCTTTTACGCCAACGAAAATTTCAGCCAAACAAGAAAGAAAAATACATCTTTTCAATACCCAGAATTTAAGGCTATCCGAATGCTCTGCAGGTCATTCACTGATAGTAATACAAGCAAACCAAGCAAAGTAGGAGTATGAATGATGAACACGACCTGCAGAGGACTTGACTCAGCTGTGGAAATTAGACCTCACCACCACTACACTCATCCTTTTCACCTGCAGTTACTTCAAACCCCAGACAAAAGTGGTCCCAGTTGCTCAGGATGATCCACAAAGCACGTACACCCTACCAAAATTCAACCAATAAAAACTATGTTTGGAAATAAAGAACATGTTCCACTAGTGACTAAACAAAAAAATCAGAACTCACAATCTGCTGAATTTCCTCATAATAAATTTGTTCACAAAAACACCAGAACCACAGGAAACACCACATACGAAAGAGAAATCAGATGGCTTCTTGAAAATAAAGAAGACATGCAATGAGCAACAGAAGCCAAACGGATATTCAGCCAAGTACCATTCCTGTTTAAAGATTCAAAACATCCTTAATAACCATAAGTCATTAGCTCTCAGCATGACCAATTTTCCCCATGGAAATGCTTGACTATCAGAGCTGAGGGCTTCTAGTGGGGATGATGGGCACAGCTCCACAGCCCCTAGGGAAACATGAAGGCCCTGCAGGGGGCAGTGAACATGCAGCAAAGGTAGGAGTGTGCCCTGTCTAGTGTCTGTCTAGTGTCAGCATCCTGTCTTCCACAGGGACCCCCACTGCTGGCCCACTACTCACTGCCTGGCCATGGAGTAGGATGGAAGGATCTCCTGGTAAACAAATGCCAGCACACAGCTTACTTCTCCCTGACTTCAGTTCCCCATCTCCCTAGATTCCACAAAATATTTTGCTATCCTAAATGATTTCAAAGTACAGTCCATGCTCTGTATTCAAGGGTTCCATGGTATGAGGTGGTATCTCACTGTGGTTTTAATTTGCATTTCCCTGATGATTACTGAGGTCGAGCATTTTTCCATATACCTGTTGGCCACTTGTATGTCTTCTTTTGAAAAATGGCGGCCGGGCGCGGTGGCTCAAGCCTGTAATCCCAGCACTTTGGGAGGCCAAGACGGGCGGATCACAAGGTCAGGAGATCGAGACCATCCTGGCTAACATGGTGAAACCCCGTCTCTACTAAAAAATACAAAAAACTAGCCGGGCAAGGTGACGGACGC